>NC_081832.1:40539222-40891605 GCF_030867095.1 Alligator mississippiensis
ATTTGGTTAAGATGGGCCCTGCAGAGGGTACACACCTTACCCTATCTCTTTAACTTGAGCTGGATACATTCCTGATGGAGGGGGGAAACCTGCTCCCTCTGCCTACGTGACTGGCATCACATACCTGGGTGAGGGGTTTGGGTTCCCTGGGGAGCTAACAACTGCCAGTCTGCCCAGCAACTAGTGATGCATTTCAAATTGGTTGGCTGACAGCCAACAGGTGCTGGCCTCCATTGGACCAGGTAAATGAGGTCATAAGGGCTATAAAAGTTAAGGACTGCCCAGGAGGAGTGGGCAGTAGCCCTGAGGAAGATTCAGAGAGAGAAAAGAGCTGGGCCGACTGAAACTTGCTCTCTCAAAACTCATGATCAAGGAACTGCCTGGGTTCCAGAGGGAATCTTCATCTACCTCTGGATGATACTTATGAGTAAGCTACCTAAGATCTAATTAGATATATAGCTTGCAGTAACTCAGATGTGTGATCAAAGGCTACCAGCCATGCCAGTTTGCTCTTTGGGATTTCTCTGATATTGCTCTACTCTGTGCCCTATTCTAACCCTACCCCTTGTAACCAATAAAGTTCTCCTTTGTACCTAGCATGGGAGACTTATTGGGAGTGGGTCTAGATTATGCCTTGGGGTCCCCTTGGTTCAGCTAACTAAGGGAAACCACTACTTGTGCTTCCAACTGAGGGAAGCATCCCAAGTTCTTGAAGTGAATCAAGTGCCCTCGAGGGCTACTGGGCCTGCGTTTCCCAGGGTGTGCAGAGCCAGAATCAAGCCCATCCCTCGGTGGTGGCAGTGTTACCCCCAGGCTAGCAGGTGTGCTCCAGGAAGGGGGTCAGCCACACATGAGGTGCCCCCAGGGAGGCACTGGGAGCCTGGAAGGTGGTCGGGCAGTGAGGTGGGTGGTTCAATGCAGGAGTGCCCCCTACTGACCAGCCACACTGCACACAGGAAAAGGACAAGAGCAGGGAGTGAGGAGCAGACAGAGAGGGAGCATCCAATCAAGTGCACAAGAGGCAGTCACCAGGGGAAACAGGGATGAAGAGGGGTCTGAGGAGAGGAATGCATGGCAGGAGGCTGAGGACTGGAAGGAGTGAGCATACTGACATGGGGCATGGAACCTTCCAGCCCTTGTGAAAGTCCCTTTGCACTCCCTATAAAGTGCCACTGCTTGTGCCCACATCCAGCATCTCCTGCCCTGACACATGGGATGGGGGAGATGTGTACAGTTTTTTTTTTTTCCAAGGACAGATGGGAGCAGCCTGGGTGAGGTTTGGCAGTCCCTTCTCACACAGCACTATATATGGGTCTGCATCTTGCAGTCTGGTTGTTAACTCAAACCTGCACTTGGGTTTGCCATCTGTCTCCCTGCCTACCTGCCTCCTGATGCTCTTAGCTCTGTTAGCATTACACAACAAGCTGGTTTGTAAGCAGCTCTCAGGGCAGCACCACACATGCAGCCAAGCCACTGCCTAAGCTGCTTCCAGCTCCCTCTTGTTCTGCTCTTTCATCTATTAAGTGTGGCTCACAATGCATGGTATAAACTGCTGCCTGTAATCCCTGGAAGTTTTAGGAGATTCAGCTTGTCTCTGCCAGGTCACACTTGTTGAAGCCGGGGCTAAGTACAGCCTCCCTGCAGGGGGCACAGCTGTGCAGCAGCAGGTTCCTCTACTGCCAGCCCTGCGCTGCTGTTCTCTCACTCTTGCTCCCTGGCTTTCCCAGGTGGGCACTCACAGAGGAGCATTCACGCAGGAGTGCATGTGATCAGTCAGCTCCAGCAATTAACTGGCTGCAGCTGGTCCCCTGGTGCTGCCACGTCAATATTCCATTAGCCAGGAGACCCATCCATTATCTGCAATTGGACAGGCCCAAAAAGCTGGGGGCACTGAGCCCCTCTCCATGATTAGGTTTTCAGTTTGACTGTGGTGCTGAGGCACCATCTGTCTTTCCCTAAATTGAGAGAAGAAACTGGCTTCTTCCCAGGCCTCATTACTGCAGCAGGTTCACGTAAACCAAGCCCCATCAAAGGGAGTCCATGCATCAGATTTCTGCCAGTGTGCAGACAGTGGGGGAGCCCAGGATGGAGGGGGCAAAAGAGACATGTAATTGCAAAGCCAGGCAAGGATCTTTCCACAGGGATCTGCTGCAGCCAGGCTGGTAGGTCTGGGGCTTTCCTCACAGTCTCCCCAGCAGAGGAAGGAGTTCAGCAACTGTCACTCAGTAAACACTGGGTCTAGCTGAAATGGCCCCTGGTACCTGCAGCCCACACAGAGTTCTCTTCCTCTTACCCTGTGTGATCAAGATCCCAGTTCAGAGCTGGTGTTCCCTGGAAGCTTCAAAGCACAGACTAAGTCAATGAAACAGCATAACCCGAGCACACACCTGGGACAGGTCTGGCACCACACAGAACATACGTGGGAGTCTCCAAAGCATGAGGATAAGCAAGTTGCAGCCATGCATGCACAAGCAGTGCATTGCACAGTATTTAGCTCCAGAGGGGGGGTCTCTGGCACAACCCCAGGACAGGGGTTGTCAGTGAGCTGGGACACTCCATTCCCCTCCCCCACCCCACCCCTGCTGGCTGCTCTATAACATTGATCTCACAAGGCAGCATTGTGGGTGCTCCCAGTACTGGGTTCCACAAGCTCCAGGCCTCACTGGCCCCCAAGCCAGACCCTCTTCCCAGGGTGTAATCAAAGCAAGGCTGCCAGAGACAAAGGACCATTACCCTCAGCACAAGGACTCCCTGGCAACAGGAGAAGATCCCCCTGCAGTAAGGGCTTAGGCTGGGAGCAGCACAGTGCAGGTGAAATGTACCTCTGCTTTGTAGGGCTCCTCAGGCCAAGTGCTAGGGCACTCTCCCACATCACCTCTTCTGCAGAATCCATTCAAGCCTGGCCTGCAGGTCCCCAGCCACAGCTTAGCTTCCCTGCCCAGATCTGAAGCTGACTAGCACTCAAGCATCAACCCAGACCCCCTGCTCTACCTCATAACCTTTGCTCTCATATAATGCCTCCCTGCCTGGCAATAGCAAAACTACAGTCCCCCATGCTGACTTGTGAGGGTGTAGGGGTAGAAAAATATATAAGCTACCACACAACCACAGCAGCGGCACCGTGGCAGCCAGAAGTCACTGCTTCCTCCCTGTGTCCTGCTGGCCTGGGTGCCAAAGTGTCTTGTTATGCCTCTGAAATCTGGTCCTGCTACTTCCTCCCAAGCCCCTGTTACAAGGGGCACTGAGAGGTTTTCACAGCAATTCCACTTGTTCCTTGATTTATTTTCTGGTCAAGAGCAAAGTTCCTACCCTGCTTGCCCAGGCCCCCCATGGTGCTGTCCTGTTATTAAAACAGTTGATTAGAGACAAATCTTACATGCGCAGTGCAGGCAGACATACCATTGCAACCAAGGAGGGAGAGCACAAGCAGTTCCTAATCTGTTAATTTATTGTGCTGCTGCGCACTGCACTAGCCAATAACTTCAAAATGATGTGAAGATTTGCAGCCAACCCCTCTCATAAAGAGATTTAGGAGGGTGAAGGAAATAATTAAACATCCCTTCCCTAAGTATTGACTTCCAACTGAATGGGAAAAATAACTACATTTCTCACAGCCCTCCTAAATCACCTGGCCTTCCAGGCTGGAGCTCCAGGAATTGGGACCCTGGTTTGACCATAGCTGCAGGCAGGTTGAGACATATGAGCCCCTGCAGGTGACTGTAGAAAGTACCTTTGCTTGCTGCTGAATATATGAAACCCACCTCCCCTAGTGCTGAGAACTGCCTAGAAAGGCACTCCTTCAGGAACAGCAATCAAGCTGCTGCAGGCCTGTAGCAAGGACCAGGGCCAGATTACCCCTTTAGGCTAGGGACAGACATTCAAAAAGCCTGAGCCTGAATTGATTCAATCTTTGTAGGTTAATATTTGCAGGACTCTCTCATTAGGGATGTCTGCCTGCACAGTCTCAGGCTTTTCCCCACTGGCTGCTCAAGGGGCAGGAGTGTTGCCAGCCCCCAACCCTGGGCTAGCACTCTGAGACAAGTGGGGGGTGTGCAGTGCATGCATCTATTGATAATACAGAGTTTTTCAATCTCCCTCCCTGTTTTGTTATACTGACAGGTAAACAAGCCAGCCACCAGGGGAGGGGTGGGGTGCTGATAAGAGTCTTTATCACCCAATTAGCAAAACAATAGCCTCTTTCCACATTACTTCCAACTTCTTAAACATCTTACTGGCTGACCTGTTGATTAGCTGCAAAAGCCCTAAGCGGTTACTATTGCGTCTGCCTATCTTAGTAAAATTGGAGACACGCGTACAAACACCCCTCATTAGCTAGCATACCATATGCTGGCTACAGTCAATGCTGTGGCAGAGAGGAGGAAGGGAATCTCTGCTTAAACAGCGAATAGTGAGAGGGGAGGGGAGAGGGGGGCATGGGGAAGCCAGTAGACCCTGCTGTGCCTGCAAGTCTGTGCCAAGCTCCAACTAGGGAGTGGGGGGGGCCAGCTCTGCTGTGGAGCAGAGAGCCCAGCCCAGCGAGCATGCTGGATGCTGGGGGAGTCTGATTTAACTTAAACCAGCAAGGAGCCTGGGGCAGACATTGCATAAACCAGTTTGAGCCAAATCAGGTAAGTCTGATACTACATTCAACCAGGTTTATCTTAAACCAGTTTCAGCTATTTTCAAACTGGTTTATGTGTACTGAACATCTGTTCTGTTACAAGTTTCTGATCACTTAAACTGGTTTATGTGTAATGTCTGTCCCTAGCTCTAGTGGGCCCTAGGGTAAACAAACTTGTGGGCCCTTACTTAATACTGTACATTACTTTTTTCACTCAATAATTATAATATGTAAAATAAACACAACTGGGCGCTCCTTCTTCACTTCTTCACGTGTGCCTAGTTTGCCTATGTGTTAATCCGGCCCTGCCCAAGATGCAAGAGGTTTTAGGCAGCCTGCTGGTCCCACCCTATCCCTCTGCTAAGTGGGTGCATTGAAAGTGCTCAGTGGCAAGGCTGAACTTTTCCAAGCCTTGAGAGGCTCAGGTACAGAGGGAGAGAAAAGCACGGCATTCATTGTCCTGGTCGCACCTGGGACTCTTTCTGTGGAGAGACTGCGAGTGGGGGGTGGGGGGAAGGGGCAGTGGGTATAGAAAGCAATAAGCATAAAGTACAAATAGCTAGTGGACAATGAGGCATGTGAAATATGAGGCCAGCTGCTGCCAGAACATCCCTTACCTGCTTCCTATCTTGGAGTTGTTACAGGAGGAAATAAAAATAAACAAGAAAGGTTTAAAGGGAATAAAAATTAACGGGGAAATGAAGTGCAGGCTGGCTGGGTTTTTCCATGTTATGTGGCTTTGCTTTTTTTTTAAGTCCTCTCCTTCAAAAGCTTTAATTAGCGATTCCTCCTCAGCTGACACAGCAGCTTGGGCAGTCACGCCCCAGCGCAATTAAAGCAAAGTCGTGTGAGCACCTGACATGCCAGAATCAAACTGGCTTCATCAAGACAACGTAGAGACATGTCAAATATGCTTGATATTCAAATGAAGATGAATATCAAAGAGGAGAGAGAAAGAACCTGGTGGAGAGGCCAACAGAGAGGCAGGGAGAGAGAATTGGGAGACAGGCAGGGAGAGCACAGTAAAGAGGGAGAGAGGGAAAGATACAGAGGGAGAAGGAAATAGGTACAGGGCAGGGCAAGCAGCTGAGCCTGCTAATGGGGGTGGGGAAGGATCATGGCAGGGGAAGGGGGGGAAAGCAGGAGGCGAGTGGCAGAGAAGGAGGCGAGGAGAGGGTTTAGGGAGATTAGAGGAGGAAGCTTAAGAAGAGGCCCTTTGAAGAACAGCAAAATGCTGTTTTAGAAGAGTGGAAAACACCCCCTCCCATCTGCATTGCTTGCTTCCTCCCTTGCCATCAGGGTGTTTGAAGCAAACAGGCTTCCCACAGCACAACCGCTTCAACATCTTCACCCCTGGTTTCCCATACTCTCCAAGCAGTCCCAAGCAGGGGGTCATGTTGATGCCATTCAGACTTCCCCAGGAAGTGCAAGCTAGCCCTATGAGACACTGGTCCAAGACACACCAGGATATGGCACTTGTGTCCCTAGAACAGCTGGGGGGTGAGCAGTGTACATATGTGGAGAGGGGCTGTGCACATGTGTGTGAAGCAGAGGGCAGTGCCCATGTGAGTGAAGGAAAGGCCACGTACACATGAGGTTGCTGACAGTGCCATGCGTGTGAAGGAGAAGGCATGCAAAATAGGGGAAGACTGCATGCAGTGTATGGAGAACCATGCTTTGGAGTCAAAGCATATATATACGTTTAGTGACATGGGCTATGTATATGTGTCTCTGTGACCAAGTGAATTATGTATGTGTTCTGAAAAATTGTGAATGTGCATGCTATCATACTGTGTTTGCGTTAGTACGTATGCATTGGAGAATTGTATATGTTTGTGTGCATGTGAGCATATGTAGGTGGCGTATGTGCACACGCACATGCTAGAGACTTCTATACATGCTATTGTTTGCTGGGGAATTGTGTGCATGCTAGTGGGCGTGCATGTGTGATGGAGAGTTGTGTGAAGGTTGGTACATGTGTTACACAACTGCATATTTTTATATATACAGTATATGTGTGCTGAAGAGTCATGCCTATATTATTATTGGTGTGCTGCACAGTTGTATATATGTGTGTGCATGTGCAAACACTGGTGAGTTGTATGTGTACTGTAGAACTGTGCATGTTATTTTACACATGCTGGAGAGCCGTGTGCCTGTTACTGGGTTTCTTGGATAGTAGTGTGTTTATGTACAAGAGAGTTGTATGCATGTTACTGTATGTATGAGTGCTAAAGAGCTTTGCATGTGTGTGCGTTAGAGAATTATGAGTATGTTAGTGTGTAGTCTGGAAAGCTGTATGCATATTAATGTGTGTGTATATACTGGAAAGCTATATGTATGTAACTGCGTGTGTGTGCGCGTACGCGAATGCATGCACTCACATGTACACTGGGCAGCTAGAAACAGTGTGCTAAACATGCCTCCCTAGAGGTCCTGAGTGAGAGCTGGACCTACATCCTTTAATACACTTACTGACACAGTAAATCACATAAACCCAGCAGTCAGCTGGGCTCTCAGGGCTGGGGGTTAAGCCTGTTTTAAGCCTGCAGGGACAATATTCCTCATTTGAGTTCCTTCCACTGCAGTTTAGAACCTACCCACACAGCAGTTGCAGGCTGAGCCACACGCCCCCACACCTAGCCCTGCCCAAGGCCTGTCCTCCCCGCTAAGACCCAGCCCTCACTCCTCCCAGCACGAACAGGCATTAGTCACCCTAGCAGAGTTATGCACGTAGCAACATGCACACAACGCAGCCACCTACTCACCACCCCAACATCACTGTGCACATACCAATATGTGCACAACATAATTGTTGATCACCTTAACACTACTACACAGTCATGTAGCATGAACACATCTGTCACCTAATACTAGTACATAAACAGACAGACACACAGCACAACAACCCAGTTCTAACACCAGCGCCATTAGACATGCACCAGTACAACTGACTGCTTGTCACCTTGACACCATTACACACACAGAGACAAGTTAATAGTGCTACCAGTCAGCAGAGTTCATAGTATTGTCCCAACAAGATTATACACCAGGAAACATAGCACAACCATATGTCCATCACCCAAACATGATTACATGCACACTGACACAACACACACAACCATCCATGTATTACCACAAGACCGTAATGCATGCAGCACACCTTCCAATACCACCTACCATCATAGCACACTCACTGAGAGGTGAATGCAACTGCTGCCCATTTATCACTTTAACAGCATTGCACATACAGTGACATGCACAATACTCTACCACCTATTTGTTACTCAAACACATTCCATGCATACCAGCAAGGACATAATACAACTGCCCACTCATAATCCTACACCAAGGGTGTCACATAGAAAGCCCATGGGCCAGATCTGGCCTGTGGAGCCCTAACCTTGGCTCAAAGATTGCTGGACCAACTACACATGGCATCGATGTGCCATCCTGGCTCCAGCTCCAGGGCTGGTCTTGATCAGGCCATGCCAGAGCCAACATGCAGGACCAGCCTGGCAGGGCACAAGAGAATGTACATGTCCTATGTCGGTCCCCTGTGCAGTGCCTTCAGTGCCAAGTCCAGTCTGTGTGCCACATGCAGTATGAGCTGGCCCTACGGCTCACTGTGCACGTGGCATATGAGGCCAGCACAGGGTACTTGCTCCCCATGGCACATGAGCTGGACCTAGCACTGCAGATGGCACAGGTGTCCACAGTGTGGACTGCAGGCAACAGCCTGGATTGACCCTCTGTGCTGCCTACAGTGCCAGGTCTAGCCTGCACACTGCCCTCAGTGCATTCCCCCTTTTGGCCCCATGAGCCATGTGCCCAGCAAGCCTCAGAGCTGGCCCATGCTGCATTCACCACATCACAGGGGGCCAATTATTTCAGGCAGAGAGCCACTTACTGAGTTTTGCCAAGCCATCAAGCCAGGGTGCCAGGGGTGGATAAATATCATGACAGGCAGCCAGGGGTGGATAAATATTAATTTTCTAAATTTTTAGGGGCCCCATGGGCCAGATAGAATGGCCTGGCAGGCCGCATCCAGCCCATGGGCTGTATTTTGCCCATCTCTGTACCACATGGTCTGGACCTGGTGCTATGGTCACTGCACAGAGGGTCAGTCCCAGTTCAAGCCAAAGACTGCCCTGGTGACCCTCATCCAGCCTTGGGGGCTGGATGAGTTTGACACCCCTGCCCTATACTATTACACACATACTATAGATGCACAATGCAACTGCCTGCTCCACACTGACCCAATTGCAAACACGGTGACACGTATGAACACACACAGAGCACAGTGACTTACGGTACTCGTTGCACTGACATCATTAGACATATCCTGAAAAGCAAACAATATAATTTTTCAGTAGTCATCCTGACACCATTACACACAAAAATGCACAAACACACACTTCTATACACACGTGTACACATACAGGCAGGTTTACTTAAAATATTTTGTACCTTATTGGTACACGTGAATATTAGCTGGTGTATTTCAGCATGCACGTGGTACATGTACTAGTGTACGTATGTATGTGTTGTAGGTGCTGTTGCTGTAAGGTCTCTGTGGCACTGTGTGATGCTGGGTGCAGATGTTCTGTGTGGCTGAGGCTCATTCTCTTTGGTACTTCTGCCTTGTGTGTCAGTAGATGTAGTTGTCCCATGTGGCTGTACATAGGTGCATGTAACCATCCCACGTGGGTGTTGGTATGAATTGGTGTGTATAGGTGTAATAGAGAACCCCTGCCCCTTTTACTAAAAGGGCTTGATTAGGTAAGGAACCAGGGGTCAAACTGATCACCTGCCCCCAGGGAAGAGAGGTAGAAGGGCCAGTCATGTGGCTGGAAGAAGGCTGGGCTGGGGAATGTAAACTCAGTCCCTGAGCAATCAAGGGGCAGTCTGGCCTGGCGTGCAGCAGGCAGAGGAGGCTGAGGGAAAGGAGCTGCTGGGGGAAGACATAAGCCCCCACAGGCTGCCCTAGGGAGCTGCAGGTGCGAGGGCTTCAATGAAAGGTAGGACCTGTGGGCAACAATTTACCCCAAATGAGGAAGACTGTCTGTTGTGAAGCAGTTGGCTTGAGTTTTGTTTTTTCATTTTGGACTTGTAACCAAAGTACCAGGTTGTGGCTGTAAGGGCAGAGGAGACCGTGAGCAGGGGTGCCTGAGTGCACTCCCCTGCGATAGGTACCAGAAGTCAGACCAAAGGCAGAAGTCTAGAGATTACCAAGTTGAAAGTGGACCCCCAGGAAAAGGGGGGCTGCCCCCAGGGCAAGGCTGATTCCTGGAGGCTGAGGTCTTGAACAGCGGGCCAAGGTGAAGGGTTCAGTCAGAGAGAAAAAGGGGCTAAGGCTGCCACAGTCGAAACCCCAACAAGTGCTCAGAATCCTACATGAACACCCCCGTAAAGGAGAAGTACCAGAAAGAAAGCAAAAGCCCTAAGGTGGGGCCAGCCTGACCAGACAGACCAGGTCCCATCGGGTTATGCCCAGCCCCAGGGGCTGCCTCCCCTAATAATCAACAGAGAAACACCAAAGTCGTGGAAGCAAGAAACTGGAGACAAGGATGCCTTGAGTCTGAAAGGGTTGAGAACCACTGGTCTCGGCATTTCACATGGCTGTGTTGTTGCATGTAGCCATCCCAAGTGGCAGTATGTCAGCACATGTAGTTGTCCCGAGTAGCTGTATCAGCATGTAGCTGTCCCATATGCCTACTGGTACATGGAACTGTCCCATGTGTACCATTGTTTCAAATATATTCCCTACACAGTGCAATGGGGCCTACAGAGGCCATGCTTGGCCTAACTGAACTACTAGCTCTCCCCAGTACAGGCCGTGGAAGCAGTAACATAATGCCAAGGCGGGTGAATGGGGCACCAGCTTTGGATCATAAACCAGGGGGGGAGGGGGAGGGAGGGAAGGGGAAATGGAAGAAAGGCAGCAGTTACCTGGTCATCACTGCAACCACCACAATGCCAGCAGCAGAGGCAGTAACACACATGGCTGCCACCCAGGGCACCTAAGCACCCAGTTATGCCTCTGCTGGGAGCATCACAAATAGGCAGGAACTCCCAGCATCCTCAGGCCCTCTGCAGTCTGAATTACTCTCCGTCCTATCCCTTTAGCTGCTTTCCAGGACACTGGAGTATCTTACTCCCAGCAGAAAGCTGAGTTCTGGAGGAAATACAGCAAGTGCAAAAGGCCCTAAAAAAATCTCTTGGTCCAACAGTGCCATCTAGTAGCGTTTCCCAAGCCCAGTAACTGATACCCTATCCAGCTCACTGTGCAACAACAAGAGCATGAGAGAAGGAAAGTGTTCACCTGGAATGGTGCATCAGTGCATGTGCCTGTGCACAGGTCTGAGCATGTGCATATGTATGCATCACTGCACAGGCATCCGTGTTTGTGTACACAACACATGCATCTGAGCCTAGGCAGCAATGTGTATGCACATCTATGCATATGCACACATGCAGCTTGGTGTGTGTGCATCTATATGTGGTTGCATTCAAAGGTGTATGCACATATCTGAATCTTGGCATGTGCATCAGTGCATGCCTGCACACAATGGAGTTAATGTCTGTATGATTTCATAGATTTACTACTCTCAACTGTATCATGCAGAATCCCATTTTACTTCATCGTCTGCATCCTGGCTTGCTGTATCCTGACATTTGCTGACAATGTCCACCTCTATTTCTTCACAGGCATTCCCTATTCTCTGAACTTTCTCTGTTCTGTTCCCTGTGCTGTCCTCTGACCATGTTACATTTGGGGCCTGGCTAGCAAAGGCTCATAAGGGGCCAGCTGCCCCCAGTGCAAGGCAGTGTAGTAACCTAGATTATTTCCTGGCTCTGGGGTTTACCAGACACTATGTTGGGATCTCGGCTAAGCAAAACAGGCAAGTGAGAAAGTGACGCTGCTGAGGGTCAAGTTATATTGGTTCCCACTCCCATTTAAAGCCCACATCTTTATCTTCATTGCCCTCAATAGGCCCAGCAACCCAAAGAGATGTGTTCCTATGCCCCATCCCTCATGGTGCTGCAGCTATTGAAATGGCAAGACCTAGCCCAAAGTCCACCAATGTTGGAGATGGACAGAACTAGGGAGAGGGCCCAGCTAGAGAGCTCTCTGTCGCAACAAGTCATTGTCACTGTCTTGACATACATTACAGGAATGTTTTGAGGCTGCAAGCAGTTCCTGTCCCAGGGAGTTTGTCACTGACATAACCTAGCAGGTCCAGGGTGGGATTGGCAGGATTGTACTCCTCGTTTTTGTAGATGTGGAACTGAGGCCTGGAGTGGTAATAACTTTTGCATAAAGTTCAGACCTACTATAGACACAGCTAGCCTAGTGTAATGTATGGCGTATTCCCTCAAATTTATAAGAGGAAGCTACCTCAGGAGAAGCGGTAGCATCCACAAAAGTGGCTGTGCCACTTTAGCTTTAGTTGTCTTAAAACATCCTAATTAAAGAAGCACAATACCCATACACATAGCAGCTCAGGGAGCACCATGTTCTGCTCTCTTGATAGCAACAGTCTTTTCTCACCAAAGGGGCAAGACTATAGCTGGCAAAGCCCATCTTCCAGGAGACCAAGGCAACCTGAAGACTGGTAGTTCCCTCAGGCCACAACAGAAAACAACATCTGATGCTTAAAGTCCCTGGACATAGCAGTCAGATTGCAAAGGGGCTTGGTGCACAGTTAACCCACATGTGGTGGATGTGGACCTGTTCTGTAATAAATAAGGATGCTGCATGCAACCTGCTTGGTTACAGAGTTCTTACTGAATGGGATAATTTAACAGAGGCTGTTAGGAGAAACAAGCAGAAAGGGAAAGAACAGAAATGTTGACAGCATGAGAAAAGGCCCAGTGACACATGGCTCAAAGAAAGAGAGGCAGAAATTGTTCAGGCATGCAGACAGGGATACAGGATCTCACATGTGTGTCTGGAGAAGCTAGGTCAGCCTGGGCTACCGTCATGACTAGGTGCAGTTGGGCCTGGCCCCCCCTCCCCCTGGCCTGATGTCCTTTTTCCAAGTGATGACAGGGTGGAGGAGCTATGCTTTCACTCAGGTGCTCTCAAATGTTTCTCTCTCTCCTATCATGACTTTGGTGTTACATCTGTTGGGGAGCTAGTTCTGCCAGGTGACACCTTTGACCCATCGAAGGAGTCTCTTCATGGGGCTCCGCCTCCCCTGCACCACCCTTCCCACTTCCTCAGTGTTGCCTAGTCTTCTGATCTTGATTTTGGAAAGAGGAGGGGAAACAGCAAAACCCCTGCCTCTGCTGGCACACAGTGTGCTGGAACTGGAAACCAAATCTGAATTTCACCAGTCCCGTGGATAACAAAATGTACAAACCAAGAGTCCAAATTCCAGCAAAAGAAGAAAAATAAGAATGCTCCATAAGGTTTCCCTCATGCATCAATTCTCAGTCTTTATAATATATGAAAAGCCTCTCCAGGATGCTTCCCTTATATATTAATTTTCAGTCTTTAGTGTGGCAAACAGCCCTCTGGGCTGCTTCCTACTCTGGGCAGCCCCCATACCCCACCCCACCCTGTTCCCAGCTTGCCCCTGCCACTCCTGACCTGACTCTTGATCAAAGACTCCTGTCCCTCAGAGTCAGGTCAGCCACCTTGGTATCCTGTTCCTCAGTCCTTGTCTTGACTGGCAATCTTCCGATCATCTGCACACGCAGTCTACATCCCTCAGCTGATGTTGGCTGCACATTGAAGCTGGTGGGAGAGTCCTCCAGAGTCCTATTGTTCCTGACGCTGCAGACTCCCTCTAGCAGCCCCTCTCCAGAGCTGGAAGTACTTCCTTGGGCCCAGCCACCTCCTATCCAGAGAAGCAATGGCTCCTAAACCGCCACATGAAGTCCCATTCCCCACCAGTATTCTCTATTCTGCCTAAGGTAAGTGACAGGGAGGGATCATTCCCGGGATTTTTCCCTTCTACTTGATCTCTCCTTCTACTGCTACTATCACGCGTGGTTGGGCTTTAGGAAATACAGACATGCATGGTTATGGCAGCAGCAATCTCTCATAGTTGAGGATGATCGCTCCTACAGGTCAAGAAAGGGGTTGCTGATGAGTCCATTGATGGCTAAAGTCACTGTTCAGGTCATCTAGTCAGGTTGTGAGGTTATGGGTATGCCAAGATCCCTGCAGTTACTGGTGTGCAATGGCCTCCTCACATAAAACAAGATTCCTGACAGTATTGCTCTTAGGGTCATCACAAGCTTCTCCACCCTGTCAAGGTGGCAGTCCTTGGAGAGGAGACATGCATGTAGACCAGGGGAGTCAAAGATACAGCCCATGGGGCAGATCTTAGATTCATAGATTCATAGATGTTAGGGTCGGAAGGGACCTCAATAGATCATCAAGTCCGACCCCCTGCATAGGCAGGAAAGAGTGCTGGGTCTAGATGACCCCAGCTAGATGGTTATCTAACCTCCTCTTGAAGACCCCCAGGGTAGGGGAGAGCACCATCTCCCTTAGGAGCCCGTTCCAGACCTTGGACACTCGAACTGTGAAGAAGTTCCTCCTAATGTCCAATCTAAATCTGCTCTCTGCTAGCTTGTGGCCATTATTTCTTGTAACCCCTGGGGGCGCCTTGGTGAATAAAACCTCACCAATTCCCTTCTGTGCCCCCGTGATGAACTTATAGGCAGCCACAAGGTCGCCTCTCAACCTTCTCTTGCAGAGGCTGAAAAGATCCAGTTCTCTAGTCTCTCCTCGTAGGGCTTGGTCTGCAGGCCCTTAACCATATGAGTGGCCCTTCTCTGGACCCTCTCCAGGTTATCCGCATCCCTCTTGAAGTGTGGCGCCCAGAATTGCACTCAGTACTCCAACTGCAGTCTGACCAGCGCCCGATAGAGGGGAAGTATCACCTCCTTGGACCTATTCGTCATGCGTCTGCTGATGCACGATAAAGTGCCATTGGCTTTTCTGATGGCTTTGTCACACTGCCGACTCATGTTCATCTTGGAGTCCACTAGGACTCCAAGATCCCTTTCCACTTCCGTGCCACCCAGCAGGTTATTCCCTAGGCTGTAGATGTGCTGGACATTTTTCCTCCCTAGGTGCAGCACTTTGCATTTCTCCTTGTTGAACTGCATTCTGTTGTTTTCTGCCCACTTGTCCAACCTGTCCAGGTCTGTTTGCAGCTGTTCCTTGCCCTCCGGCGTGTCCACTTCTCCCCATAGCTTTGTGTCATCTGCAAACTTGGACAGAGTACATTTCACTCCCTCGTCCAAGTCACTGATGAAGACATTAAAGAGTATCGGTCCAAGGACCGAGCCCTGCGGGACCCCACTGCCCACACCCTTCTAGGTTGAAGCCCACCCATCCACCACGACTCTCTGGGTGCGACCCTCCAGCCAATTCGCCACCCACCGGACTGTGTAGTCATCCAAGTCACAGCCTCTTAACTTGTTCACCAGTATGGGGTGGGATACCGTATCGAAGGCCTTCCTGAAGTCTAAAACAAATCTGGTCCACAGAGCCCTGTCATCTGGCCTGTAGTGCTGCCTGTGGGTCTTAAGCTGCCCCCATGCACCTCATGCAGCATGTGCTGGCCCTGGCCCCATGTGCTACATGCAGTGCATTGAGCTTGTCTGGCACACGATACATGAGGTACAGGGCTGGAGCTGGCATGTGTACTGCATCCAGAACATGGGGCCAGTCTGGGATGTGTGTTGTACAAGGCACACAGGGCCAGTTCAGGCATAGGGGCCAGTTCAGGCCAGTGGCGATGCATAGGGGGTGCATGGGTGCACCCCCTGGGAGCACTGGTGCACCCCCTGACAGCCAGCATTCTCCGCTTAGGCAATGGGCAGGGGGGGCAGGCAGGAGCACTGGTGCCCCCCTGAGAGTGCTGGCCAGAGAGTTGGGGCGCCAGGAGAAGCACTGCTGGCACTTCCAGGTGCACCCCTGGCAATTCTGTGTTGGCATGATAGGCTGCAGGGGGGCGCCCCCTGCACACCCCACCCCATCAGCCCAATCAGCATCCCCTTGGTTGCTGACTGGCCGCTCGGGGGGCAAGTGCCCCCCCGATGAAGGAAGCACCAGTCTCCCATGAGTCTAGGGAATGTGCTGCATGCAGTGCCCACACCAAACTGGCCCTGCATGCTGGATCTGGGGCTGGTCCAGATTAGGGCCGCAGACCAGCCATGAGTGCTAGATCTAGTACACAGGGTTGACCTGGTACAGGCAGCACATGCAGTATGTGCCCCCAACTGGACCCATGCAACATGTGCCACATGGTGCTTGGGCCAGCATATGGAGCCAGTTTAGCACAGACTCCAAACAGAACTTAGCATTGGTCTGAGGCATGTGCTGCACATGGCACCCATTCTGGACCAGCCCTACAGCATTGTGCACCATGTACATAAGCACGTGCCCCAGACCGGATATAGGTGGTGCATGGAGTTAAGCAGGCATACACACAGCATGCGGGGCCTGTCCAGGGGTTAGACTGCATGAGGTGCTTCTACTGGGCAGGCCCTGCATGCTGGATCTGGCACATGGGGCCAGTCTGTGCACCCAATCCAATCCACAAACTAGCATCACACCCCTTACCTGTCCCAGCCTGTTAAGCCAGGAGAGTTTGACACCCCTGATGCAGACTGTTTGAAATCCTGTAACTCTAACACTTTTTTACTACTTCTGAATACCCTCTACTTTGTCTGAAGACAGCTGTCTGAGCTCTGTATACCACAGGTCAGAGTGCCCCAAAAGGAAATATGATCATACAGCTGCAGTGGCAGCCATTTTTTTCTGTGGCCCCCAAGCTGATACCCAGGGTGGCTTGCCTGTTTGCCCCTCCCTAATTATGCCACTGAGAGGCAGCAAGCCCCATGACCAAGACTCATGTCTTTCTTCTCCTGGCCTACACAGGTTCCATGAGGCCATGAAGGCCTACAAACCACTTGATATTCAGCAAGTATCTTGTGCCATGTGACTGATGCTCATACATCTCTGCCAGGATGGGAACAGTGAGATGTATTCACAGAGCACTGCAGAGCTACACTGTCAGCCTCCCAGCAGCATTTGTGAGTAAACATGAGCTCCCAATGTGGGTACTGTGTCTCTGATATGTGGTGGCCCATTCAGCACCCCAACGCTGGAGACTTCCCTAGGGGATGGATTTTCTTTCAGTGCAGTCTAATTATCTGTATTAATACAGAAGGACAAATGCTCTCCTCACAGGAAATATGTTACTACTTGCTTGAAGAAGCCAATCTGAAGGAAATCTCTTACAGGTGTCAAATGCTGTTGGGCCTGCTGAGGACACCTGGTCAGTAATGAGAGAGCCGCAGTCTTGTGACCCAATCTTTTGGGTCAGAGGATTGTGGGACTCTGCTCCAAAGATGAGATGACTCAGGCCTGTCACCTGGAGAAGCTGCATTCAGAGGACTTGAGTGAAACCAAAGGGGCAGCTAGTCCAGAACTGCAACAGCTTTGTTCTGAATCAATGGGAGGAATGAAAGGACCAAGGAGCCAGGCACCCTGCTAATTCCTTGCAGAGGCTGGGAAGGGATAGTAGCAAGCAGCCCCAATGGACTCAGTCTGCCGTAAGTTCCAAGCCAGGCCCAAATGTAGCCTCCACATGTGCTATTCCAGGGAAAGTCCAGTTACTCTGGTACTTGATGGTTTTTGCACAGAGTCACACATTTGGTTATGGCAAATCAACGCTGAGATGTTTTTGTAGGAGCATGTTTCCATTATCACTGCTATCTTAATATTATGGTAATAGTCATTCTACATAGATGTGTATAGCATGTTTCAAAAGCGCTGCACAGGATAATTATTAGTTGTCTCAGTGCTAATTGCTTAGATAAAATCTTTAATTGTATGTTCACTCAATCCAATACATTTTTCATTTCACATGCTCCATATGTTTCCTCTCCTCCTGTAATTGTAGTAGTACAGTCAGGCAAGTGGCAGCTTCCTAGGACTTGTCCAGACAGTGTAGGTGACAGTTGGAAGTCAGAGCCTCATTTGTTTGTGTCTAATAGGTGTAGGTAGTACAAGAGATATGATTGCTGTGAAGGCAAGGTGTGCAGGAACAGAGACAGAGGAGAGTCCTGGGAAAGGAACTTGAAATAATGCCAGTATAAATGCTGGGGAGTATTGAGTTCTGTCCTCAGTCCCTTGGGATAATTACTGATGAAATGGAATATTTTTGGATAAGGCTTCTGAGTGGTCAGCAAGGTTGCCCTCCACTGTAGTCAAGGGCAAAGAGGCAAGTAGACGGATGAGCTGGTGAGCCATAATGTAGCATGGACCAGTGCCTGCTTTGGTGGCCAACATTCTTGTAAATTTCCATAGCCGGTAGCTGGAAAGCTGGCATAGAATACCAGACAGGCTACATCGTGGATCTGCAGTGGGAGATGGGATGGCCTTAGCCAGAGCTAGATGGAGCTCCCCCATTCTGAGCTACAAGAAAAACAACCCTCTCAAGCCTCATAGGCCAAAGGGGCTTATTCTCATTGGACTTTCCTGGCCAGTCTGCAAGCTGATGCTGTGGCAGACACCCACTGCTCACAGTCCCAGTCACTGGGACAGTAAGGCAGCTGGACATACTGTTTCATGACTGTAGCAGGACCAAGACCCAGGAGTGAACATGCTGCCACCTGGTGGCCTAATGTTCATAGTTTCATAGTTTGTAGGGTCGGAAGGGACCTGAGGAGATCATCTACTCCAACCCCCTGCCATGGCTCTGCCTCAACCTGATTCTAGGTACCCTCCCCTCCACTCTCGCCTGCCACTTCTTGATGTAATTGTTAAATTATGAAAGGGAAGTGTTTTTTTGTCCTAGAACCAGTCCTTGTTTTTCCTTCGCCAACAGATCCCCTCCTGGGCCCCAGTAACCCAAACCCAGGCTGAACATAGTTGGGCCCTCCTGGCCTGTATGTGCCTTGAGGCACCCATTGCCTGAGGGGCTTATTACATGGCTCCAAACCACTCCTAACACAGAGCCCATGCTTCACGGATGTTGCCTGTCCCTTTGTCTGGACCTCAGCCTGCTCAGTCTCTACCCCTTTGCTCTAGTTATGCCTTCTAGCCCAGGCCACTGTACAGGACCTGGCTTCTAGGCACCAGCTCTGTCACTCCAGGCTCTTGGGGTCTCCACCCCTTACCTCTCACTCTGGGTCCCTGGACCCAGCAGCAGTGACCACAATAGCAATGACCACAATAGCTCACTGTGTTGCAGCAAGGCCTCCCCTTACCTGGGTTGCATTCCTTCATAAGGGAGGAATATTCTGCTGGCAGTCTTTAGAGCAGCCCTGAAGTCAGCCCAGCATCCCCCTGCATTTTTCCTGGCCAGAAGCTGCTCATCCCCTGGCTTGCAGGGTGAGACTCCCTGGCTTGTGTGAGCTTGGGTTTATATACCGCTCAAGCTCTGCCCACCTTTGATCAGGATTGGACTCCCTGTTACAATGACAAATGACAAATATGTAGTTGGCTTCTGTGCTTGCCCCAGAGTCAGCAAATATTTTAATGGGAACTACTGAACCAAGGCACTTACCCATGTCTCTCAAGGCTAAGTCACTCTGGACATAGTTTCTTACTGATAAGCTATTGGACAAGTCCAGCAATTCAGTGGAAACCTGGTTAGGAAAATGGAGAGGAGCAGATTCAGGGAACCTTCTTTCCCTGTTCATTAATTGAGCTGGGCAAATCTATGTTTTCAGTCCTCAAACATGATCCAGTCAGCTCCAGCATGAAGCCAGGCACAGGGGAAGGACTGGCCTACCAGTCACATCTGTGCCTAGCCCCCTGAATTTCAGCATGGGCATGTCTGGGTATTGGCCTGGGCCATGAACTACACCTGCCACCTTCCAGTGGCCAGTGGCCTGTACTCTAAGCCTAGCTGAACTCCCATCTGCCTAGTCTGTAACGATGGCCATGTCATGATGTTAAACTGGAAGACAGCTATCCCAGGGCTGTATCCTTCTGCCTGCACAGTAGTCATGCTCCCAATGCCAACACTGTATTCCATGCACCACTACCATGTGTCCAGCCTTAGAAAGGAGAGTCAAACTAGGAGCCTAGCCCTCCCCACATTTTGGCCTGACAATCCCTAAGCAGAGATCTCTGAGTCAGGAGCCTCTGACACTATCCTGCAGAGCCATGATGGGATAATGGCAGTGAAAGGACCCCCTGAACACATACACACATGGATTGTGGATCTCATGTGCATGAACCTCTGGGTAGGTGATGGAGTTACTGATGGTCTCAGTCCCCAAGGTGGGCAGCGGTGTCGGTGTTCTCTCACTGCTGCCATCTTCATATGTGTGGAACGAACAGTGGCTAGTATTCCAGTTTCCTGCTCCAAATACTCTTCCTCAGGGTTGCCAACTCAGAAATCAGGACTAAGGCCAAAACTCAGCTGAAGAAACATGAGATTTTTTAAAATAGATTGACTCTGTTCCTTTGCCTTCTGATTTCTAAGCCTGGAGGTCACACTCAGTCCCATTCAGACTGTTCTCTGAAACCATGAATGTTAGCTCTATTATTCTTAATGAAAGCTGAAATGACATGACTCCTAGAGCTAGAACTTTAAGGCAGACACCAAAAATCATGAATCTCATGATAAAATCATCAGTGTTAGCGGTGCTCTCTCCTCAGTCTTCCCTTTCTGGCTTACACTCCCTATCTTTAGTACCACTTCACTGGCTCCTTCTGGTGAGTGCCTGTGCACTGTTATACAGGTGACCGGGGTGTAAGTCATACTCATCTGCAAACTCAACTCCCTTCATCACTAGCTGAGTCTCCCTTTTTCCCTGGGTCTGTGCTCTCCCTAGTAACACAAAAAATTATTCCTAATCATGGTTCTGTATCCCTAGGTTCCAGAACTTTTTTTAAGTTTCTGAATTTTATTTTTGACCTTTTCCAAGGCGTCACTGAATTCACTGTTTTACTGCACCAGATGCTCAGTGTGGTGGTTCCTATCTCCTTGTCAGGTCAGGTACTGCCTGCGACTGCCTCCCCACTGCACTTTGACCCACAGCATCATTAACTGGATGACAGCCCATGCTCTCTGCACTGCTCTATGGATCCAGGCAGGGTCTAGGAACCAAAGGTAGAGTTCAGTTTGCAACCAAAAAGCAGTAGAAGCCAGACATAGAGGCTGTCCAACTGGGCTGCAGAGTAGGGCTGTGCGAAATGGCACTGTTCTGTTTTGACTTGAGTTTCAAGGGTTCCACGGAACAGTGTTTCGTTTCAAATTTCATTTAGATTCAAAGTAGCTGTTCCGTTTTGCTTAGTCAAAACAACGAGGCTGTTTCAATGCTGTTTCAATATTTCACCCATTAGCTATAATGGGGAAGCTCAAAACAGCCTCTCTCATCTGGCAGGCAGATTGGGGTTGTGTGCCCCTATCTGCCTGCCAGATGAGGGAGGGAAGCCAGTGCTGCCACCTGGGACTGGGGAAAGGAATTGAACCCAATCGCTCAGTTCCCCTCACAGCACTAGATCAGGCTGGGGATAGGAAGTCAGCCCAGCTGAGCTGAGTTCCCATCCCCCACGCTAGATCGGACTGGGCCCAATCATAGGGCTGGGGAGGGGAACTTAGCAATCGGGCTCAGTTCCTTTCGCCAGCCCGATCACAGCACTTGGGAGGGGAACTCAGGCTCAGTTCCCTTCCCCTGCTCTGTGATCAGCTTCCCGCAGCCTGGTGGCGGGAGATGGGGAGAGCCAGAGCTATGCTGGCTACTTCAAAACTCGAGACATTTCAACTAGCCTTGTTTTGTTTCGAGACTGTTTCGAAGCCCTTTGTTTCAATTCGATTTCACTGTTTCGAGCTCAAAATAAGTTGAAACAGTGTTGAATCGAAACAGCTGGCGAAATTTCACACAGCCCTACTGCAGAGGCATAACTAAAATATTTTGTGACCTAGAGAGCGCAAAGGGGCAGGGTGCTGAATACTAATCCTGTTACATTCTTGTTGGGCTACCTAAGGGGCACATCTACATGTTCACTTGAATGCAAAGTAGGCTATTTTACTGCACATTAAAGCGCCATGTAAAAAGCTGTGTTAATATGCTAATGCGAAGTAGAATAGGCTACTGTGCATTAAGCGTCACCTAAAAAGTGTACACTTGCACTACTGTGCATTAGCACAGCCTAATATGTATTTATTTAGTACCATGTATTGGAGGTACTAAATTTAATGTGCATAAGGAAAAATGCATTAATGCACATGTAGATGCACCCAGGGAATAGGGAAGGAGATAAGACTCAGGATTTGGGAAGATGAGACATAACAGGTAGACAATTTACCTAGCACACAAAGGGCATGTCTATATATGTAAATGCTCTGGGCTGGGTTTACTCTTGAATAATTTACTGTATGGAGTAAATTCACCCCGAGCGGGGGTCTACACATGCAGGGAAGGGGGAGCAGATTTGCTGCTCGTGGCAGCAGTCTGCTCCTGCTCCCACTAGCCCTGCATTGGCCCCCTGCAGCATCGAGGTGGAGCTCTAGGCTCCCCTGGGATGCTAGCCCAGGGACTGGCAGGGAGCCTGGGGCTAGCACCCGGTTGCTTGCTGCCATGGCAGGCTCCACCACCAAAGCCCGGGCTATTGCGGAGCAGGGGCTAGGAGATTCTTATAAGATTAGAGTAAATTACTTGAGATTAGAGCAAATTACTGCACAGTAAGCATCACCATCTACACATGGAGACACTTACTGTGCAGTAATTTGCTCTAATCATAATTTAGGTACCTGTAAATACACCAAGCAAATTTGCTTGGGAATAATTACTGCACATTACGGCATGTGTAGATGGCGGATTGGGAGCAAAAGTGCCCCCGGTCAGCCAAGTAGCAGGGGGTGGGAAATTGCTCCCTGCCCCCAGGAGATTCTTATAAAATTCTTCCAGCCTCCACTCCCTGATTGCAGAGCCGAGGTTAGGAGATGAGAATCTCCCAGCCCTGTCTCTGGGATCAAGGAGTGGGGGCTAGGAGCTCCCTGCTGCTGGGGAGTAGGACCAGTTACAAGGAGCCATCCCCAGGGTGGTCACAAACCCCTGGAGGGCACCCTAGAGTCCCCTTTATTTCAGTCCATTTCTGGGAACAGTCTCCCTTTCACTTTCCTGCCATGTCTTGATGTTTCTTTTGGTTCTCAAAGGGGAGGCTGCCCCAGGGCTTCCCAGATCGGGTGTTCACTCCAGAGAACACCTGGAGGTGAGGAACTCCACTACACCATGTAGTCGGCCTTAGTGAGGCCGCAGCTGGAGTACTGCGTCCAGTTTTGGGCTCCACAATTCAAAAAGGATGTGGAGAAGCTTGAGAGAGTCCAGAGAAGAGCCACGTGCATGATCAGAGGTCAGGGAAGCAGACCCTACGATGACAGGCTGAGAGCCCTGGGGCTCTTTAGCCTGGAAAAGCGCAGGCTCAGGGGTGATCTGATGGCCACCTACAAGTTTATCAGGGGTGACCACCAGTATCTGGGGGAACGTTTGTTCACCAGAGCGCCCCAAGGGATGACGAGGTCAAATGTCACAAACTACTACAAGATCGTTTCAGGCTGGACATAAGGAAGAATTTCTTTACTGTCCGAGCCCCCAAGGTCTGGAACAGCCTGCCACCGGAGGTCATTCAAGCGCCTTCATTGAACACCTTCAAGATGAAACTGGATGCTTATCTTGCTGGGATCCTATGACCCCAGCTGACTTCCTGCCCTTTGGGCAGGGGGCTGGACTCGATGATCTTCCGAGGTCCCTTCCAGCCCTAATGTCTATGAAATCTATGAAATCTAAAACCATGCCCCATGCCTCGCAGGTGTTATGTGACTGTCGTCACCTCTGTTGGGGCCTCGGCCTATTCAGCCACTGCCCCTTTAAAGTGGCTAGACCTTCTAGCCTAGGCCCACTGTGTTGGACCTAGGCTACCTAGATTTGAGGTGTTAGCTCAGCTCCCTCCTTTCCTGTCACTGGGTCCCTGGCCCCTGTCTCTCTGCGCTGCTCTGGCACCAGGATCTCTGGCCCCTGTCTCTCTGTGCCTTGCACTATTTGCTGGACTCCACTTCAGCTCAATACTCACTAGAGCCTTGAGCCTTCCCCTGACAGGGCTCAAGGCACCTATGTGCCTTTGGGCACTTATGAGGCCTCCAATCCTCCTCTTTAAGCCTCATCCCAAACCTCCGGTTTAAACTACACATAAACACTAAGCCCCTGGGCTATAACAAAGGAAAAATAAAAGAGGCAGCATGCTGCTTACCCTGCAGCTCCTTCTCTCTGGGTTTCTCTGTCCTGTACCGCAGTTGGCAAATCTGTTCCCTCTTGGCCTCCTGGGCATTCAGGAGCCCCCACTCTGCCTCATCCTGGGCTGGTCAGCTCCCACTGTCTCGACCCAAGGCTTATATAGCTCTGGCCAGAGTTCTTTCTCAGTAACTGATTCACACACATAGGCAGTGACACTTTACTGCACATAAGATTAGTCTAATGCTCAGTAAAGCATCTCATGTAGACACACCCTCTGAGTATTTGCAATGAAAGGCTGCAGTCCTGGTCCAGGAGAGGCAGAGTAAGGGGTGAGATGCAATGAATTATTATTGCAGCAGGGTACAGGGGCTATAACTGCTGAATTTCCTACTGAACACTTGGCCTTTATGAACACTTATTTACATCCCAAGGTATGTTCATTTACTGCTATAGCAGCATTGTGGCCAGGCGGGTAGAGCACTAACCTAGGACACTTGAAACCTGGGTTTTATTCCCAACTCTGATACTGACCTGTTGTGTGGCCTTGAACAATTCATTTCACCACCTGGTACCTCAGTTCCCCATCTGTAAATAACAATGCTGATGGAGCCCCTTTGTGACATACTAATGGATAGCATTGTATCAGTAGGATAATATGTACAGGCTCATGCTTGCAGAAACTCATTATACCAGGTGCTGGACCAACAGACCGAAAGACAATTCTCATACCAAATACCTTGCTATTGACAGCAATAAGTCTGGTGCAGAGCAGAGGAATATCCCACAAGTGTCTCTCATTTCAAGGTAATTCCTGTGGGAGAAGAGCCAAGAACATGAGTGGGCCAGACATCCTAGGACCAGATGCTTTGCTGGTCATTAGCCCAAGAGCAACTACATGGCTGTACACAAACTGGACCCATATTTTCTTGGCAGAGTTTGGGTGCCATCAAGTGGTCAAATATGAGATTGCAAAAGCTGCACCCTTTGGAAAAACAGTTCCCCCCACACGCAAAAAAGGATTGGAGTGTTGACAGGGACTGAGTGGTGCAGTATCCAGTATGGCTTTACCAGAGGGCAAGCACTGCTTTTTATTCAGCTTTCTGGGCAAGAGATGGCAGCTGCTGTATGAGTTTGTTACTGCAAATCATCAGAGGAGTGAGACAAACATTAAGAAACAACTCAAAATTTGTCCAAACACACAGACCAACAACCTGACTTTGAAAATGGATGAAATGTTTATATTGGAGCCAGAATGGCATGTCAATGCTGTTGAAGTTGAATTGTAAAGTGACTAGACTGGAGTCAGCATGGGCTCTGCCTGGGGAGATCTCTGCACATGGGCTCTGCAATTTTTGTCAGGTGGACACAGGAAAAGTGTAACGTGGAAACAGGAGAGGTGTAATGTAAACGAGCACCCCCAGGTAGGGATTGGGAGCTAGGGATTTCATCAGAATTTTTGTGAGCGTTCTTCTGACCCTACACCAATGTCTTTGTGGAGTCAGTACCCAGGGGAGGTGGATCAAAGATGAGACTTCAGGGACTCGAAACAACTTTTGTCAACCCTTCGTCAGACTCCAGAACCTTTCAACCCTCTCCCATATGGTCTCCAAACCTCAATACTGACCAAGTGGTAGAAGGCTTAAGGACAAGGAGATGTAGGGAGTCCTGCTGAGGGATGTAAGAACCAGAATGAGGATTGATGACGGAGATAGCTGACATTGTCATCAATGTGAACCAAAGACAGAGGCAGCTGCCCGGCCCCATGCCAAGGTGGCCTCTGGAAAGTAAATGAAATAGAAGATGCCACCGGCTAGGTAGAGAGGTGGGCTGACAAAGTGGAGGTTCCTGGATTGCAGTGGCATGAGATCAAAGAAAGCAGCATTTTAGGGGGAGGCCTTTGTGCATCATGGAGATGCGAAAGGCTGATCAGAGAGGGAGAAGTGCTCCCAAAGCATTTCAGCTGACCACCAAGTGAAATGTGACACTGTACAAATACAAGACCATTTTAGCAGAGGAACCAACAAAGATCTGTAAAAGAAATCCACTCCAAGTGGGCATGTCCTCATGAGAGCTTTACTGTGTAGTAGGCCAAATTACTAAACAGTAAGTTTTACCATCTACACATGCAGATGCTTACTGCACAGTAATTTGCTCTAATCACATGTAAATTTGCTACCTGCAAATATAAGTAGCAGATTTACTCCCAAGTAGTTACTTCCCAAGTAGATGCTGACTGGGGGCAAATTTGCTGCCAGTCAGCCCCACCACCAGGGGCCACCTGCAGCTTAGCCCCCAGGCCCTGGGGACAGGAGTGTCTCCAGCCTCAGGGCTGGGGTGGCTATATGCCTGCCCCAGCTCAAGGCCCTTAAAAGCCTGTGGGGACACTGGGGCCCTGGACCACCTGCAGCCACTGCATTGCACAAAAGAGGCCCCAGGACAGCTGAAGTAGCCTGCCCACACTCTGGCATTGGTCCCTGGCACTGTATTGTTATGTGGCTGCCAGGCCTGCGCCGTTGCACTGTGCTGGGTGCTGCAGGCACCTGCCAGGCCCAGCAGGACCCTGGGCAATCTGCAGCCAGCCTCTGGTCACTGGGTCCCATTTTAGTGGGTTCCAGACCACCTGCAGCAACCTGCTCAGACCCTGCCACTGGCATCTGGCACCGCATCGCTGTATCCCAGCCTGTCCCATGCTGGGACCCTACACTGGGCACTGCATGCTCCTGCCCAGGCCTGCCCACCAGCACTGGGACTGCCACATGGAGGCCGAGCAAGCCATCGAGGGAGCCACACTGGCATCCTCGCCAACACCACATGCTGACTCTTGGGGATGCAGCTGGTCCCAGGAAGAGACTGCTGACCTCATCGCACTGTGGGGAGAGGCCAAGGTCCTCAGCCAGTTTGCACAGAGTGAACACTCCAACATTTATTAGATGATCAGAGTGGACACTCCAACATTTATTAGGGTCTGTTTGGATACATGTGGGAGCATGGGCATGACCAGTTGGCATGCTAGTGCCACATAAATGTCAAAGCCTTGCGGGCACAGTAGGTCAGCGTCACCAACCACAACTGCTGGTCAGGGACTGCCCGCAAGTGCATGCCCTTTTTGTGTCAGCTGGATGACATCCTTGTGCCCCGGGACCCTGGCCTGAGCTATGCTGTCTATTCCAACATGGGCGGCCTGCTGTAGCCTCCACTGTGACCTGGCACCCATGGTGATGCATCATTGGGGAAGGTCAGCCTTCCAGCCCTCCTCAGCCCACCAGAAGCCCATCCCACCATGGTCCCCACCCTTGGCCTCTTCCAGCAGCTTGAGGTCAACACCTGCCCCACCGGCTCCACATGCTCAGTCATACCCAGGTATTGTATTGCAGTAGCTATAATTGCTGTAATTGCTTTATATTGCTATTTTTATAATGAATCTTGTTATGAATTATTTTTCACAATATTTTAATTAGTCATTATTATTCTGTATCAAATATTAAATAACCATGGAATTAACCATCTACTTTAAATTTCCTATTGCTTAGCATAAATATATCTGACTTGTTGGTTTCATGATTTTAGAACTTAAATTTAGTACAAGAAAAATCTTTATGTAAGCTCTGTGGTATGTCTGACATGTTTGAAAAAAGGTAATGAAAGAATGAGTGATATATGTATGTGACAATGTAAAGGAAGACAGTCCTCTCACAGCAGGTGAATATAGCCTTCTGTGGTTTAACAGTTAAAGGTTGCAGCAATATTGAATCAGCAGTTAAGGATTACCAAATACTAAATTATGCCTTCACCCTGACGGCTGAAGACTACAAGCAATGACCCCCCCCCTGAAGATTGCAGACCACAAGGCCAGAAGTTCATGTCCTACCAATCCCAGCCTGCCAATGGGACAAGGAAGATGACCTTCACATCTGACTCAGCAGAATCCATAGGCTTGTATGGACAGCTATCACTATAAAGAATGAACACAAAGAAAAAGCTTTGGGTCTGTCCACCTGCAAGAAGGAGTTTTGGGTGCATCCAACAAAACCTGACTCCATTCCTCGTGGTCAGTCTGACTGGCCACCAGACTGACCCGAGCATCTTTAGAACTTGGTAACACCTTAACCTTTGCAAGATTGTCTAACTATCTGTGCGTGTGCTTGTTTCTTTTGTATGAATGAATGAATGAATGAATGAATGAATATGTATGGGACTGAGCGAAGCAGATAAACTTACTCTTCTTTATTCCTTTTATATTTTATGTTTTATGGTCCAATAAATGCAGCATTGTGCCTTATCCCCTTATAAGATTCCTGCTTGTTTTTAATTCACACTGTATGCTTTGTGCATACAACACAGGCGGCCAGGCTGGTCCTAGCACCACTGCCGCCCAGCAGCTCCAGCTCCTCCCTGGGCAGCCAGACACTGCATCCCTGTGCCCCAGGACACTACCAGGAGCCACACTTCCTTGCTGCCAGCAGGTATGACTTGGGCCACTGGGTGTGCCTGCCACACCCATGTGCTAAGCCCCACACTGGAAGGAGGGCCCTCCCTGCCCCTGGCCCCCTCTCCACCTGGCCTGCCCATGCTCCCCCTGACCCCCAGAGTTCCCCCCCACCCCCGCACAGCGTGCAAAGAGGCAGGAGACCGTGCAAAACTTTATTGAGCAGCCTTTGCCCCTGCAGCTAGATGAGCACAGGCCTCTCACATGCCAAGGAACATGTCAATGCCAGTGGCAATGTCCTTCTCAGCTGTGGGGGACATGTAGCACAGCCAAAGTTAGCACTCCAAGTGGTGATGGAGGTTGTGGGGCAGGGCGGCCTCGCCTTCCTCATTGTTGAAGCTCAGGGTCCCATGCCAGGTTCACAGCTGTGCCCAGGCCACCATGGTGATCAGCAGCAGAGGGATGTAGTTGTCCAGGCACTCCTTGGTCTGCTCAAACAGCTCTTCACAGCACACCCTGGACACTCACAGCAGGGGCATGCTCACAGTGCAGCGCTGACACAGTGTGGGGGCTGGCCCCAGGGACTCTCTCTGAAGAGGGTCCCTGGGTGAAGGACAGGGACTTCAACAGGTCCTCATCCCAGTCAGCTGGGAGCCCCTCACCCCCAAGCCTGGGTGCTGTGGGTTTGGTGGAACCACAGAAGATAGGCTGGCCTGCAAGAAAAGAAGCAGGGGGAGTGGCTCTGAAGCAGCAGCAGCAGGTACTGCCAGGAGCCAGGCCTGTCCCAGCCTGGGAAGGGGGCAGAGGAGGCAGGGTGCCTGTGGCCAGCATCCAGAGCAGGGACAGGGGGCTTGGCCAGCAGCCACCTGGGCCAGAGCCTGCCCAGCTGACTTACCATGGTCCGTGGGCACCTGTGCACACATGATCCTTGATCTGAGACCAGGCAGTGCACAACCTCTTGGTACAGAGCATGTTATCTCAGAAATGTTGAAAACTCTCACAAACAAGCTTTTTCTCCTGGTTTTGTAGGGCCTGAAGCTACATGCAGGGGAGAGGCACCAGTTGGCAGCCAAGATGCACCATCAGGGTCACCACCAGCCTAGGCTGGGGCCATCCATATGCACTGGCTCCAGCAGCGCAGAACACAGGAACGGACCCAGCTGCTGGACTGGCTGGTCACCATGGCCAAGAAGCACCTGGCAGACTCATGGGCATGGCACATAGAGGACATTGCCCATAAGGAGGCAAGGAACCTGTATGAGGGGGAGACTGGATGAACCAAAAGTTCCAGGACAGGCTCCTGCACCTGGAGGAGAGGCACCTGGAGTCCCAGAAGTGGCAGGCTGCCCTGGTGGCCAGGCAAGTGGAGGTAATGGAGGAGGACTGACAGGTGCTGGTTATCATCCTGGCCCTGGCAATCACCATTGTGTTATCCATTGCCCTGCCCCTTCCTCGGCCACAGCCCCATTGTTGCAGGGCACTAAGGTGCCTGCTTCTTTAAGAGCAGAAACTACCTAGGGAGAGGGCCCTAAGAGTCCCACAGGTGCAGGTTACTATGGCAGCAGACTAATAAGGGAATTAGCCTGCACCTATACCCGGTTAGCTGACCAGAAGAAGGCAGGGCCCTGGGCACATATATACCCCAGGGCTGAGATCAGCAGGAGTCAGTTCTCTGTCAGCAGCCAAGGGGGAAGGAGCTCTTATAGAGGACGCTAGCTAGAGCTGCTTCACTGCCTGTTCTGCTTCTGGTAGGAGTAAGGGGCTCCAGGAGCTCACCAGATACCCTGGCCTACTTGGTGCTGGGGGGGAAGTTTGACTCTTTTAAAGTGCCAGAGCACACCCTGAACTGCTTGTATTATGTTTTAGCCCAGGGGCTCATATTTTGACTTCTGTTTATAAACTGGTGGATCGGGTTGAGGCTAGTGGGGAAAGAGGAGGCCTCATTGGGGAGGCCTACCATGTGGCGACCCCAGCGCCAGGGGGCGTGGTGACAAAGGGGGTGAGCAGACCCCAGTGCTAGGGGACGCAGAGACAGGGCTGCAGAGAGCCCAGGGCCAGGGGGCGCAGAGAGAGAAAAGGTGTGAATGCCATCTGCAAGGCTTGGGGCATGGTAAAGGGGCAGTTTTGGAGCCATGCATCTAGCCCATAAGGCTAAGGGTGTTCTGTGAGGCATCCATTTTTGAGTGGGACCCAAAAGGGGTCCAGGGACCCACAGGGTTCAACGGGGTCCATCAGGACCATGTCCAACGTAAACTCGAGGGCAGCCTCCCTATTTATTATAATTGCATCAAGACATGGCAGGAGAGAAAAAGGGTGCCTGTTGGGCAAGATTGGCATGGTCACGGAGCCTATGGGGTGTCACGGCCATCCCTGGGGACCCCATCCTATGACACCCACCTGCCCCTGGCAGCTACCCACTTGCCAGCAACAGGCCCCCCTGTTCAGGAGCCCCTGCCCCCCCACCTGGGCCCAGCCCCACTGCTCACCCCAGCTCCATGTGGCCCTGGAGCAGAAGCTGCCCAACTCAATGGCTGCAGGAGGGGAAATGGGAACGCTGGCAGAGCAGTGCTCACCCTTGCTCCCAGGCAAGCCCCCTGACCACCAGGCTTACTGCACACCCACAGAGGAGCAGCCAGGGGTTGGGATGCTGGGCACCTGTGAGGGTACACCAGTAACCCTTGAGGTGGCTGAAGACACACTCCACCAGCGTGTGGGTCCAGCCCAGGCACTTGTTGAAGTGTGTCTGGCAGGGGTCCAGCTGGCCAGTGTAGGGCTGCATGAGCCAGGGGAGGAGTGGGTAGGCAGGGTCACTGAAGAGGAGGAGTGGGACTGTCACCACGCTCAATTGGAAGTCTGGCACCCCCTCCACCAGGGCTGGCAGGGTGGAGTTGTGGAAGACGTGCATGTCATGGACACTGCCTACCCAGTCGGCACTCACACTGGTAGTTGACTACAGCCTGGAGCATGAAGAAGTGGAAGCCTTGCCAGGTATAGTAGGGGTGGTCGCCACAGGACGGGCAGAAGATGGGGAAGTAGGTCCCGTCCAGAGATCCAATACACTGAGAAAAGCTCAGGGTGCATAACCCCACCACCACCTCCAGGGGGTCATGCACATCCTAGAGAGAGCCGCACAGCTCCAGGACAGCCTCCCCTGCAGTTGCCCTGCCCACACAAGGAGGTGGCCAACATAGCACAGGCTGGTGGGTGTGGCTAGCTTGAGTAGGGCAATGGCCAGCTGGGTCTCCACAGGGAGGAGTGACTGGATGGTGGTGGCCTGCTGCTCCAGGTGTAGATTGAGCTCAAGGAGGTCCCTGGAAAGTGGCCCAGGTCATGTGGAAGGACTCCAGCCACTGCTTATCGTCTTAAGTGTTCTGAACCAGTGTTGCTTAGCCTATGGGTTGTGACCCAAAAGTAGGTCATAAAAATATATGAAAGGGTTACAAACAAACTTTAAAAATGGATCAACAAATTTTAAAAATGGATTCTCCTTTAAAGGAAAAAAAATGTGGGAAAATGTGGCTTCTCCCTTGCAGGTTGGCAGAGTTCTGGCCTGCAAGGGGCTGTTTGGGGTCTCCCATTCCCCCCCCCCACCATACACCCACCCCCTGGCCCACACAATGCGGGTGGGAGGCAGCGGGTCAGGAGTGAGGGGCAATGGGTCAGGACTGGTCATCAATGTTTACAAATGGGTCCTAGTACAGAAAAGGTTGAGAACCACTGGTCAGGATGACATATAGTCACCAGTCCTGGCTGGCCCAGTGGGCCCACAGGCAGCAAAGCTGAAGGTACAGGTATGCATGGACGGCCCCAGTGGTGGCATCCAGGAGCATATCATCAGTGTCCTTGCTGGGTCCCCTGAGAGAGCAGCACGGGGTCCAGGTGGCAACAGCGTGGGGGCAGGGGGCCTGGGAAGGCACAGTGAGCCAGGCCAGGTAGCACCATGCAAGGGTTTAAGTTTATTAGGGGTGTTCACCAGGATCTGGGGGAACTATTGTTCACCAGAGTGCCCCAAGGGATGACAAGGTCGAATGGTTATAAACTCCTGCAAGACCGTTTCAGGCTGGACATAAGGAAGAATTTCTTTACTGTCTGAGCCCCCAAGGTCTGGAATAGCCTGCCATTGGAGGTGGTTCAAGCACCTACATTGAACGCCTTCTAGAGAAATTTGGATGCTTATCTGGTTGGGATCCTATGACCCCAGCTGACTTCCTGCCCCTCGGGCAGGGGGCTGGACTCGATGATCTTCCGAGGTCCCTTCCAGCCCTAATGTCTATGAAAGGGGGCCACCAGGGCCAAGACTGACCTGGGCTAGATGGTGATCACCACGGTGGGTCAGCATTGTGAGCAGCATGGCTGGCAAGAGCCTGGGGCAGTGGACAATGCTCCCAGGGCCTGGGGGTGGAGCAGCCATGGCACAGTGGGCATGCTGCTCCAGGCTAGGAAAGAAGGTGGCCAGGGAGCAGTGCACGGGGTTGCCTTTTAAAAAAGGGCTGCTGGCTACCAGCAGCTGTAGCCAGAGCCTCCAGCTCCCCCTGGCAGCAGCAGGGGGCTGGTGCAGAGCCAGAAGGGGCAGGAGCAGCATGCTGCCAGGAGCAGCAAATCTGCTCCTGCATCTCACACATGTTGATACCTGTCTGGGGTGGGTTTACTCTAGAGTAAATTACTCTAAAATAAGCCTGCACCGCAGCATTTGTATGTGTAGATGCACCCAGTATGGTAGAGCCACAGGAAGAGGGAGTGCTCATAGTCCCCTCTGTAGATGGGAATGGGAAAAATGGTGGTTCTAAAGAAAGCTAAGCACTGGCAGATGGGCAGGATCTCAGCTATATATGGAATGCCCTTGGCTTGGCTAAGGTTGGCATTGTGCCTGGACCAGCCCTGCCTACAGAAGGAATGCTCAGTCCAGTGAAAAAGATGTACTGGGTTTTCGCAAACTCCAGATTAGACAAATAACATATGGCGTGTAGCCAGTTCTCACACCTCACTGAGAGCCCATCTGCTGGCAATTAGGTAAGTGTCATTAGACAATGTGCCTCTGCACACAAACCTGCCCCTTGGCCCTGGGAGTACAGCACTGATGTGGGGAGGGCAAGGTCAAGTGCTATTATGAAGCATCATGCAATGCACTATAGCCATGTCAGCACGAGCACCAGGAAGGGAGCTGTTTTGCAGCTCACACCCTGCCCTCCAGGCACAAACTGGGCCTGAGTAGCATCTGCTCTCAACTTAATTGGAGGTTCTCATGGACCTCCCATGCAGGAAAGGTGCTGCAGGGATAGAAAGCAGTGTTCTGTGATGTAGTTTTTCTGAAGTTTATCCAGTTTCAGCTGTTACCTGAAGTCAACAGCTGTGGACTTTAATGATTCATTAGATAGTGGCTCAGATTCAGATATGCTAGCTGGGACTTTCAAAAGGCACGCTAACTGCTTGTACTAACTCGTATCAGCCCTTGTGAAAAACCCAGTCCACAGGTTTCCCCACGTGGTTAGGATGTTTTGGGTGTGAAGATGAAGGGTCTTGGGAAGCTGGTGTCAGAGGAGGGGCAGAGATCACACTAGTTTAGGTGCTTTTCTGTACCTCCAAATGTTCTGGTGGGTTTGAAATTTTCTGTCCCGTAATGCCCAGGTCATTTGTGACTGTTGCTGCTGAACTTCCACAGTTCTGACATGATGAGCCAAGGCTGCCAGAACTACAGACTGGCTTTGAAAAAAGAAACAAAAGAAAAAAGATGCATATTGGACTCCAGGCTTTTGAACACTTTGGATTCACCAGGATCTCATTTCTAAGCCATCCTCTGCAAACAGGAGGGCAAGAAACAGATTTGTCTACAAAATGAAAGATGAGATTCCTTAATTACCGCAGGAGCTGAAGCTATATGCAAATATCAGTTATCATGAGATGTGATAAATTCATGGGATGGTAACACTGGAAACAACGCTGATGTCACTGGGTTTTCCCCACTGTGTCACCAACCTGCCCTTAGAAAGTAACTCCATAGGACCTAAGCTCTCTAAATTCCCTTTGCTTTTTTGACATGCTGAGATGTTCCTGAAGTGTCCTGATGGTAAAAAGGGGCAGGAAACTCTTCAGAGCTAAGTGCATCTGCAAAGCAAAAATAGGTTGGGGGGAGGCAGGGGGCAGAGAGCTGGGCATAACTGTGAGGAATAGGGATACTCAGTAGAGCTCTGCCTTTTAAGCAGTGAAGCCACTCAGCCTCCTGGGGGTGAGGCAGGGCTTAGTTAAAGGGATAGGAATCATATAATGTTATTACCCCAACTACAACAATCTACAACAGTGGTGTTCAAACTTTCTAAACTCATGGACCCATTTCATATAATTTCTTCTCTCGAGGAACATCCACCTCTATCCTAAAGACTGATGCAGAGCCAGGCAACCCAGCACCACAATGACAGTGCACTGCCTCCTGGCCATTCTACAGTCACCTTGTCTCTGCAAAACCCCTGATGACCTATCAGGGAACCACAAGGTTTCATGAAACCAGTTTGAAAATCACTGATCTAGAGAAACACAAAGCAGTAAGTTGAATCCATACCAAGTCAGACATGGCACCCTGCTACAGTGGTCACCTGTGGGTCTTACCAGGCCCTGGCGACACCACGATGTGAGGACACAAACAACATACACATAAGTATTAGAAAAGGATTAATTCCTAAAAAAAAAAAGGAAGCACAATAAAACAATAAACTGAAACCTTGGTAGGCAATGAATTATGACTATTTTTGTCTTTGGCTTGTGTCTGGGAAGTTTTGCCAGTGTTTGGAAAAGATTAATTTAAACTGAAACAAGTTTGAGAAAGGTCCCCCAGGATGGTTAAGAGAGTAGAGAGCTTTTCTTATGCAAGAAGATTAAGGGAGCTCAGCTTATCAAAATGGATCCTGAGAAGGAATATGATCTCGCTTTACAAGTATATTCTTGGGGTGAATATTAGGAGAAGAAAAAAAATTCAGGCTGAAAAATAATATAGGCACAAGGTCAAATGGCTACAAACTGGTGACAAATTTAGATGGGAATTTAGAAGATTTCCAACAATCAAAGGATTGAAGTTTTAGAACCATCTTATGAGCCAAGTAGTGTAGGTATGAGTGGCCTGGGGCCAGGGGGTCACACTCAGCCCTTCAGCTGTGCAATGCATGTACAACAAGTTCAGTAACAGACAGTGGCAACATGTAGGCACCCCCTGAGAGTGCCGGTGCACCTCCTGATGGTCACTCTTGTCGCTTAGGTGATGGACAGGGGCGGCCGGCAGGAACGCTGGTGCCCCCCCTGCAAGTGCTGGCTGATCGTTGTGCTCACTGCAGCCGCTTTCAGGAATGGCTGTGGCCAGTTCTGGAAGCGACTGCAGCAATCGGCCGGCACTTGCTCCCGGAAGTGTCTGCAGCGAGCACAGCGATCAGTTGCAGCAATCGGCTGTTGTGGGATCGCCTGGGACACCCCCGCTCCCCCCACACATTTACAGGATTGTTCACAGGAGACACCCCCCTCCAGACCACAGGATCATCTGCAGGGGATGTTTCCTGGTCAGCAGGATCACCCACAGGAGACTGATTGCAGGGGGGGCACATGCCCCCCTGACTAAGGCGACACCAGCCGCCCATGGCAACAGAGGAAAAGAGGGGGAGCAAGTGGCAACAGTGATCACCTCCTGGGTTTTGGAGCTGCACCAAAGCAGCTGCTCCCAGCAGCTGTACTGACAAGCCAGTGAGCTTAGAGAGCTCACTGCACATGCACCTCACATCTGACGGTGGGGGGAGTGCAACTACATCTTCCCTCTCTGCACTCTTCTCTGGATCCACCCCAACTGTGGGCAAAGACCCCAGATTGCTTTAAGATTGAACTGGGTCAATTTACAGAAGGCCTATTGTGATAGGACAGGGAGTTTTGGCTTCACAGTCAGTGGGGGTGACATGCAACTGCATGTTTGGAATTCCACCTAAGGGTATAGAGTTAGCTCTCTTGTAGCATGATAAGGGTCTGGTAATTCCATGCTTAACAGTTTTTGTTTGTTTTCCCCTTCATGAATGCTACTGGCTTCTGTGTGTAATTTGAGGGAGAGTCAGGTTAGGCAAGGGCATTCACTTTTCTCCAAAGCTTTCAGATGTTGGCCACAACTGAAACTGGTCATTTTTTGACTGAAGTGTGCTAATGCTCCTGCTCCCACTAGAAAACCCAGTCCTGCTCTTCCACTCACTGTCTCACCAGCTGTCAAATCTTGGGTCAAGAAAGAATTTTTCTACAAAGTCAGATTGGCATGGATTGTGGCAGCTTTTACCTTCATCTGTAGTGTAAGGCATTGTCCTTTCCTGAGATCTGAGCACAAATTAACCAACTACTTCCAACTTCTCCATTGGCAGCAGCAAAGCATTGACAGTTTCCTCAATTTTCCTGCTTTGTTTTATAGAATGTTATATGGGGACCTCTTGGTGCTTCAGGTATTGTACCTTCTACTTGTATGTGACAGTTTGAAAAGAGGTAAATGATTGCCTGCAAATGCAGGGGACTGGCCTGGGTAGCCCAGGAGGTTCCTTCCAGTCCTGTATTGGTTTAATCATAGATTTTAGACAAACGTGCAGGTATGATGCAGATATTGAATAATACCAGTAGGAGAAGTTATGACAAAGCTGTTACAATTGCATGTTTCTTTAGCACTGAATCCTATTTTACTCAGGGTCAAGTTAGGGTGATTTAGCTTAGTTACATCACTACAGGATCCCACAAATGTAAGTTACAGGGTGCTGTAAGGAAATAAGAAAAAACCTGTCGGAGTTTGCAGGGAGGAGAGGCGTGCCAATGGAGCTGGAGCTGGCTGTGGGGAGCGACTGGGAGCTGAGCTGGTTCAATCAGGCTCACCCCTGCCCGTGACAGCGCAGGGAGTTCAGGCTAGCTGCCAGGAGGAGGAGGAGGAGGATTGGGAAGCCACAGCTGAGTGAAAAGATTGGGATAAGCCTGTGTCCGTACAGCGCAATTTCACTGGACGCAGGGCCGGCGGGCCCCATGACCCTACCCTATACTGCATGGACAGGTGCATCTACACAAGACACTTTACTTCACAGTAGACTAATCTACTTTGCAGTAAAGTATCTATACATGTGTGGCATTTACTGTGCAGTAAATTAGTCTACTACATGGTTGGCTACTACCTTTACATATGTGAAGTAGCTTAACCGAGTAGTACCTACTATGCAGTAGCGCACATGTAAATGGTGACTTGGGTGAAAATCTGCACCCAGTCAGCCAGACAAGCAGGGGCCTAGCTTCCTGCTTGGGGCAGAGCCACATAGCCAGGAGTTTCTCTAACCATGTGGCAGAGATGACTTCTTGGCTGTCCTAGCCTGGCCTTTAGACCCCTGGCCTAACCCCCAGGGCCTGTTCCACCAACTGCCTGCCTCCTGGACTTTGTACCCCTCCACTGTGAACATATGCCAAGCCCCGCCAGCACTCAGTCTCTGCCTGAGCCTCCAAGGTCCCTGGAAGCACCCATGATGGCAGCCTCCCTGATGCCACAGACAGAATCCTGGGGTCCCAAATGGTCAGAGGGAAAGCAGTATGGGGTGATGCCAAAGTGCAGAGGTAATTTGCCTGGGGCAGCTAGTCAAATGCCCACATCTTTGAGGGCATGGCAGCCCACATGCAGAAGCATGGCCACTAGTGGTCTGGGTGTGGTTGCCACATAAAGGTGAAGGCCCTGCGGGTCCAGTGGGTCCACATCATGGACCACAACCTGTGGTTCAGGGATGCCTGTAGGACCAGGCCCCTCATGCAGCAGTTGGACCACAAGGAGCCCTGGATGGTGATGCCATGTCTACTTTAGCACAAGCAGCCTGTCAGAGCCTCTGCCAGGGCCCGGCTGTGATAAGCGATCTCTGGGGGAGGGCTCCCTGGGGCACCAGCCACAGGTCCCAGTGCACTTCCTGTCCCCAGCTTCATTTAGCAATTCAGGGAACCTGGGCCAGCTTCTCCCACCAAATCTAGGCGCACACCTCCAGCAGAGAGGACAGGCCAGCGATGACTCCAGCTCCTCCCCAGAGAGGTCCACTGCACAGGCAGCCAGGCACTGTGCCTCCGTACCCTGGGACACTGCAAGAAGCCACACGACCTCGCCGCTGGCAGGGACAAACATGGATGGCCAGGACCACCTGCCACACCTGTCCAGTAAACACCTACACAAGAAGGAGGGCTGGGGGAGGAAGGGGGCACCACGGCCACCCACACCAGCTCACCCACCTGCCCAAGCTGCATGCCTAGAGCTAGTGGCCATGCAGGGGTTGGTGGGGACTGCCCCCTCATCCCCTCCTCTCACTTCCCCACCCTGCCTGGGCAAGCTCCCTCCCTGCCCCCTGGAGTTTCCTGCTCCCCAACATTCAGGGAGGCAGGAGACAGTGCAGAACTTTATTGAGTGGCCAGCGCCCTCCCAGCTAGCCAGCCAGGGACCTGTCACATGCAAACTCATCAATGGCAGTGGCAACCTCCTCCTTGGCCACAGGGGTCAGTCACTCATAGTGTAGGCAGAGATACCCCACTAGTTGGTGGTGCACAATTGTAGGGAAGCAGGGGCTTGCCTGGAGCACTGTCAAAACTCAAGACCCCATACCACATTCTCAGCTGTGCCCAGGGCACCATGGCAATCAGTAGCAGCAGGACATAGTGAGTTGGGCACCTCTTGGTGTGCTCAAACATCTTGTTGTGTTGTTCCTGGAGGACTCTTAGCAGGGGCACACTTGGGCTGCAGGCTACGTGTGGTGGGGGCCCTGGCCCAGGTCACTCTCCAGCTCTGTGTCCTAGCTGGGTAGGACCTTACACCCCCCAACCCTTAGCAGCATGGGCCTGGCACCGTTGGAGAAAACTGCCCAGCTTGTAAGAGGAGAAGCAGGGAAGTTGGTCCACAGCTGCCTGCAGCAAACACCAAGTGAGCCACCTGCCCCCATAGAGGGAGCAGGAGACAGAGGGCTCAGCCAGTGGGGACAACTTACTGTGGTCCCTGGGCACCTGTGCGTGCACAACCCCCAATCTGAGGCTGGGAAGCACACAGCCACTTGGTACAGTGCATGTTATCTTTGAAATAAACCTGAGACAGACATGCTGCTTTTGAAGCCCAGGATATTTAGCCTATTGCATCAATTCAGTAAGGGCTATCATTATGTTCCTCCCTGCCCTGCTGTAGCCCCAGTACCTGGACAGTTTCCCCCAGTGTCAGCAGGTACCTGTCCCCCTACATACCCTTCCTGTCCACACCATACATCCCTGCCACACACATATACACACACATGCAGCACCCCCAGACAGTCTCCAAGCCCTGGCCCTCCACCCCCTGCCACCCAGAGACTTACCTGCATCCAGCTGCCAGGGCTGCTACCACCACCTTGCCTGGCTGCATGTTGGCCACGTGAGCGTGCACTCGCAGACACACATGCTGCCCCCTGCCTCCAACTGCTCTTCCCCTGCTCCCCCAGTCCCAAGCAGCAATTTGCTAGGGAAAGCCAGGAAGTTCCAGGAAAAGCTTTCATGTTGAGCAGAGCAAAATCTGAGACATTTGTTGATATTTTTTAAAAACCACCTGGACCAAGATGGGAGGACCCAAAAAGAGGACCAGGAAAACCCAGATGTATGGTAACCCCAAATGTTTCAGGAAATCATTTGATAAAAAGAGCAACAACTGTTACAAAGTCATCCACCACCCTTAAAGGAACAGGTCTGGGGTAGGCAAAGAGTGAAAATTAAGAAATGTAATTGAAATGAAATCCCACTGTCACTGTGGCTGTGTCTACATGAGCCAGTGACTGCATAGTAGCCCAATACTACTGTGCAGTAGTGTCGTATGGCAACAACTGTGACCAAACACTACTGCACAGTATATTAGGCTACTGCACAGTAGTGTAACGAAAAAGACGTTCGTCGATGCTACTGTGCAGTAACTTGGGTTACTGTGCAGTCATTTAGTATTTGTTTACACACATACTAAATGACTGCGCAGTAATAACTGTTCAGTCAGCATCTTGTATAGACATGGCCTGTAGGAAAGAACTAGTTGAGTCTGCTTTGTGGGCATCCAGTGACCACCTACTTGGTTCTGTTGCAGTCATTGAGAGTTTGGCCATTGGTACCAGTGAGCAGGAGTTCATCTTATTAGGTAGGAGCACTACTTACTGTAGCATTTCAGTATCCCAGTCACAGTTTGTTATTGAGATGATTTGAATCTAACCCCTGTGGCAGCACTTTGGCATGCTCCATTTCATCTGTCAGAGCTATCAGTGGCAGAAGCAATGCTGGTCTGCAATATTCTTCGTCTTGGTACTACATCATGACTCTCTTTGTCCTCCACTCTTCACTATCTTGTTGCTGTTGCTGTCAGGTTGCTTGTTTATGCTTGGCAGGATGGAATGCACAAGAGTGAGTGATCACTCAGTTCCAAGGTTTTAATTCTTTACTCTGCATAGTCTCCCTGCAGCTACAGGGCATACTTCTCCCAGGGTTAGACTGCATCCAAACCATTGTCACTTTTCATTGGTTCAGAACCTTCATGGGCTGCTCTTAGAAGCATCCTCAGACTGCTAGTATCATGCAGTAGCACTGCAATCTATCAATATGACCTGCCAGTGTCATGCAGTAGCATTGCAATCTATCTTTAGTGTTATGGCTATAGATTTTTTTCTCTGCCAGGAAATTCCCATCATATCTTTAAGGAAGCTGAAATCCTGCTTCAAATACATTAAAAAAACACCCACTTCCTAAACAAAATATTTCTTTTAAGTTTAAATTTCTCTTAAAAGCTGGATCTTAAAGATAGTCATTAAAATGGGCATCAGAGAGGGATTGTCTTTGGAGATATTCTTGTCTTTTGGAATTTAACAAAGTTTGTTCAGACACCATCATCTCATTAATTCAGCTATGTATATCCAGAGTCACTTGAAAATTGGTAGCCAATTATGGCAAGAATTTGATTTCCTATTTGTAAATGAAACAGCTCACTAATCAGGATATCAGTGCCTTAGCATGAGGGATTTGCATAACCTTTTACAAATGAACAATCCACAAGAAACTCCAACTGTTTTAAATAACTGAAGACCAAATCAAAGTGTTTACCTTTAAGCATGAGCATAATTGGGAGTAACCAATAACTTATATAAAAAATTACCTCAGCCAATCCCTTCAGTACTTTACTTTAAGTACACAACAGAGGCAGGTTTTAGGAGCATTATATTTGCCCTTTCCCAATGATCTCCACCTAACCTCTATGAGCTCTCAAAGAGGATACCTAATGGCTCTGAAATTCCCTCAGATAATTCCTGTAGTCACTCTTGATTGGTATACGGTCACCTCTAGCCTTATCATTAGTGCCCATATGAATAAGCAACATGGGATAACAAAGGGCCGGATGAGTCTTAAAAACCTTTCCATGACATCTTGGATGCAGGTGTAACAGCCCTAGGTCCCAGGATGGTTGTGACACCCCCTGGGGCCAGGCAGTTCCTCCCCTTTGGTTCTTGGGTTTTCCCTTTCCTTTCCTGCCATGCCTTTGATATTGTTTTGAACAAAAATAGTTGAGAGGCTGCTCAATAGGCCCAGGGAATCTGGCTCCATAGGCAGACTAATGCATGGGCCAGCTGGGTACAAGCCCAGGGGCCCCTACCAACTGGGGCCCTGGGATCCTCATCAGCAGGGAAGTGAAAGCAGGGTTTTAAACTGGGTGTGTTTGTGCCCAGTTTAAAACTCCAGCTTTCCCATTTATTTTCCTGCTGTAGCTGGAAGTGGGGCCCCTCCCCCAATGGGGCTCGGGTTGGGGGGCAGGCTGGGGCCATGCTGGCCTGGAGTGCTGCGTAGTGCTCCGTCTGGGATGGAGAGGGAGCAGGCTGGGAGTGCAGTGCAGCGCCACCTCTCTGCAGAACTATAGCCCCTCAAAGTTCACCTTAGCCCCACACAGCCACACCTCCCAGTGCTGCCACCCGCCTGCAGAGGCATGTACGGCCTCATGCATGTGCGCAGCTGCATGGACAAAACCAGGCAGCAGCTCCCTGCTGGTCAGTGCAATGGGGTCAGTGGGGAGCGAGACACAGCCATGGGTGGCTCATGTGGGAGGGGGCTGCCTGAGAGTGAGCAGCTGTGTGTGTGTGTGTGTGTGTGTGTGTGCGCATCTGCTTGTGCCTGTGTGCATCTGTGTGTGTGTGTGTCTCTGTGTGCATCTGCTTGTGTCTGGATGCTTCTGTGTGTGTGTCTGCTTGTGTCTGTATGCACCTGTGTGTGTCCATCTGTTTGTGTGTGCATGTACCTGTGTGCATCTGTGTGCATGCGTGCATGCATCTGTGTGTGTGCATCTTCATCTGTGTGCATGTATCTGTGTGTCTGTGCACATATCTGTGCATCTGTATGCATGTGTTTCTGTTTCTCTGTGTGTGCATCTGTGCATGTGTGTACGTGTGTGTGTACATGAGTGTGTGCATGCGTGTGTGCGCATGTGCATGTATCTGTTTATTGCAGGGAGAGTGCGTTTGTGTCCGTGTGTCCATGTGCAGAGTGAGTAGAGTGTGAACCTGCCTGTGTCTGTGTGTGCGTGAGTGTGTGTGTGCCTGTGTTCATGGCAGGGAGAGTGTGGTTGTTAGGGCTGTGCGAAACGGTACCATTTCGTTTCGACTTCTGTTTTGCTGTTTCAACAGGACAGTGTTTCATTTTAAGTTTAATTTCATTTCAAAAGCACTGTTTCATTTCATTTTGTTGAAACAGTTTTGATGTTTCATCCATAGGCTATAATGGGGAAGCACAAAACTGCCTATAATTTTGTCATTTCTTGGCAGATTTGGATGAAAACAGTAGGGATGGTAGCCCCTTCTGAGGGCATAAGGCCTGCCAAGCTTCAAGGAAATGATCCAGGGGTTTCTGGGAAACTGCACCTTAAAATCTTGAAAGCAAAACTCATGTCACTCATAAGTGTGAAGGGACAGGGGGATGAAAACTGCAGGGTTGGTAGACCCTGCTGAGGTCATGAAGCCTGCCAGCTTTCAAAGAGATAGGTGCAGGGGTTTCTGTGAAACTGCACCTCAAACCTCTGACAAGCTAAACTCGTGACGTGTTACAAGCGTTCAGTTCCTTACTCATATGCCTCATGTCAGGCAGATCCCAGTTAATCATTCAGCCTCAGACCTCTCAGTGCAGAGCTCCTTCCTTGGCAGCCTTTCAGGCCAGACTTACCCCTAGTTCATGGCTGAGCAATTATTTTGGTTGGAAGGCCTCTTAATAAGGTTCAGTGAACTGTTGAGGGCCACGAGGGTAGCCCTGCCCCTCAACAGGTGCGCTGCCCTCTGGTCACCATCTTGGGTCTGGAAGTCCTACCTCTAGCCCCTGACCTTTTCCACTGGAACTCCCTCCCCTTGCCCCAGAACACTCCTTTTGGGAGGGGGGGATTACCATCTTCCAACCAAAAAACCCCTAAATTCTACACTAAAAATCACACATCTCTAATAACATATTTTATTTTTTTTGATATTTTTGTCCTGATTTGTTTGTGTTTTGTTGTGTATATAAAGGTGATTACATAATAGCTCAAAATGAAGTCTTATTCTTGTACATTGTGGGGGGCGTGGGGGCATGTGGAAGGATGTGGGGGGTATAGCTGGCTGGGTATGCGGGGGTTGGGTTTCTGTAAGTATATGTGTGTGGGTGGATGTGTATTTCATAGATAGATGTTAGGGGCTGGAAGGGTCCTTACAAGATCATTGGGTCCAGCCCCGCTGCACTAAGGCAGGAAAGAATGCTGAGGTCAGATGACCCCAGCAAGGTGGACATCAAGATGCTTTTTGAAGGTTGCCAAGGTAAGTGACTGTACCACCTCTGGGGGGAGTCTGTTCCAGACCCTCAGCACTTGAATTGTAAAGAAATTTTTCCTTATAGCCAGACCAAATCAATCTTTAGTTTGTGCTCGTTGTTTCTTGTCTTCCCCTGGGGTGCCTTAGTGAACAGATGCTCCCCCAGGCTCTGATGTACGTCCCTAATATACTTATAGGCTGCCACCAAGTCCCCTCTGAGTCTTCTCTTCTCCAGGCTGAACAGTCCCAAGTTTTTCAGTCTCTCCTCACATGACCTGCTCTCCAGACCACTAATCATGTGTGTGGCCCTCCTTTGTTCTCTCTCAAGCTTCTCCACATCTTTCCTGAAGTGTGGCATCTAGAACTGGATGCAGTACTCCAGCTGCAGTCTCACCAAGGCCAAGTAATGCAGGAGAATGACATTCTTAGTCTTGCTTGAGATGCATTGGTATATGCATGCCACTGTTAGATTTGCTCTGCCAGCTACAGCATCGCATTGGTGGCCCATGCTCATTCTGTGGTCTAACATGACCCCCAGGTCTCTTTCAGTTGTGGTGCTAGCAAGCCTAGCACTGCCGAACCTGTAAGTGTGTTGTGGATTATTTCTCCACAGCACTTTTCATGGAGCACTTTACATTCCTCCATGTTAAACACCATTAGGTTATGATCTGCCCACCTCACAAGCCTGTTCAAGTCAGTCTGTATCCCCACCCTGTCCTCGAGCGTGACCACACTCCCTCATAATTTGGTGTTGTCCGTGAGCTTTGCCAGTGCACTTTTAATACCCGAATCCAAATAATTGATGAACATGTTGAAAAGCACTGGTCCAAGCACTGAACCCTGAGGAACGCCACTGGTCACTTTCTACCATGTTGACTCAGTTCCATCTATTAATACTCTCTGGGTCCTACCTCAGTTATGTAGCCACCAGACCATAAAGTAGTTCAGACCACATTTTCCCAATTTTACCATGCAGACATCATGAGAAACTAAGCTGAAGACCTTTTTGAAACCCAAATATATGACATCAACCTCATTTCCTTTATCTGGGTGGTGAGTTACTTGATCATACAAGGAAATGAGGTTGGTCAGGCATGACCTGTCAGCAATGAAGCTACATTGGCTGTCCTTTAAAATACTGTGTGGATGATCACCTTTGGTGCCTGCCACTTTAAGGGCTTAGAGCAGGCAGCAGGGCAGCTGGCAGGTGCAGGCCAGCCCTGATGAGGTGGTGACATGACTGCAGGAGGGCCATGTGATTGGAGGAGGGGGCTGAGCAGCCTCCATTATAACTCAGGCCCTCAGGGCTGAGTCTGCTGCTGGCATCCGGAAGAACACCACCTGGCTGAACAGCTTCTCAGAACATCCTTGGAGGTAAGTGCAGGAACTATGGTGATGGCAGGAGGCTCCTGGTCCTGGGGCATGACCAAAAAATACACCCTAATGGGGCAGGATGGCAAGGTGGATCCACCTGTGGTGGAGTGGTCTCCAGGAAATGTCATGCCATTTTCCTCCCCAATTAAAGGCAAGTAAGGGGTGTCTTATAGCCCCAGCCCTCACAACTTAGTGGGTAGTAGGGAGGCAGTGGGGCCAGGCACATCTTCAGAAACCTGAGCCCATGGGGTGTAAGACCCCAAGGCCCGAGGGAGGGGGCAAGGAATTAGCCCCAGTGAGGGGGCAGAAGAGTGTCCCCAGCAAGGGGGCAGGGTGTGGGGCCCAGTGAGGGAGGTATAGTAAGAGAACAGGCCATGTAGAGCAGGGCCGCAAGGGTGGCCTGAAGGGCTGCGCAGTATTGGTGCAAAGTATGGTTGCAGGGGGCACTGTGATTGTGAGCTCCAGGGGGGAGTGAGAGTCCCATGTGAGACTCTGGAGCATGGGTCACAGTGTGAGGCACTGTAGCAATATGGATGCCATCTTTGAGGCATAGGACACGGTATAGGGAAGGTCAGATCCATGTATAACACCCTAAGCATCAGGGCACGTAATAGGCAGTCTCCTGTATTTTACAGCAATTATAAAACAGCAAAATGTGGCAGGAAAATGAGGGCAGACTGCCCTAGACACGTTGGCAGGCTGATATTTGGCTGGCCTCATGATGGCCCCCTATCATATACTGCTTTCTGTTAGATTATCAATAATGGATTCTTTGATAAATTTTTTCCAGGATTTTACCAGGGATCAAAGTCAAACTGATTGGCCTGTAATTCCCTGGGTCCTTCTTTCTCACTTTCTTGAAGATAGGCAATACATTAGCCCTCTTCCAGTCTTCTGTGACCTCTCCCAAGTGCCACAAGTCCTCAAATAACTTTGCCATAGGTTGTGCGATGATGTTGGCCAGTTCTTTTAGCACTCTTGGGTGTAGTTCATCCGGTCCTGCTGACTTGTAGATATCCAGCCTCTCTAGGAGTTCCCCCACAAGATCTTTGCCAATTATGGGAGGGTGATCACCACCACCTTGATTGTCCTGTATCCTGTCAAGCAGGATAACCCCGTGGTCTGGTGGAACACTGCCGCAAAGTATTCATTCAGGAGTTCAATTTTCTCCTGAGTGTCGTTTATCAGTTGCCCATTTCATTCATCAGGGGTCCTATACTTCCCTTATTTTTTCTGACTTCCTATATATCTAAATAAGGACTTTTTGTTGTCCTTGATTCTAGTTGCCAATTTGAATTCAGTTTCTGCCTTTGCTTTTCTAAACTGCTCCCCACAGGTGCAGGCTACTGCTGTGTACTCCTCTTTGGTGGTAATTTCTGACTTCTGTGCGGTGTGGATGGGTGAGTATGGGGTTCGTGGGGGGTTGTGTGTGTGTGGGGAGAGGTGTGGGGGTGGGCACCATGCAGTTCCTGGCTGCAAGGTGGGGCTTGCATAACATTACCATACATCTGGGTTTTCCCAGACTTGTCCTCCTGTCTGGGTGGCTTTTTAAAATGCAAACAAGTGTCTGAGTTTTTGCTCTGCTTCTGGCTTTTCCTCCCACTTCCAGATTGGCTGCTTGGGCCTGGGGTAGTGGGGCAAAGTAACTGACTGTCAGGGAATCATGTGCTCTGAGCATAGGTATGGCAGGTAAGAGAGAGAGACACACTCTGAGACAGACAGAGAGAATGTGTGCACAACAGGGCTGGGAGGGCAGGGGGATGCAGGTCAGGAGTGAGGAGCACTGGCAAGACTGGCGGGGGGCAGGGGGCTGTGGGTCATGAGAGGGGTACCAGCAGGGCTGGGGGGCAGTGGGTGTACCTCAGGAGTGTGGGGTACCAGCAGGGTTGGGGCACAGTGGGTCAGGAGTGAGGGGCAGCAGCAGGGCTTGGGGGAATGTGGCTTAGGAGTGAGGGGCAGAGACAGGGCATGCATATAACACTGACCCCCTCCCCCCACAATCATATACCCCTTCTCGCTCTCCTCCCCCTCCCCCCCACAGGTGTCGTCTTTTTTGTTACTGGAAATATGGTAACCCTAGACCTACGAGACTCTAGTTCTGTGCCTCCATGAGTGCCAGGAACCCCACAAACTGGCCCAGCCTGATGGCATGGGACTCCCCACAGCTCCTGGTACTAGCACACCATCAGGCTGGGCTGGTTCCATGTGGGTCTCAGTGTTACAGCTGGGAATCATGTGCTGCAGGGCCAGTCCAAACTGTGTGATGCCTGGAAGGGATGGGCCAGGAGGGTCAGCTCAATGCCAAGCTGCCAAGAATGGCATGGTACTGGGAGGTGTCTGGCTGGCTCCTTGATGCACTGTGTGGTTCCATGCTGCAATGCTGGGACCTACACAGAGCCAGCCTGGCCTATCCCATCCTGGCCCAATGGAGGGGGAAAGGAGGGAACTGAGTGCTGCTGGGCCAGGCCCACCAGCTCTGTGCCATGCTGCATAGGTCCTAGCATTGCAGCTGGGAACTGTGCAGTGTGGCACAGAGCCAGCCAGCCCAGCCAGGCACCTCCCATCAGCGTGCAGTTCCTGGCTGCAACACTAGTGTAGCAGGCTTACCTTTTCGGAGCTTGGGTTGAGTCCCAGGATCCACGGTCTGCTGTTTGATTCATGGAGCCCAGCCACCAATCCAGAGGCAGCATAAGGGAAGCAATGCCTTGCCCTTTTCCAAAGGGAGGGGGCAAGGAGCAGCTAGACCTGAATCAGAACTGCGCCAGCCAGGTCCAGAGAACTTCAGGGGTGGAGCCCCTGAACAGTATAAAAGGGGAGTGTGCTAGGCACGCTGGGGAGAGACGACGAGGAACAGCGAGGAGAGAGGAGCTCCAGGGATGGCCGTTCTCGGGACCCCACTTGAGCTTCAGCGGTTCTTGAATCAGTGCATGGGGATCAGGTTTTAGGAGTCACCCAAGGTGGCTTGAGCCTGCAAACCCAGCAAGCAGCTGGGCAGTTGGTGTGCAGATCAGCATATGGAAAGCTGGCCCTGGGAGCAGCTCAAGGCTTCTTGGGCCCCACACAGTGTGCAGATAAGCACACGGAAAATCCACCCTGAGAGCAGCTTGTGGCAGGTCAGCACATGGAAGACCTGCCCTAGGCCGAGTGATCGGAGCTTCGCAGTGTGGCTCTGCCTTTAACTAAAAGAGCCCCGGTGCCCAGAGCAGGGCCCGGGAAAGGGAGGACCCCCAATGTGAGACTGGGAAACCAGAGCCTGTAAGGATTCAGCTCCTGCAAAAGAGAGAGAGAGCCCTGGGCTGCCCAGTGTGGGCCGCCAGGCCATCAAGGAGAGCCAAAGGCGCTGCTGGAGAGAGGCTCTCATAGGATTGGCCTTCAGGGGATGAGCCTTGGCTGCTTCAGAGAGGAAGTGTGAGTTGCTGGGGAAGTGGGTCCCACACGAGAGGTGGGTACAGGACAGGAAGGTGTGCAGCCTCCATCCTCCGTTGCAAGAGGGATGGCCTCCAAGGAAACCCCTCGGAGAGGTACTGAGTATACTCCCTATTTTGTGTGATTATTATTGTGTCAAGGTCTGTATAGCTATGGGTATTCTTTAAGGAAGTTTATATGTTTTATATGTTCTTAATGTGTTAATATGTATATTTGTATTGTTACTTCATAGTTCTTGGAAATATTATTAACTTATTTGGGTTATATAAGTTGAGTCCCAATATGTGTTTATCGTGTTGTAACCTTAACTATCTTGTTCAATGTATTAATTATTATATATGTTGTAAGTTACATGGTTTATGTGAATTGTGGGATATTATATGTAGTGAGATATGCTAAGCTTTATTGTAAATATTTCATGATTTATCTTAATTATTTATTATAGTAATAAATTGTTTATATGTGAGAGGGGAGGCAGGAGCCCCCCCACCCAGCATGGCCCAGACCCTGATCCGCGTGCCCCAACACTTACCACAGGAGCAGAGACGGGTGGCAGTTGGGAAGAGATCTGAACACGGATGCCGACACAGGCGCAGGCTCAGGCTCAGCAGTTTCGCCGCTGCCTGAGCCTGCATATCGGTGAGAGCTGGGGGCATGGCTCCCAAGCAGCCGGGGCTGCTCAAAAGGCAGCTGGGGAACCAGCTGGCAGCGAGCCAGGGAGAGAGAAGACAAACACCAGCTGGGAGACGCCGGCTCCAGAGCTGGGAGGCTCCAGCTCTAACCCCAGATACCCAGGGAAGAAGCCATCCATCCACCAGGAGACCCTGGCCGGTGAGGCCGAAGGCAGGCTCGAGGGTTGGCAAGGGCAAAGGAGCCCTGTTGAGGGGCAGCAACCAGGAGGGCTCCCGACTCTGACTGGGAGTGCAGGTACCTTGGTTGAGGGCGGACCCTCAAGCCTGCAACCACCCTCAGACAGCCTCAGATGCAAGGCCCCTGAAAGGGGAGAGGGGTGATTCTGACGAGACGGACCAGGAAGACGGGACCTCAGGTCAGCCAGGCTCCAGGGCAGGGACGCCAGAAGAACCGGTAGGAAAGGGGAATAGGGTCGCCCCCAGGACAACCGCATGTGAGAGGGGAGGGGACAACTAAGTGCCCTGAAGGGAGAGAAAAGGGGCAGAGAGAGAGAGGGAGGGAGGGAGACGATCTCAGGAGCTCCACTGGCAGATGCTGGCGTTTTCAGTTAAGTTACAGTTGAGCCCAGCCGTAGCAAGTTTATTTTCTAGAAGAGGGGAAACCAGCCCCAAAGACAAGAGGTGGAAGGTTAATGGCCAGGAAGGCCCAGCCCTTTCAAGGCAGGCAGTGTGGGGAACACATGTGGGGAACAGCATCTACCCAGGCCGAGGAAGTGGTAAGTGTGGGGTAAAGGGGAGGTTTAGAGCCCCACAAAGACACCCCCAGGGTCAAGACCCCTCCGGGCCCCCGACAGGGAACTGTCTCCCTAATAATAATACTGAAGACGTGGAAGGAGAGAAAAGGGGCAACACCCAGAACATCTAGGTGGCACTGGAATAGGGTTTCACCCTGACGTCACTGGGGGGGCAAGGTGCCGATGAAGAGGTCCCCAAAGTCTTACAACACCTACCAGTGACAGTATAGTTAAGCACTTGGTCTTGGCCTGGCTCTGTAGAGAGGAGAGGGAACTGCTCTAGTAGCTGGCCCCTCCATCAGCACCCTGCCTGACCCCCACCACTGTCATTGGAGGATAGGGCACACCCCCCTGGGTGTACCTGGGCTATACTAGGACCACAGAATCCTAGTGGCTCCTGCTGTCACCAGCCCTGGCCCTGGGGCCCTGTACTTCCACCTGCTGCCACTTTCCCCCCACTGCCTGATGCTGCTGTCTTTCCCCTGCCACTTCCCTTCCTTTCCCGCCCACCACCACCACTGTCCCTGCCCTGCCCACTGCTTCCCCCCTGCCCACCCACTGGTGGCTCCTCCCCTGCCCGCCCACCCATCCACCCACCACTTGGGCAGCACAGAAGCCAGCTAGGAACCGCATGGTGCTGGATGGTCCAGGTTGGCTCCTGCTATGCCAGCAATCCTCCCCCCACCCCACCTCCGTCCATTCTTATACGAGCTTCCCACTCCGGTGGAGAGAGGGTGGGAGAACAGCCCCAGGGTCACCAAGCCAGAAGCCTCTGTTAGGCATAAGCTTCCAGTTGGAAGCTGGGGGTGGGGGTGGCTTGGAGTGGAGCACAGCTAGGCAGGCCTTGCTGCTGCTGTGGGCTCCTCCTGGGTCATGCTGCCACTGGCACCTTGTCATCTTTGACAGGCAGCCACAGGAAGATAATAAGTAATTTTCTCATTTTTATGGGCCCTGTGGGTAGGATAGAATGGCCTGGCAGGCCGAATTTAGCCCGTGGGCCATATTTTACTCACCCCTGCCTTGGGCTTATATGTTGCCGAAGCCCTGCCTCTTTTGCTCGTGGTTTCCCAGCTACCCACAGGTGTTTCTACTTAGGCTGACAGCCCTCCAGAAGAGTTTACAGCTTCTAGGCTAGGAGCTATTGCTATGGCTCAGCTATTCCAGCCTGACTCTACTCCATGATACTATTTACATCAGTTAGCTCTGCAATAGTCACTTCATGGTCCCAAGCCGGCTCAGCCCTAACGCACTACTGCAGAGCAGCTCACTCTGCAATCGACACTCACAACCTCTAAGACCCTGGCAGCCTATCCTCCTGTAGCTCATAATAAACTAACTTGCACACCTGGTGCTCTCCCTATTTCTGATTCTCCTTTAAAAGTAACAGGGAGTCTATGCCTCCCTGTTACAGCAGGCTACTGACAGGCAGCAGAGCTCCTGAGCCAACAGGGTGCAATGTGATCCTTCTCTTGCTCCATCAGATAGTCAGTAGTTGTGATGTTTCTTTAATATTTCAGGGACTTGCATGGAATTAATGCAGCTTTCTGGGTAAAATGGGAAAGTGTTAGTGGCTAGATCTGATCCCTTCTGAGCATGCTCAGACAAGCAATGTGAGTTGCTCAGGGAGGAATAAGATCTAAAATGCATATAAGTGGTCCTAAATGACAATTACAGGTTAACTTTTGTCCCTAAAGTGCTATTTAGCTGCCTAAAAAGGATCTGAATTTAGCCAGAAAGCATGGGCAGATGTGTTTTTCATCCACATAAGATTGACATAAGATTGATGCATAACACAAAGTTTTAGACAGACATTAAATCTGTTTTTGGAGAACAGAGCTGTGTGCTTCTCTAAACACTCTTTGAATAAGCAGAGCAGTTTACAACTAAGGCACCTCTGTGCCTCATCCATGTTGTCTGCTCAGCCCAGGCTCAGACAGAGTTGGCACTGGGATCTGCACACATAGCTATGGCAGTGCGACATCTGACAAAGACCACAATAATTTCTTGCACCAAACACCTTTTTCACATCCTGAACACCATAATAATGCTTACTATGCAACAGAAGGAAATAGGTATTGTGGTACCTGGGGATGTCACGTGTTTTAAGCATACCCCAGCTGGTTTTTTTTCTTCATGAATTACTATATGGATGTTAACTTGTACAAGATCCTCAAACAATTACACTTCACCAAGAGAAAACTTTTTTTGAGCAGACTACCCCAACTTTTCATGAAGCTGGTTTGCGCCATGTAATAGCTTAGCATCTGTGGCGTCTCTACAAGTTGTGACAGCCAACAGACTGCCTGCAAAGCAGACGTTGTTATCAAAGATGATTAGGTCAAATAAACACTGCCTGTTTTTAGCTATGAGCTGGGAATCTCCACCCACAGCTCTTACAGTGATCACATGCAGCTGGAATATCAAAAGAACAGTAGTTCTCTCTGCCTTAGTAACAGGTTACTGACCCACTGTAAAAAAGTGTCAATGTCCAGATTATTTAAATTAAAAGCTTGAGAATGTAAATAGTTCCTCATGCCTTCTGTGTCAATATGGAATTGGGTATAATCACCAGGTTTGTATAAGCATCGGAAATATGCTACAACTTGTTCTAATTCTCTCCTTATGGCTGCAAACACCATGTGTAATGGCACCAACTCCAGATTCACAAAGCAAAACTCCTCTACATACCTCTAGGCTCCAAATCTTGCTATAGGTCACTCCTTCCTTCTCACCCATACCATATCTACATCTGGCCAGACATTCTCCACAGGCTCGGGGGGGGGACGGACATTTTAGAGACCCTCTAATGGGTCCCCTGAATCAAATTCGCCACCCCGATTCTCCAACTCCACGGACTCAGGAGGAGAGCAAGCAGTTGAGGGGCCCTCTGAAACACCACCACTAGGGTGTCACTTTTTTTTTCTCAACAGTTGCTTACCTGTTTTGACACTCATTTTTAACCAGGCTCTGATTTTTTGTCCCACAAGCTGCTCACCTCTGAGTTTATTGCCCCTTCTCTGCACAAAATATGTCTTTTTGCTTCAACAATAATTGTGATCTTTCAAAATGCTCTGTACACTCTTTCTGCAATGTGTATGACTGCATGCACACCACAAAGATCCCCTTTTTGTTTTCACAATAATCATAATCTTTCAAGGCAAGATGGGCACCTTCCAAAGGTGGGTGCCCACCCTCTTTTTTTTTCACAGCAATCATGATTTTTCAAAAACTGATGAAAAATCATCTTCTGAGACTTCTCTAAAATGTGTGTACAACCAGTCCTGGGTTTCTTATTCACAGGCCCCAAAGCACCAGCCTTGAACTGTGAATTCTTGTGTTTTTACACCACATTCTCTCAGGGTTTGGTGGTGTGTTTTCCTCTAAGGAACCATGAAGTCTTTTCTTTTTTTACCATGCCATTCTGTTCTGTCCTTTTGGCACTCATATCCTTGGGAGTTCTGATCCTCAGGGTGAGCATTTCTGTGGTTTGTGTTAGTGCTATTAGAGGACTTCAGTCCAGTTCCTGTCCCTCCAGTGCTTCTAGGAACTGATTCTCCAAAGCACCACTTTCTTGTTTGGAGGTATCGCATAAGATCATTTAGGAAATATAAAATTTACATTTCAGCATCAAGAATTTACTTTCCACAAAATGAATGCCTAACTTCATATAAATGTTATAAATCTGAAGGAAGACCCCATGCTTTAAAAAGCCCTTAGCAAAATGAAACCACACAACCACACCCCCCCTAAACTAGATTGTTAACAGGCATGGAAGAGCATATGCTGAAAGCACACCCAGCAGTTCGAAAGCTTGATCTCAGAAAATGAATACCAAACTCATACATGCATGCACAGAATTTAAAAAAAAGAATTTAAAAATGTACCTTTCACTACAGGGTAAAGACATAGACGTACACATTTATTCTGATTTTCTATTTTTGGAGAAAGGTTTCTGTTAGGGGACAAATGGTTACAGCCAGTATTATGACTCAAAGTACCTATAGTAACACAGCCACCAATGACCCCTCCATTTTTAAATTATTTTTTACCTTTCTGTGGTAAAAATTGCATGTGGTAATTCTGCTTTTCACACTAGATAGACCCTCTGTCATGAAGACCAAAAGACACAAGTGAGTAAGGATAGTGTGTAATCAAACAGAAAAGGTTTGCATATATACATATAGAGTAAAAATAAAGAATATATACCTGGCTCTGTTCTGAAGCAGATTTACCACCAAAAGGAAAGTGTTTTCTTGAGAAAATTTAGAGTTATTGTTTCTTTTCCTAATAAATAGGCCCTCTATAATAAAGACCAAAAGAAACAGTAAGTACAAGATAGTGTAATCAAACATAAAAAGTGTCTGTATGCATGTGGTGGGCCAGTAGGGGGTGCTCCTGTGTTGAGCCACCCACCTCACTGCACCCAACCACCTTCCAGGCTCCAAGTGCCTCCCTGGGGGTGCCTCATGTCCGACCGACCCCCCTTAGTGAAGCACACCTACAAGCCTGGGGGTAACACTGCCATCACCCAGAGTCTGGAATGATCTTGGACTTGTTCCAAGACCTTGGAAACACAGGCCTAGTAGTCCTTGAGGATACTTGACCCACTGCAAGAACTTTGGGTGCTTCCCTCAGTCTGAAGCACAAATAATGGTCTTCCTTAGTCAGCCGAACCAATGGGACCCCAAGGCATAATCTAGGCCCCTCTCCCAATAAGTCTCCCACACTAGGTACAAAGGAGAACTTTATCGGTTACAAAGAGTAGGTTTGGCATAGGGTACAGGGTATAGCAATATCAGAGAAATACCTTAAAGCAAACAGTGGCATGGCAGCCTTTGAGCATCTGAGTTACTGCAAGCTATATATCTAGTTAGATCTCAGGTAGCTTACTCACAACTATCATCCAGAGGCAGGTGGAGATTCCCTCTGGAGGTGAATGGTTCATCAATCATGAGTTTCAAGAGAGAAAGAGTGTTTCAGATGGTCCAGCTTCTCTCTGAGTTCTCATCATGGCTACCGCCCCTCCTCCTAGTCAGTCCTTAACTTGTATAGACTTTATGACCTCATTTACCTGATCCAATGAAGACCAGCAACTGTTGGCTGCCAGCCAACCAATTTAAAATGCATCACTGGTTGCCAGGTAGATTGGCAGGGTCCTTAGCCCCCTCCCAGTCTTGTTGGCATTGCTTAGAACAATAGCAAGTTTAGGCCCCCTACCCAGGTATGTGATGCCAGTCACATAGGCAGGGGGAGCTGGTTTCCCCCCTCCATCAGGAATGTATCCAGCTCAGGTTACAATTCAGGGTTACCTGAAGCAGATGGGACCAGAGGAGTCTGCCCTCTGCAGTGACCATGGTAACCAAATTGTCAGATAGCAGAGTTTGGGGAGAGATAGAGATGGTATTCTGCCACGATGCATATAGAGTAAAAATAATTAATACATACCAAGGTCCTGTCCTGAAGCAGATTAGCAACCAGAGAAAAGTTTTTTCTGACCCAAACTGCAGGATTTTTACCCTGATGGTTGTTTGTTTGCTTGTTTGTTTTTTGGTTATGGTGCCTGGGTCTTTGATTCTGTTTTGTATGTTTATGAGGCCTCTCTCTCCAATGATTAGCACTGTTTCTTGCATTCAGGTCTGTGGTTGGGCAATGTAGAATCATTGTGATGGAATCAAATCCATTCAATTTTGGTGCAGTACCACCCTGCCAGGTTCACTGTAATGATCTTAGGTGTAAACAAACCACCCTGCTGTACTCAATAGGTCTGGTCAAATGAGAATGGTTGCCCATCAAAATTTTCCATAGATTTCCAGCTTTCCTCAGACATGTCCCAACATATCCTTTTGAAGGGACCCTGTTTACCCTCATTATTTAGGAATGGTACAATACAACATGCCAGCTAGCCTTTTGTCATGTTTTTTAGGTCAACAGATCCCCATATCTATCCATACCCTCCTGGGTTATTCACCCATGGCTCCCTCCCCAAGAGACAGAAGCAATAGCACATGACACCAGGGAGAATTTATTTTAAAAGTCTTTATTTCCACCAAAATCTGTACAAAAATTACTGATTTTGCTAGTTTTATACTATATCCAGGCTAAACTTTTCTCTGAAGCAGGAATTTATAATTTCTTGTCCCAATTAAGCATTCAGTGTAGGATACCAGAGGCTTATCCTCTTCATGGATCACTCCATATAAAAAATAAATTGAGCCTTCAGCAAAATGAACAGCATTTATAATCACTACACCCTGAGCTAAATGTTTCTCAGTGAGTCACAAACAATCCATAGCATATCCTATCAAAATAAGAGAATTTAAAACGCTTTCCATAAACAGCTCAGTACAATGTTCCCAAATTGTCCAGTTTATATCCTCATCTGTCCATTTCACAAACTCGTGGCTTCCTTGTTCTGGTGCAGCTGGGAGACAGCTCATGCAGTCTTCAAATAGTTTCTTTCTCAAGCAATAGGTGCAATCGCCTACCCTGGAAATATTCAAGAGGAGATTGGACAGTCACCTTGCTGGGATCACCTGACCCCAGTTCTCTTTCCTGCCTGGTGCATGTGTTACCAGATTTGCCCATTACTTTGGGGAGTGCTCATTTATTAGGGATAGTTTCTAGGGTCTTGGTAATTCTGTCAACGTGCTGCTTGTGTTACTTGTGTTTCTATACGGAGCTGTATATCTCCCTTCTGCAAGTCCTCACCCCCAATGGAGCTATCTTGCAGGACTTAATCTCAATGGGGCTGGGTTCCTCCAGTCACCAAATCAGTCATACACACACAAACACACACAAATTAATGTGACACGCCTGACCTGGCCGGGCTGATCAACATGGACAGGCTGACACCCTCATATGCCAAGAATCAGTTCATCAGAGCAACAATAAACGGCAGACAGACACAAGCACACAGGTGAACAGAATCCCTCTGAATCCGGCTGGGTGTCCAGCTGACACCCTCATGGGCCAGCATTCAGTTCATAAGGGCACGTCTGAGTCACACTGGGTCAATCAGCCTGTACAAGATGATCCCCTTATGTGTTTCAACTCAGCACGTCCTAATCTTTGGCCTCTTGATGAGCAGACCCCACTGTATTTTTGGGCTTCACAGGGATCTTTAGCTTAGGTAAAAGAAGCATTGCTGCAGAGCACAGAAGGAAAGAGAAGCAGAGAAGGAAAAATAAACCCAATTACTACCAGTTTGACTATAAAAGTTATTTATTGCTAAGCATATGAAATATATAATGATACTAGTAGTAATAGACATGCAAAAGAAAAACAAACACAAACAATTACAGTACTACCCTGTTCACTAAGTATTTGGGGAAACTTAGCTCAGGCTTAACTAATACTGTTCAGGTTCAGAAATTTATGCCTAGAGTGAAAAGAGAGAGAGAGCTCTGGGATCTCATCAGTCCAAGGTACTCGTGCTGCAAAGCTGACAGGCACAGTCCTTGAAGGGAGATGATCTGTTCTTCCAGCGTCCCAAGAACAACAGGGGATGGTGTTAGCACAGGAGTTTTTCTTCTTTCTTGAAGCACCCACACTTTTTACAGATTTTTATACCCTCAGTTCAGCTGCTTCGAAGCATCCTCAATAGTGTAAATCATTGTCTTTTCTATTGACAAGGGGTTATCTGGTTTGGAACATCTCAAGAAACTGATTGATAATCAGGAAACACATAAGATTAGGGAGTAACCAAATACTTGGGAGCCAGCTTGAGATTCCTATGGATGGCAGATATACTGATGGGATATCTCATGGTTTCTTCAGAAACAATAAATAGCTTGCAGCATCAGGATTTTGGATTTTTACTTGTTGTGCACAAGCCTCAGATTAGCATGACTTTTCCAGATCTTACTATAGTCTTTTAACAGACTTAAGATAATTATTGGGGTGCTCATAACCTTTTGTGGAGAGGACTCCCACCAGTCGTCTCGGGAAAAGTATGACAACACCTGTGATTAGGGCTCCAACGGGCTGGATGCTGTGATGAACCCTTAACCATTGTTCAAATGTTGCCCATACCCCCTCTGACTTGGTCTCTTGCCTCAGCATTCCCTAACCCAGCAACCGAGCTTTAGTCAATCAAGTTTAAATAGGCCTCCCATAGTGGGACCAGGGAATGTACCGCCCGAGATGCCTATTAAACTTAGAGGTGTGTGTGTGTTGGGGGGGGTCCTTAGTAAATCCAGATTAGAACTGGTCTGATAAATGCTGAGCTGGGTGTGTGTGAACATGGGTTGATTAACATTTGGAGCACAGATTCCCCATCATGCAGTGCTCCCCTGCTTCTCTGGTCCCAGAATTCACTACAGTCTCTGCTTCAGGCTTTCTGTTCTCCATCTCTCATGTAGATGAATGGTCATCTGGTTCCATCTTGGATGCAAATGAGACCTATGGCAGTTGTTTCACTCTTGTCACCCTTATCTGGAGGGTCTTAGGTGCGTCTCCCACTGCATCTTAATCAGTTTCATTTAGGTAGAGGAGGGGAGGGAGGGGGGTGAGTCCTTTGTGAATCAGACAGGTTGTGTCCTGTGCCAGGGTTGCCCAAGAACACAGAGCTGAGACGTAACACATGGAGCTGGACCTGATGATCTTCCAAGGTCCCTTCCAGCCTAACAATCTATGAAACTGTGATTATTTAAGTATGCCATAACAACAAATACACTTAAGGGGCGCGTCCATATAAGTCCGCACATGCCTCTTGCAGCATCTCAAACCCCTTTGAGATGCTGCAAGAGGCACATGCAGGAACAGGAAAAGTTTCCCCCCACTTCAAGTTTGCAGCATGGGGGCAAAATTATACCCCTGAATATCCAGGGGTAAAAAAAAATGGAGCTAAAAAAAGTGGGGCGTGGCATGGTCCTGGACCATGCCCTGAGGCAACTAGAGGCTGGGTCCTCCACAGAGACGCTCCCTCATGGGTGCCACAGAGACTCATGGCTGCCAGAGCATTTCTGTGGTTAGCCCTCGCCCTAGTGCTGAAGCATGCTGCCTGCCCATGCAGGGCAGGTAATGTGCCAACAGCAGGGCTCCAGTGCCAGTAAGTAAGGGGTCAGGGGAGCTGGAGGGGGGCACCCCCACTGGCCCCGCTCACTCCCTCAGCCCCCCCACGATCCCTGCCCTGCACTTTGGGGGGCAGCCATGTGGGCCTGGGGGTGCAAGTGGGGGATGGGGGGATGGGGCAGGGGAGCCATTGGGGGGCCTGCAGGAGCTGGCGGGAGATGGGGCCAGGTGGGGTAGCAATTGAGGGGCTGAGAGGGGGCATGTGGGCCCTGCAGGGGGGGTGGTAGCCCCTGTGAGGGCCATTTGGCCCCTGTTGGGGGGGTTGTTACCCCTGTGGTGGGGCATTACCCCTGAGGGGGGCAGGAAAACATATATTATGTATTCATGAATTCATGAAACATGTATTTAGAATTTGTTTTATTGTTATGAAAGAGACACTGGTAGTCTTCCAAATTGCTTTAACACTGTAGATATGTCAATAAAACATGCCCAACTGATCTCTCTCTGTCTCTCTCGATATATATAGTGGCCTTTTGTTCTAATTGTGGAGGAACATGAATTTTGGGGTATTTTACAAAGTGACTTTGGGATTTTTTTATCAGGGATTTTTCAGTTTTCAAATAGGGAACACCAGAATTCCTTCTAAGGAGGCCAGTGGCAGGACCCTGCCTGCTCAGAGCTGGCACCTTCAACCCAACTGGCTGTGGCTGACACTTTTGGACCCAGCTGACTGTGGCCAATTGTCCTCCCAATTGGCCAGGAGGACATGCTTTGACAGTTCAAAGCAGGCCACCACACCCGGAACATCTTCCAAGCGATAGCTGCCCAAATGGCCAGGCAGGGAGCACACATGGCAGTAGTGCTGTACAAAGGACAACCCTGCAGCCACAGCCCACTGGCAGCTGGCCCAGAGGGGCAGACGCCTCTACTGGCTGTGCAGTCCCCATCCACATCTGGCAGGTGCGCAGCAGGTCACAGCCAGGCAGCAGCCCCTACTGCAGGACTGCTGCAATGGGTAAAGGGTGCAGGGAACTCTCAGCGCTGCTTCATCAGTCCAGCTGGCACAAGGGGTAGTTTCCCCAGGTACCAATTGGCTGGGCCCCAGAAGCTCCTGAGACCAAGTAGTGCTGGGCTACTTGCCAGGGCAGCTTTTTGTACTGATGGGGCCAGGATACAGCAGATTTTTATACTGCTGGGGAAGAACGAGTGATGGCCCCAGGCTCTAGCTCCCCCTGGCTACAGATCTGGGAGGAGCCAGGCAGGGTTATTTTGCCCCAAGTGGCACAATTTGCTCCACAACAAAGTGCATGTCCGAGCATGTGCACTGAGGCAAAAAGCCCCGGCTCAAATTTGCACCACTTCTATTTGAGCTGCTGCAAGCATGAGACTTTCACATTCCTGATGCAAACAGGACCTGATAATTCTATTCTTAATTGTCTTCTAAAAGCCAAAGAATCATTACCTTCTCCTGAAACACTGGGCCCAAAACAGTTTCTCTTTTCCGATACCAGGGTTACAGGTCTGTTGATGTGTTGACAAGGTTCCTTGGGTGAATCTGATATCTTTTATTAGACCAACCCAAATAGTTGGAGAATAGTTATTAAGCAAGCTTTTGGCTGTCTTTCTGGCATCATTAGGAAGGCTTCACCTACTTGCAGAGGGATTTCAAATGAAAAACTCTAGTTAACCACTTTTTAATGAGTTCATAGCTAATTTCTACCCCACCAGGATTCCACCCAAAACCCCTCCCACCAACATCTGTAAGTTTCATAGTTTCTAGGGTCGGAAGAGACCTGAACAGATCATCAAGTCTGATCCCATGCCCTGGACAGGAATGAGTGCTGGGATCATAATACCCCAGCCAAATATCTAACCAAGCTCCTCTTGAAGACTCCCAAGGTAGGGGAGAGCACCGCCTCCCTTGGGAGTCCATTCTAGAGCCTGGCAGCCCTAACTATAAAATAATGCATCCTGATATCAAGCCTGAACCTGCTCTCAATCAATTTGTGGCCATTATTCTTTGTTATCCCAGGCAGTCCCTGGGGGAACAGAGCCTCACATATTTTCTGCTGGTCCCCTCTGGTGACTTTATAAATGGCCACCAGATCCCCTCTCAGTCTCCTCTTGTGGAGGCTGAATAGATTAAGGCCCTTTAGTCTATCTTCATAGGGCCTGGCCTGCTGCCCCCTGACCATGTGAGTGGCCCTCCTCTGGACCCTCTCAAGGTTAGCCATATCCCTCTTGAAGTGTGGTGCCCAGAACTGGACACAGTACTCCAACTGCGGCCTGAACAGCATGGCATAGAGGGGAAAGATCACCTCCCTGGACCTGCTTGTGATGCATCTGTAGATGCATGACAAAGTGTGGTTAGCCTTACTTACCACTTCCTTGCATTGGCGGCTCACATCCATACTGGAGTCAACAATGACTCCAAGATCCCTTTCAGCCACTGTGTTGTTGAGAAGGGTGTTCCCCAGCTTATCAGTATGTTGCAGGTTCCTTCTCCCTAGATGTAGCACCTTGCACTTGTCTGCGTTGAATTCCATTCTATTCCCATCCGCCCACCTCTGTAACCTGTCTAGATGTAGCTGGATTCTGTCCCTCCCTTCCACTGTGCCCATTTCTCCCCACATCTTTGCGTCATCAGTGAATTTGGACAGCGTGCTTTCCACACCCACCTCCAAGTTGCTGATAAAGATGTTGAATAGCACAGGCCCTAGGGAACTCCACTGCCCACATCCCTCCAGGTTGAAAATGACCCATCCACCACCACTCTCTGGGCCTCACATCTACAGTACAAGCAACTCACCAGTGCCTCTGCTCCCTTGGAGACATCTTCTTCCACTCAGGGTTCAGCACAAGGCACTCCTCTTCTCCAGAATCCTCAGCATCTGCTCTGGGAGTCTGGGCATCAGGCTCACTGGCCTGACACACGCTCATCAGAACTATTGCTATGGTAGCATTTTCTTGCCAAGCATTTGCCAAACCTTGGTGGTAAAGCAGTAATGAAGGTCCTTACCAGTGTAATGTAAGACTCCACTTTTGCTTCTGTCTCTGTTTGCACAGTCTCAAAAAACACACAGCCGGCTTTGGAGCATTTCCCAACAGGATTTGGAAAAGAGGCAGACCAGGGGCTTCCAGTCCAGGATACTTGCTCTGAGGCTTGGTGCCATTCTCAGGGAGATACAATGCCCCTGAAACCTTTGTCAATCTTTTGAGGGTGGTGGCACAAGTTGTTAGAGAGGTCATAACTCCTCACTACCTAGTAGGTTGTGCCTGTGCCTTTTGGCCTAGGGGAACATAACTTCTGTGGCCCCAGGGCAGGTTGTGCAGCATGAGAGGTGATGTTTCCCATTTAAGGGGTGGACCTTCTGATGTCATGGGCCATGTGACAGGACAGGGGATTCTGGGACCAACACAGAGGTCAACATGGTGATGAGGGGGCTGGTTTTGGGGCAGGACAGGCAGACCTTCTGATGTCACAGGTCATGTAATGGGGTTGGAGGATTCTGAGAGCAACATGGCAAACATGGCTACTAACATAGCAATGGAGGGGTGGGACTTCTGATGTCACAGACCATGCGATGGGGGCAGGAGATTCTGGGACCAACAGGGCAGCCAAGATGGCACCCAAAATGGAGGCCAGGGAGTGGGACTTCTGATTCATGGACCATGTGATGGGGCAGGACTTCCAGTTAGAAGATTGCAACCCTCTCTTCCAAAAGGAGTACTTCCAGGGCAAGGGGTAAGACTTCCAGTGGCAAAGATCAGGAGTTAAGGGTATGACTTCTGGTCCCAAGGTGGCAGCCAAGATGGTGTTCAGGGGGTGGGGCACCTATCAGGGGGCAGGGCTTGACAGTTTGACAAGAGATGTCCCCTTATACTACTTGTGACTGTGGTATATGTTATTACAACTTTTTTTGTTCCATCCTCTTTTATAACTTATATTCTGTTATATCTAGCAGTATACTTTCATTTGGTTTAACATATTCCTGTGCATGTGTTATTTTTTTTTTCTCTTTTACACCAACTCTCCCATAAAGCCCAGCAGATATACAGCCTAAGCTTTCAGTCTTAGGTTACCTGGCTAAACCTTATTGCTCTCGATCACTCCTTTCACCTCAGTAATTTAATTAGTTGCCTGCCAACCCAATATAAATTAATCTGTAGACTCTCATTAAAATATTGATGGTTTTCATAACAAGCCAGCCTTCTTGATGGCATTGCAATTGTAGGAAACACAAACCAGAAACTAAGGTGTCAAATATGTAGGCTTTGCCATTAATGCAACAACAGTGGCTCCAGCAAAATTTAAGATGTTTTACCTGGGAGAGGGCTAGATCCTGACACACGATTGATACACTATAAATGAAAGGTACTTCAAACAGAGAGAAGTTAAAGGAATTTATATGCATCTCTGTCCATATCCTGAGTCTCTTAAACCTGACTAATGCCTATTTATAAATATCATTCCTCCTTGCTTATCATTCCACCTTCCCACACAATAATTTTTTTTACATCCTTTTATAATGTCAGACTTCTTTCTAGGGACATATATCTCAGGATGTTTGTTCTCTTGAGTTATGGATCTAGAGCAGATGGTGTCTCAATTGCAAGAGGAGGGTAAGTATTCTTTAAGACACTCCTGCCGATTCTTGATTCTGGATCAGACAGTTCTCTCTTATTATTTATTCCTTGATATTTGCAATCCAGTTATGATCTGTAGCCAAAGACTCCTGTCAAGCATGGCATGCAAGGAATAGGTCAAAATTGCTAGCATTTATATAAATAAGGTAGGATTTCAAAGCAAAATCATTGAGGGAGCTATATTCTAGCATTTGTATAAACAAACTTGGAGGTGATAAGTATGGTTTATGGCTGTCAGGGCAGATGTTACTTTCTTTAGCAATCTGAGTGCCTGTCACTGCTTAAAAGAACACTGCACAAGAATTCCTGTCCTTAGCCCACATAACCGATGCACCCAAAGCAAAAGCAAGTGAATTTGTCTCCACCTATCCTATGTATAAAGGTGATTATGAGTGTTCCTACAATTCAGTAAGGCAAGATTATAATGACCTCAATTGCATTTTTGGCCATTCTGCATTAATACTGAGATCTTTTTGCCTAAAAACCTGCTCCCAGTCCAATGACAGAACTTGCCAGGACTCTGTATATTTTGTCTCTGTCCCTTGTTTGCAGTGAACAATGCTTAACTGTTTCAGAATCTCCAAGCCTTTATAAAGGCTTCTGCAGTCTGCATTTATCATTGAGCATGATACCCTATGTGTCAGAAAGGGGAAAAATCAGCTGGGATCTAGTCTGCCATAGAGCAGATATTTAATGGACCACATTTCCCTGGGTTTTGCTCATGTTCTTAGCTTCATATACTGGGGCTACACTATGTACAGACATGCTGAATGCTAGTACAGTGTGTGTGGGAAGGGACAGCTCATGCCCAAGTAACAAGAATTGATAAGATATAAGAATCCAAATACCATGCTGGCCCCTCCAACTGCCCCCCTCTCCTCACAAAATATGCCATCTCAAATCTCTCAGATAGGTAGGGAGACACCTTCCCACACATACACCAATGACAGCTGCGATGCCTCTCCCAAATGATGGCAATTTTAGGATTCTCTCCAGGCCTCTTCTTGTTTAGGGAGGAGATAGTTTTACAGCATCACGATATTGTCAACACATTATTTTAGCAAGTCTTGTGATATCTGTGGATTTTCTTCAGAATCCTTGTAAACTCCTTGGGATAGAGCCCAGCTCTTTGTATTATACTTGTAAAGCTACTAGAACCATAGAGTCTAAGAATGAGGTTCCTAGCTATAACTGCAATTAAGAATTAATGACAGGTAACTCAACCAGTCATCACCCTCAATTTACAATTAACTGAGCTACAAAAATAATAAGGGGCTATAATAATAATGCTGAAAGGCAATGCTAGAAGGCTGAAAGAGTTAGCTCAGGTTATTTAGTCTGGAAAAGAAAAGACTGAGAGGAGATTTAAAACCAAATCTTCAAGTACCAGAAGGGTGGTTATATTAGGATAATCTCTCAACACTGCTGTCCTGTTCCCCCCCTCCCCCCCCCGCCCCCCCCAATTCCTTGCAATGTTTTATGTGGAAGGTCAGTCACAAAGCCTTAGAGTTTTTGGAGCTTTCTGGTTGATGTAATGACAACCAAAAAGGCAGTCAAAGCTAGGGATGTGTAGAGAGCATTTAGAAAGAGTCTCAAAGAGTCTTCATGAGGCCTGTAAGGACAATGCTGAAGGAGGTTCCTTAATTGGTGGCAAACCTGGAGCAAGCACTTTGAAAAAATCTGGATACAGTGGTATAAAAATGAGCGTGACTGGAAGAGGCCAAGGTCAAGAGTAGGAACATAGACCCTTTTCTTTGGAGTAAGGAAATATTAAGAGTCTTCTCCCCTGAAAGATACCTCCTTTATAGCTCCAATGTCAAGTAGGGAAGCTCACTTCTAGTTGGTTTTCCTGAAGCGAAGCAAGAGTTGCTGCTGTTCACAATGATCCACTACCTCCATTAGCAGCTGGAGGTACCAGTAGTGAAGCATGTGACCCACTGGGGTGACATCCCTGCAGAATTTTGCCCACAGCATGTTAGCCTTGACCTGGCACTGTAGTGCAGTCCTGTTGTGACCCCATTCTGACATTCTCCAGGTGACATCAAAGTAGATATGCCAGTTGGCCCATGGGCTAACAACAGATAGGTGCATGACCTCAGGTCCCCCAGCACACACACCCGGCTCTTATCTTCATTGAAGGTCCAAGTAGTCTGAGACCTATGCGCTGCTGGCCTCTCACTTCTGCGATGAATGTCAGACATCTCAGATCAATAAGGGGTGCCCTCCCCCCACAATGTGCTGTGCACTCTTTTTATAGGTCTTGAGGTAACCTGTCCAAGGAAAGTTCAACCCCCTCCCCTCCCCCTGACCAAGTAGTGCCTATGCAAAGTTTGAAGAGCAGACATGTTCTGCAACTGTTGCAATTTTTGGCACCAAACTGAGGGGTTCACCTAGATTCATACCTAGATTCATAGATATAGACTGTAAGGCTGGAAGGGACCTCAGAAGATCGTCGTGTCCAGCCCCTTGCACTAAGCAAGAAAGATAGCTGGGGTCAGGCGACGCCAGTAAGGTGACCGTCCAGTCTCCTCTTGAAAATTTCCAAGGTGGGCGATTGCACCACCTCTGAAGGGAGCTTATTCCACAGCCTGGACACTCAAACTGTGAAGAAGTTTTTCTTAATGTTGAGCCTGAAACAGTCTTCCAGGAGTGTGCGGCCATTGCTCCTGGTTTTCCCCAAGGGTGCCCTGGTGAACAGTTGTTCACCGAGCCCTTGATGTGCTCCCCTGATGTAGCTACCAAGTCCCCTCTCAGCCTTTTTTTTTTCCCTCAGCCATTTCTCGTATGGCTGGCCATGCAAGTCTCTGATCATACGGTTGGCCCTTCTCTGGACTCTTGCAAGCTTTACCTGTGCCATTTTGGGGCTAGGCTGGGTCAAGCCAGGCTGGGGGATTTTGCTCTTGTGTTCTAGCACCTAGCCATGGTTGTGATAAGGGGACCAATTAAGAAATGGGGCACATGGCACCTGATACCCACAGTAGCCACCCAATCCTGAATTCAGGGTTCAGGGGTTGAAGTGTTCTGCTGAGCCTCCACAAGTTTTTACCACTGAGGGTGTTGTATATTAAAAGGGGGTTCTGGGAGACCTTGTAAAGGTAGGAGTGTGATTTTGCTCTTGCGGTCTGACACCTAGATGTTGCTGTGATAATGGGACTGATTAGGAAATGGGGCGCAGGAACCTGAAGTAGCCACCCGATCCTGAATTTAGGGTTTGGGCATTGAAGTGTTCTGCTGAACTCCACAATTCTTTATTGCTGAGGGCATCTCTTGTAAAAGTGGGTGCTGGTAGATGTGGTAAAACTGGGAGTGGGATTTTATTCTTGTGTTCTGGCACCTAGCTGTGGCTGTGATAATGGGACATATGAAGACATGGGGGGCACACCTGGTATCCAAGCAGACCGAGACCTACATGCTGCTGGTCACTGACTTCTGCCACACACTTCAGACATCTCAGATTCACAAGGGATAACCCTCTGGGGAACTGTGCACTCAATTAATAGGTCTTGAGGTGACTTGATTAAGGAAAGTTCAGTACCCTTCCTCTCCCCCTTCCTCCCCCCCCCCCCCCCCGCCAAAATCCTATAGAGCAAAATTTGAAGAGCAGACATGCTCGACAACTGTTGCAATTTTTGGCGCCAGACCAATGGATTCACTTGGGTCATTTTGGGGCCAGGCTGGATCAAGCCACAGCGGGGGGGCTCTGTCTGAGCCTGAAGCCTCTCTGTGCATCAAAGGACATGCTAGTTATGGAAGATGGAACAGTGAGTGCATGATATTCATAAAGCAGCTCCACTTTTAGACTTTGAAGGGGTCATTTGGGATAGAGGAGTGGGTATACAGAAGTGTTTCAATCTTTTTTCACTGTTTGTTGCCTTAGTTCATTAGCTATATTTGAATCAAAGTTTTATTCTTGTAGGTTTCTGTGTTTTCAATCAATTTATGCACTGCTTTACCTGTGTGGTGTCAGTCTTGTGGCTAGTGGCTGCTGTTGGTGATGTAAGTCTCCCTTGAGGAGGGGTGCTGGTTTCATTGTGGTGTGGAGGATGCTTTCAGCCCTGAGGGGTGTCCCATGGCATCCATAACCATATGGGGACAAGGACATGACACCTGCAGTAGCCACCTGATCCTGAATTCGGGGTTTGGGCGTTGAACTGTTCTGCTAAGTGCCCACAAATTTTTTACCACTGAGGGCACCTCATGTAAAAAGGGGGTGCTGGGAGATGTGGAAAAACTGGGAGTAGGCTTTTACTCTTGGGTTCTGGTGCTTAGCTGTCGTTGTGATAATTGTACCTATTAAGAAATGGGACACAGGGACCTGACACCTGCAGTAGCCACCAAAGCCTGAATTCGGAGTTTGGGGCATAAAGTGTTCTGCTGAGCGCACACACTTTTACCACTGAGGGCATCTCTTGTAAAAAGTGGGGAAGGAGCTTGTAACATGATTTTACTAAATACTACTCTGCTCCTGTGCTCCTTGATGCCTGGCATAGTTCAACCACCCTGATCTTCAACCCTCCCCCCAACACACCTTAGCTGTCAGTACAGTTAAACTGGAAATGACTAACACAAAGCAGTTTGTTTGAAATAATTATTTTATTTATTTAATGAACTTAAAAAAGAGGTCAGCAGAAGACTGATCCATATTGGGCTCTGCAGCTACACTTGGTATGCTAAAACATTCATTACACAGAATACCTGAAAATTACACTGCAAATTACCTACAAGTACCTGCAAGTTGTAGTAGCACCTGGTTGGCAAGGGGGCTCAGGACATGTAATTCAGTCAGTTGCCATGTACATGAGACACCATTTTGGCCACAAAGGGGCAATCTGCTGTGTGTCAAACTAGGGATGTTGTTTAGTTTGTCACGATGTGGGACAATTTGAGACACCCAAACCTTGTATACATGTATAGTGCAATGCCATTAATAGCGATTTTCATCACATGTACATGGCAAGATTGTCATGTGGACAAGTGCCCACATTAGCCAGAAAAGAATGACGCAGGAGCTGTGCATCTGCTGCTAAATAGTTAGGGTGAACTATTACCAGAAAACACAAAGAACATAGCTGCTTAATGGCTACTTTGCCTGTATTTTCACAAAAAATATTAAGCTGCAACCACAAAGCTAACAAAAATTATATAGACAAAGAAAGGGAAAGGCTTAGGGCAATATTAACCTAAAAACGGCATCAGAGAGCTTTTGATTAGTTTGAATGCATCTGAGTCAGCAGGGCCTGAACTTCATCCTAAGGTGAAGTATCCCTGCACTTATAAATAGTGGAGGGGGCACTTGAACTAAAGCTCATTTGAACTTTAGTTCAAGCACTCCCACCACCATTTTTAAGCACAGGGACACTGAGACAAGAAACACAGGAAGCTGGTGGAGTGTGGTAATTGCCACGCTCCAGCAGATTCAGTTAATTGAGTCTGCTCTGACATGCTGGAATTCTAGCATGTCCGAGCAGCCTCTATGCTCGTGTACAGGCGCCCTTAGACTAGGGTCAATGAGTCACATGGTAGAGTCATATAAGTGTGACTTCCCCTCTTCCATAATAGCATTTCTTCTTTGTTCCCATTAATGAAGCCTGCAAAAACTGGCTCTCAGTCAGACTTACTAAATGAATATAGCCATTGAAAAGGCAGGAAAAAAAAAAAATAAGGAAAATGTCAAGGCCACTGCAAAAGACCTGATCTTGTTTCACCACTGTCACAACCCAAAGTTGTGATTTTTTGTTTGTGTGTGTGCTTCGGCACCGCTAAATTATTTCCCGCCAATTTGTCGTTTTCTTTGCATGGTAGAGTTCTCCGCTGCTAGAGAGAACTCTGGTGCAACGGGGGATTTCCTGCCGGATTACAGCTTCTTTGCAGTGTGCATCTCTTTCTTGCATCGTAGTGATACACGCTGTAAAGAGGTTCCCGCCATTTGTATTAGGATTCGCGCCACGTTATTGGCCCATTCCTAATGTAGGCACACGTGGCGGCTAGCAATTGGCTTGCTAGCCGTACATAAGGCTTGGGTAGTTTCCGCCCAAGTCAGAGGAGGGAGGATGGGAGAGATTCTGTGTGAAGATCTCCAAGCGCTGCGGACCCTCGCAGACCCGACGCGCCTCCCCTAAGCAGGCAATAGAGGCAATAGAACCGAGTCTACGGAGCTTTCGCTTCTCGCCTCTCCCCGTCACCGAGCGCAATCCTAGACGTATCCCTTTCCTGTAACTTCGGACCCGCGGAGCCTAAGTAACTCTGGGGAAACTTTTTGAACCCAACTGAACCAGACCCGCGGAGCCTAGCAAACTCCGTGGGAGCAATCGATTTGTCGTGTTCCTCTAGTGAGGATCCAAGCGGGAGCTGTGCCTGGAAACCTGTCCAGCCTACACCAATAACATCTTGGGTGTAAGTAAATAATTTTTTCAATCAACCATTACGCCTCCGTAACTAATTCTAACTCGCGTGCGCTAAACCACCCCGCGGTTCTCTCCAGCCCCGTGTGCCCGGGCTGCTGGCCACAGCCCGTGTGCAACGAAGACGGGTCTGGTACGACCCCGGTTCGCCCCCGGCTCGCCCATGGCGGCCAGAATGGGATCGGAATCACCGCCGCACATGGTGACGAGGGCGGGATCGGGGCCCGACCCGCACAACCACCAGCAGTTTAAAGGGAACTGAATGGTGTAGTGCAGTGGTTCTCAACATTTTTAGAGTCAAGGCACCCCTCAGAAAATATCAGCTCATACATTTCACTCATTTGACTATGGAAAAATAATAGAACAATTCTTATATTGCAAAGAATTCAGAAAGACCACAGCAGGGCAAAATGTGTTTGACATAATGAATTTCTATTTGAAATCTCTGGGTTTATCCTGTGAACCATATGTTTGCAGACCTAACAGTGCTAATATTACGTGACACCTTTAAAAGGATCTCATGGCACTCCAGGGTACCATGGCACACTGGCTGAGAATCACTGGTATAGTGATATGAAACACTAAGAGGTGATCTCTCATAACATATAGTGTTGTAAGTATTGGAATGAGCCCTAGATTCAGTTAAAATTGAAGGTTCCCATTTGTAGTGGATGTCCCTGATGGTTAAAACGGTTTTGTTTATTTCTCATTTAGGTGCTTTTGTTGTCTCATGAACCCTAAGGCACATCCCATGGTGTCAGAAGTGTCTGAAGAAGCTGTAGGAGTTTTACTGTTCATCCCAGTCCTGTAAGCAGTATACAGGAGAAAAGGCAGGCACCTGCCCAGCAGCACAGGACAACACAGAGGGTGTGTCTACATGAAATGCTTGACTGAGCAGTAGAGCAAATTACTGCACAGTAAGTGTCACCACCTACATGTGCAGACACTTACTGCACAGTAAATTGGTCTGCTTGGGAGTTAATTTTCTACCTGTAAATACATGTGTAGATGCCGGCTGAGAGCAAATTTGCTCCTGCTCAGGCCCACCACCAGGGGGCCACCCTCAGCCCAGCCCCAGGGCCACAGGGCTCCGAGCTTCTCCAGGCTCAGGGTTGGAGTGGCTCTTTGCCTGCCCCAGCCCCAGGTCCTTAAAAGCCTGTGGAGACACTGGGTCCCTAGGCCACCTGTAGCCAACCTCTGACCACTGTGTTTAAAAGCAGAGGCCCCATGCCAGCCATAGTAGCCTGCCTAGACCCCAGTGCTGCTCCCTGGTACTGCCACACCGTACGGCTGCCAGGGCCACACCATCGTGCTGTTCTGGGCACTTCAGACAGCTGCCAGGCCGGCAGCACCCTGGGCCTTGTGAAGCCAGCCTCTGGCTACCAGGTCCCACTCCAGCTGACCCCAGGCCACCTGCAGCAGCCTTCCCAGACCTTGCTGCTGGTGCCTGGCACTGCATCACTGTGCAGCTGCCAGGCCCAACAGCACCAGAGCTGTTGTGCGCAGTCCTCCCTCATGGGACACATTGCCTCCCAGGGCCACAATTTGGCTCCAGGAAGAGACCATAGACCTGGTGGCACTGTGTGGTTAGTCCAAGGTCCCCATACAGTTTGTGGGGAGTAGGCGCTCCAACATGCAGATCTCTGAGGTACTGTCAGGTCACATGAGGGAGTTCCAGTACAACCGGTTGGAGTGCCAGTGCCACATAAACATCAAAGCCTTGAAGGCACAGTGGGTCATTGTCACTGATCACAACTGCTGGCCAAGGACTGTCCACAAGTCCATGTCCTTTATGCAGCAGTTTGACCAGATCCTGGTGCCCCAGGACCCTGGCCACAGCCCTGCCATATAATCAAGGATGGGTGGCCTGACCTAGCCTCCGCTGTGGCCTGGTACACACAGCAATTCAGCACCAGAGGAGGGCCCCTCAAGGCACCAGGAGCCTTCCCCACTATGCTGCCCACCCCCTGCCTTGTCCAGCAGCTCCCAGTGTGCAGTCCCACCCAAGAAGCCAACCCAGACATGGCACCACCAGCCTTGAGCAGCTCCAGTTAGGAGGGTAGTAAAACACTGAAACCGGTTACCCATAGAGGTGGTAGGAACTCCATCCTTGGAGGTTTTCAAAAAACGGCTATACAAAGCTTTGGCTGGAAAGATCTAGTTGGGGATGGTCCTCCTTTGAGCAGGGGTTTGGACCAGATGACCTCCTGAGGTCCCTTCCAACCCTAACTTCTATGATTGTACAATTCCACCTGTGGAACAGAAACCTGACAGTGGAGGGTTCATCAATTCAGGGCTGGTGTCACAAGTTCAATGTAACACTAATTGCAGTTAAAGTACACATATGCATATTTACATATTCATAGATTCATAGAAGTTAGGAGCTGGAAGGGACCTCATGAGATCATCAGGTCCAGCCCCCTGCTCTTAGGCAAGAAAGACTGCTAGGGTCAGATGACCCCAGCAAGGTGTACATCCAGTCATCTTTTGAAGATCTCCAGGGTAGGTGACTGTACCACCTCTGGAGGGTATCTGTTCCAGATTCTGGACACTTGAACCATAAAGAAGTTTTTCCTTATATCCAATCTGAAGCAACCTTCTAGCAGTTTATGTCCATTATTCCTTGTCTTCCCCTGGGGTACCTTGGTGAACAGATGCCCTTCCAGCCCCTGATGTTTGTCCCTTATATACTTATAGGCTGCCACCAAGTCCCACCTAAGTCTTCTCTTCTCTGGGCTGAACAGTTTCATGTCCTTCAGCATCTCCTCATATGGCCTGTTTTCCAGACCTCTAATCATTCATGTAGCCCTCCTTTGGACTCTTTCAAACTTCTCCACATCCTTTTGGAAGTGTGGTGCCCAGAACTGGATGCAGTACTCCAGCTGTGGAATCACCAAAGCTAAGTAGAGCAGGAGGATGACATCCTTAGTCTTGCTTGAAATGCATCAGTTTATGCATGCCAGGGTATTGTTCACTCTGCCAGCTATACCATCACACTGGTAGCTCATGTTCATTCTCTGGTCAATTATGACCCCTAGCTCTCTTTCAGTCATGGTGCTAGCTACTGTAGCACTGCTGAGCCTGTAAGTATGACGCAGATTATTTCTCCCCAGATGGAACGCTTTACATTTTTCTGTGTTAAACATCATCACACAGGACATTTAGTGTGTGCTAAATCTTTGGAATATTTGGAATCTGAGCAGCCAAATGGTAAGGTTTAATACTACCTTATATGCACAGTTCATTCTCTACTACAAGAGGGCTAGCAAGACCTATTGGCATGCAATGCTGGAACCAGTTTTTTCCCAGTTTGTTGACAGCAGCTAAAAACAGCTGAGCATGGACTAAAGTACTGATTGACTAACATCTTGCTGAGGTGAGGACACAAATTCCATTCCTTTTTTGGCCAGATACAGGATTTCCAATTTCTTCTTGACTGACTTTCCCACCTTGGATCAGATCTCCAAGTGCTTTCTGGAAATGTTGAGTGGTGGAATAGAGTAAATCTTTGCACTGACCACCAGATGTGACCCAAGCAGGGTGTGGGGTCTGTGAGGAAGCCAGCAGTGGATTTGGTGGCGGAAGGGAAGGGGATGTTCTGAGCAGCCCCGGAGTCACCGCGGCCATTCTTCCCAGCTGCACAGAGCCCCCCAAAGTACAGGGCCCAGGGCTGTTATTCCGATTGTCCCCGCTAGGGACAGCCCTGCTGACCACTCTAGTCCACTGGCACTCCATGCTTCAGGAGCCCAAGCTCCAGCCTGCTGAAAGACACATGGCAAAACTGGGGTCCTGCAGTAGGAGTTTGCAAGGCCTGGCTAGGAGGAGGGAACTAAGGCACACGGTCCTGTGTTGGGAGTTTGAAAAGGCTGGCTGTGAAGAGGAAACCCAGGCAAGGCCCACTGGGTTGGTCTGGGTTGTAAGTGACTCAAGTTGAGACCTGGACAGGAAGCACACAAGGGACAAATTTCATAACTGAAAACCCTATTTCTTAAAATAAACTGGGCAAACTGCACTAAATGTGCAACCGTATTAGGTATATAGGTCACCACATGGGCTGGGAGGGTCCTTGGGAGTGTAGTGGCATGGAAGCATGCCCCCACCCCCCAGGCAGAACTGGATGGCTTCAAGGAGCTTGAGAGCCACATAGGCAGGTCTGACTCTGTACTGCTGATGACCTGGCGGGGGGCAGGAATAACACTAGGGACCACACTCCCATCTCATCATCAAAGTTCAGGTACATTTTTATGGTGCTGCCCCTCTGCTCCTGGGGTGTAGGCACCTGGGAGGGTGGTGATGTTTCCTGTCACCCCACAGAAAGGAAGGGTCATCTCTGCTGGGGTGTTCAGTAGACCTGTCATTCATATTTCCTTTCCCTGTTGGGTGTTCACCCACACCAGATGGTACAAGGCTCTGACTAGCCAGGGAGTTGGAGTATAGGGAAGCATGTCCATGGGAAGGCATGCCTTCCCTTGCTCCCATTGATCATCTGGTGGTGGTTGCTGGCCAAGGAAGGGGAGGGGAGGCAGCTGGTTTCCATGGTAGATCAAACTGGCATGAGTCTGGTCCCATTGCTTTTGGGCGGGTAGGAGAGTGCGGGTGGCTACAGATGTCTTCTGCCTCACTGCCATGATGCGGACATATTCCTCTGCAGTGGTAGCCACACTGTCCAGGAAGGATTTGCACAACTCTGCAGCAGATCAAGGGACACAAGAATCTGAAGGAACAGTTCTGGGACCCTTTCTGAGTCCCTCACCAATCCCTGCACCAATTTCTGGAACCAGTGGTCCTGAGTCACAAAAGCCTGCTAAAGAGTTCTCAGCAGCTTCTCCGAACAGTCCTGTAGGCACTGGTTGACAGCAAGCCAGCTCTCAGTAGTGTTGACTCAGCATGTGGAGGACTCCACAAGTTCCTCCAGCATCTGATCTCATTGGTCCAAATGACTTTTTCAGCTACAAGAAATCCTCTGAGTGGGAGTGTCCACTCATGTCCTTGGGGCAGCATCAGCACTGGAACCTCGCAGGCTCTCATAGGCTGGAGCTATCTCTGAGAAGTAAGCATAGCAGACGTGACCGTGAGTGTGTTTTCAGTTAGCAGATAATGTGTGTCAGTTCTGGATTCCCACACATATTTCACAGATAAGCAACAACAGTGCATTGACAGAAGAACAGACGTTGAAATTGTTCCAAATTTCTAAATATTATGAGGGAAAGCCTGAGTGTCTTGTTCTCCCCACACATAATTCCACAGGCAAGCTGGGGGAGATCAGGATTGTGCCACAGTAAGCATTCTCTCAGCTGCCTACTGTTTGCTAGCTACTGGGCATGCCTATATGAGATGTTTTCCTGCACAGTAGTGTAGTTTACTGCACAGTAAGTGGGCGTTTCTACATGTGCACATGCTTACTGCACAGTAAATGATGCTACTTGCGAGTAAATTTGCTTCCAACTAATGCAAGTAGCAAATTTATGCACAAGCAGTAACTGCACAGTAACGTATGTATAGATGTCAACCAGGAGCAAATTTGTTCCCAGTCAGCCCTGCCACTAAGGCTCCCAGACCTGGAGCCCTGAGGCTAGCCCCAGGGCTCCAGGGCTGGGAGTTTCTCCTGCCCCAGGGCTGGGCTGGTTTTATGCCTGCCCCAGCCTCAGGCCCTTAAAAGCCTGAAGACATTTAGAGCCCTAGGGCACAAGCAGGCAGCCTGAGGCTGCTCCAGGCTCCTGTGTCCCCTTGTGCAGGCCGCAGGCTAGCTGCCCTAACGTGCCTGCACTCCAGCACCTCTGCCTGGCAATGCAGTACCACACAGCTGCCAGACCTGCACCATCCAGGCCCGCAGGCTGCTCCAGGCTCCTGCCAGGCCTGTCAGTACCCATTATTGCCTATGCCACTCCCCATCACCTGGGACCCCAACAAGTTGCAAGAGGAGACTGGTGACATTGTGGCACTGGGGAGCAAGGTGGAGGTGCAGTGGCAGTTCATGCAGGGCAGGTGCTCCAACACCCATGTCTAAAAAGGGCTGCCAGGCAGGATGTAGGAATGTGAGCAAGACTGGGTGGCACGGCAGCGCTCCATAAAGGTCAAGGCTTTCCGGGCACAGTGGGTTTCCATCTCCAACCACAATTATTGGTCAGGGAGTGCCTGCAAGGCCATGCCCTTTATGCAGCAGCTGACAGAGATCCTTATGCCCTGGGACCCAGGCTGCAGCCATGCTACATACAGCAGCATGGGTGGCCTGCCCAAGTCCCCGCCCCAGCTTCAACACATGGTGATTTGTCATCAGGGGAGGGCCCCTTGGGGTGCCAGCAGCTCATCCCTAGCTGTGCCTCATGACTGGGGCTGAGGCTATGGAGCTGTCAGAGCAGGCTCTGGCCCAAGCTCCCTGAGCTGCCAGTGGAGGCTGCAGGTGGGAGCTCAGTAGGAATGTCCTGCACTGTGGACACCAGCTACCAGAGGAGGAACCACCTACACTGGGGGACCACCGGCTGCTGTCGCCCCTGGGTAAGCCCCCTCACCATGGCATACACGCTTACAAGAGAATGGCCAGAAGCTGGGGTGTTGGCTGCTTATCCCTGGGCTCTGCCTGCTTGGTGCCCCCACCCCACAGCTACCCACATTGGGAGGGCGCACACACAACCACAGTACATCACTTGTAAATAGTTTGCATGGGGAAGAGGATGTTTTATTGTTTGTGAATGGTGTAGCTAGTGGAGGGGAAGCAGGGTCTGCTTTGGGGGGGGGGTCTGTTTGATGTGAGGGGAATAAAAACTATTGTTCTCAAATGTGTCTCCAATGAGCATGGTGCTGGAGATGGGTGGCAGGGTCTGTGGGCAGCTGTCCAGATGGGCTACAGTAGGAAGTGCAAGAGAAGGTGGTCATCCAACACCTCTTGCACCTGGTGCTCTGGCCCCTACCAGCAGGTGTGCAACTCACCTGGGGCCTTGGTGGTGCAGGGGGCTGCTGCTGTTGCTGCCACCACAGCTGATGATTCCACTGCCAGGCATCCTTAGTACCTCCTCTGCCCAGGCCTCACAAAACAGCTCCCCCTGGTCCTCACAGATGTTATGCAGCGCACAGGCTATGACGATGAGGAGGGGCAGGAGCACCACAGCACCCAGCTGCAGGTCTGGTACCCCTAGCACAAAGTGCCTGCCCTGTACCAGGCCTGGCAGGGCAGAGTTGCGAAACACACAGGAGTCATGGGCACTTCCTGCCCAGCCAGCTGTCATTTGTGAAGGCGCTGGAGTGGTCAATAATGGACTGAAGCATGATCAAGTGAAACCTCTCCAGCTATTGTAGGAGCGGTTGCTGTGGGGTGGACAGGCCCAGAGGCGACAGGGCTGAAGGCCCAGGAGGATGAGGACAGCTCTGGCCATGGTATCCAGCAGCCCATTATCAGCATCCCTGCTGGGGTCCAGTCAGCAGAACAGGAGCCAGGGGGCAGCTGCATGGTGGCAGTGGACCTAGGACGGTGTGGTGCAGCCAGGCAGGTAGTTGCTGCATGTGGGGAAGCTGATAGGAACCAGATGACTGTGGGCCAGCCAGTGGTCAGCATGGTGGGCCAGCAAGGCCAGTGGAAGGTAAGGCAGATTTCACCTCCTGTACTACGTGGCAGGTTGCATGTGTTGTGGGTAGACCCATGTGTTGGGTCAGTGCAGCAGGGTCCACCTATGCCTACCTATCGTAGTCCAAGAGGTCTCCAATATGGGTGACACCAGCCAGGATAAACCTCTGTTTCAACTGGGGCACCTCTGCCATCACTACCTCCAGCTGGGGGTTCCAGAGGAGGGACTCAACGAGAAGGTCGGCGCCCTGGGTGAGTGTCGCAGGGGACCTGAAAGAGAAGACCGGCCTCCAGGCCCAGAGAAGGTCCTTGAAGAACTGTGGCAGCCCTTGAACATCCTGGAGGGAGAAGCCCCGCAGGCCAAGGACCTGCCAATCATACCAAAGCCCCCAGAAGTGGCGGAGGAAGGCACGCCCCAGGTAGCTCCATGCTATGCGGCTACCGACACCGTATAGCAATTGTGGCAGGGCCTGAAGGCAGAACATCAGGACCTGGCTGCACAGGCAAACCAGGCCCTGGCTGCCCTCTCACAAAGGGAGGCTCAGGAGCTCCGCAACAACCCAGTGCTGTCTTGGCCAGAAAAACTCCAGCGCCCATCTTTGGAGCCCAGCCAGGACCTTACAGGGCACTGGCAGAGTATGTAAGTGGTGCCAGAGCATGGACAGGACCCAGGACCAGCTGGTTCAACACCAGTATTTTCTCATGCAGTGAGAGACACTGCAGCAATCCTGCCATGGCCGCAGCCACTCCATCACCCTTGCCTCCAGCTGGTGCCAGTTCTCTGGCAGGGAGGTGTTCATGGGGGACAGGTAGATGCTGAGGTAGAGCAGCGAGCCCTCACTACAGTGGATCTCACAGGGCACGGTGGGGAGTGAGCCTACCTGCCACCCGTCACTCACTGTCAGGCCAAAACTCTTGACCTAGCTGACTCGGGCAGACGAGGCCTCCAAGTACAATGCCTGGCAGGCCTTCACCTGCACCAGGTCGCCCAGGTCCTGGACCACAAGGAGCACGTCGTCGGCATACACTGACAGGTTCCTCACCGCCAGCTCCTTGAACACCAACCCTGTCACCCGCCTCTGCAGGAGGATGAGGAAAGGCTTCAGGGCCAAGGCTGGTTTCATAGGTGTTAAAGGAGAAAGCCACCTGTGCCCCCAACCCTTTGAGGCCCACTCCTAGAGTCCTGCAGTCATTCATGACCCATCTGGGATTGCTCTGAGCCATGTCATTTGTACCCACGTGGATAAGGAGCATGGGGTAGTGGCTGGAGGGCTGGATACGTTTTAGGATTTACTCAGCTATATCCCAGATATGGGCCCGTGGGAGGGAGCAGACTTAACAAGCTGAGGGGTCAGGGTGAGAGATTGCTCCTTCAGTCCTCTGCAAGAGGGAGTCTCCCACAACAACCACTCTGCATTTCTTCCTAGGGGTGGTTGCAGGATGCCTTTCTTCTTCAGGTATAGGAGCTGGTGGTTCTGCTGGCTCACCAGGCGCTGTAAGGATTTCATACCTGTTGCAAAGGTCCAGGGGAGTGGCGACCCTGGCCAGAAGGCAGGTGACATACTTCTTGGCCCCCCCACCTCCTCCCCAGGGCATAGAAGAAGCAGGAGCTGCGATCCATCTCCCAAAGAGCTCTTCTCTCTGGATCCGACTGATGCTGAGGCCTGTCAGACCTTGTGGGAGGGACTCCAGGAGGTCAGTGTGGGTGACTGGGACTGGCTGGAAGCTCCTCTCACTCTGGCTGAGTTTTCGGCCGCCCTCTCCTTGATGCCTGGCTACAAGGCTCTGGGCATTGATGGGCTGACCTCGGAGTTCTACCGAGATTTCTGGGACATCCTTGGCCTGGACCTTGCTGCAGTCTGGGCCAAAACTGAGGGAAGTGGGGAGCTCCCCCAGTTGTACTGGAGGGCTGTGCTGACCCTCCTGCCGAAGAAGGGAGATCCCCGCAACCTAAAGAATTGGCATCCTGTGTCCCTCCTCTGCATAGACTACAAGGTGATGGCGAAGGCTATCTCGCTGCACCTGCAGTCCACGTTGATGGACATGATCCATCCTGACCAGACATACACAGTGCCCGGACATTCCATCTTCAACAACCTGTACCTGGTTCAGGACCTCCTGGAGCTAGTGTGCCAGGATGGCTTGTCTTTTGCCCTCCTATCCCTGATTCAGGGATAAGGCGTTTGACAGAGTGGATCATGGGTACCTCACAGGCACGCTGCGGGCCTTTGGCTTTGGGCCCCACTTCATGCGGGCTCTCCAGGTGCTATACGCCTCTGCAGAATGTTTGGTCAAGTTCAACTGGACCCTGACAGAGCCCATCCTGTTCAGGAGAGGGGTGCGTCAAGGCTGCCCACTGTCTGGCCAGCTGTACTCCTTGGCCCTGGAGCCCTTCCTTGTTCTCCTGCAGAAGTGAGTGGCAGGGTTTATGCTCCAGGAGCCGAAAGTGCAGCTGGCCCTGTCAGCATATGCTGATGTCGTGGAAACACACACAGAGTACTTTTGGGTCAGGTCAGCAGAAGCTTTTATTCAAAAGAAACTACAGCTGTAGGGGGAGTTCCAAAGTGACATGGATTTTCCAAGCACTTGGAAGGGGTCCCCCCCCAAGAGCAAAATCAGGAGGCTTATATACTTTTTAACAGTCGCTTACAACTCACGTGATCATATAGTGAAATTAGCATGAAAAGCGGCTATAATATTACTTCATTATTTCTTTGCTGTTATCAGGATGGGAATTATGGGGGAGATGGGGTTAGTTCACAAACCTCCTTCTTGCACCTGGAAATCTACTTTGTACATACTTTTTTTTTTTTTCTACCTTCAAGGCCGCGGTGAGCGAAGCATTTGCAGAAGAGTTACAAAGAACAAACACTTGCCCTTATCTGTTCTACTGTACCGAGCCAGCAATTCTACACAAAGCGGTTATGTCATCTTATAACTAAAATAATCAAAGTTTAAGGCATATATTTTTTCTGATTCCACAGCCCCCCCCTTTGAGACTATTTAGTCTCACTTTAGCCTTAAATTTCCATTCTCATGAGCCCCTCTATTTCATCATGCAGCCTTTCATGTTTTCTTTCAATCTGCTCACACTTTTGTAACACCATTATTCTAGACTCTGCTGTGGGTTTTCTTGCCTTGCTAAAGCTTCCCCTGCTGGCTTTCACGCAGCAGAGGATCAGTTGCATTAAGACATAGAACATTATCAGAACTATCAAGACAAACAATATTCCATACAGGATTTTCTTGCCAAGGGCCCCGAAATCTGGGAGCCAGGAGGTTAGCCAAGACCACATTTCTTCTAGACCCCAGTCAGTATTTTCTGAGGCCACTTGATGTAGGACCCTTAACTGATTTCGGATTTTGCGAATGTCAGTTTCGATTCGCATGTCCTGATTGACATAGACACAACAGGTGGAGTTTACTAAGGCACATACTCCTCCCTGGGATACCAATAGGTAATCTAGGGCTATGCGGTGTTGTATAGTTACTTGTGAGATCTGGGAGATCTCTTTTTGCAGAGCCTGAATTGCATCCGCAGTGGCATTTCCCATAGCTTCCATTGTGGCTGAAATGTTAATTATGGCTAGTTCCAATTCTCTTACTCCAAGCCACGGTATGAAGGTTCTCACAAATCGATGGAACCCTGTGTTTCTGGTAGCTAAGGGGTTAACCGCCCTTTTCATGTGATGGTTGAAATTTTTTACTTGTTCCAGATATATTGCACTATGCATTTCGAAACCAGGGATAACACGTCCAAGAGTGCATGCCCCCACCCAATTCCAGGGCAAGATTTTATGAGCCCTGTTTCCGCAGAGCCAGTAAAGGCCTGGGGCAGAAAGGGTACTCAAATCTCGGCAGTTGTTGTGCCCTATCCGGCACTTTCGATTGATATGCATCGTATAGGACGGTCCACGTTCAGCTGTTATTCTGCTGGACCGAGATATATTACAAGAAGTAAAATTGGAGTGAATGTAAAATTCTGATCTGTTTGCAATGAGAGCAACATGAGGTTCCTTAGAAAAGTTGTAGACCATGAATCCTGTACAATTGAGAGAGGGTACGTTACCCAACAGGATTCCACTGGTGCTACTAGGGCTATAATCTAGAGTAGTTAGGCAATGAGGGTAGTGTCCTACAGGTGTGGCTTTATTATAAGCTCCGGTGTTGTTGGATCTGTAACAGAAAGGCGCCTCTACTCTTGGGGAGATTATCCAGTTAGCAGGGGCGGCCCTCCATTCTTTAGGAGCGGACCGATGGGCAGCTAACGAGTAGTGTCTAACGAAGCCGCCGTTTATTGTTCCCCATTGCTGGAGGGATATTGGTACTCCGATCATTGGGATTCCTTGGTGTAGGTGTGCTGGGCTGTGAGAGCATATCCAGCAGTCACTTTTATTTCCAGCTTGAGCCACCGCATGGGATATCTGCAAATACAAATTTTTCTCCCACCCCCCTTGGGTGATACTGAGATACCCAAGTGTGATATATAAGGATATCAGTGCCATTTTTAGATACAGGAGGGACAAAGAATCTTAACAACAAACATAACCAGCACCAGTAAGAAAACACTACCAGCCAAACCCAGGATGGCAGCCAAAGTCTTTCTTCGTCCTCTGGGCTCAAGTTACCTAAAGGACTGATAATGTCGGCTCTTGGTCTTGATGGAGGTGGTGATCTTCCGAATGGGAGCATTCACTTTCTTCGAGGCCGAAGATGATATCTTCGTTCTTCAACTGATGAATCCGGCTGGGCTGAGGTGTTGGGTTCAGGGGAGAGGTTACTAGCACTTGCACCCTGATGCTCCTCACTTGCCTGAGTGAGGTCCTGAGGGTCTTTGTCCTTGGCCTCAGGGAAAGATCCCAACCTTGGTTGGAATACAGCTGCTTCGGGGTCCAATGGAGGTGATACCTTCTTGCAGTGCGAGGCGTGAGTCCACGTTTGGTGACCTTGGCAACGAACAGCAGAATTAGTGGTTAGAAGTACCTGGAAAGGTCCTTTCCATCTGGGTTGAAGTGCGTTTTTCCGTTGATAGACCTTTACGTAGATCCAATCCCCTGGTTCGAGGTTGTGACAGGGAACATCCGGTGGTTGAGGTAAGGCTTCTTGGACCTGTGAATGAACAGACCTGGCATACTTCATTAATGCCTTGCAATAATTTAGTACAGTTTCATCAGTTAATTGTAGGTCTGTTTGGTGAGGGGCAACAGGTGGTGTAGCTGGCATCCTCATGGGTCGTGCCATGAGTATTTCATAAGGGGTTAGGCCATGTTTTCTGTTAACAGTGTTTCTAATGTGCATAAGAGCAATGGGCAGTGCATCAGGCCATTTGAGGCCTGTTTCAGCACAAATCTTCGAAATGCGCGTTTTTAAATCAGTGTTTTTACGTTCTACAGCACCACTTGACTGTGGATGATAACTACAGTGTAGGTGTTGCTGTATGTTGAGTGCTTGGCAGATGTTTTTTACTATCTGTCCTGTGAAATGGGTGCCACGGTCACTATCTATTGTGAGAGGCAATCCAAATCTAGGGATGAATTCTTTGAGCAATTTCTTTGCTACAGTGATGGAATCAGCACGTACGCATGGGTAGGCTTTCACCCATCCAGAGAACACATCAATAATAACAAGAATGTACTCATAAGAACAGCACTTAGGTAGCTGCACAAAATCAATTTGCAGATTTACAAACGGTCCCCATGGAGGGGGATGGGCTGCGGGTGTCGTTTTTACCCGTTGCCCAATGTTGTGAGCTAAGCAGATGGGACAGGAGCTACAGTACTGTTGTGCCATGGAAGGAAAATTTGGGGCAAACCAATTTCTTTGTACTGTAGCAATCATTCCTCCTTTGCTCGTATGGGCCACAGAGTGGGTTAAACGAGCAAGATGTGGCAAAAGCTCTCTAGGCGCCACCAGGCGGCCGTCCGGGGAGCGCCAGAGAGAGTCGGGGTGCAGTGAACATCCTGCATGCAGCCAGTCATTTATTTCCTTTTTTGGGGCCTGATTTTGAAGAAGGGCCAGACTTGAAAGGCTAGCCAAAGGAGACTGGTCTGCTGAAAAACAAACAAAAACAGAGTTAGGAGCCTGTGGGCCAGAAAGGGCCGCATTTCTGGCAGAACGGTCTGCGAGATCATTTCCTCATGTGACATCATCAAACGGTTTCTCATGAGCTTTACATTTAACAATAGCAATAGCAAGAGGCAATTGAACAGCTTCTAAGAGCGCTTTTACATAACAACCATGACTGATTTGGGTCCCTGATGAAGTGAGGAACCCTCTTTGTTTCCAGATTTGTCCAAAATCATGAACAACACCAAAAGCATACTTAGAGTCAGTATAAATGGTTGTGGTTTGATTTTTTGCAAGAATGCAAGCACGTGTTAAAGCAATGAGTTCAGCAACTTGAGCAGAACGAGCTTGGGGTAAAGAATAGGCTTCCAAAACAGCATACTGAGTGCATACTGCATATCCCGCAACTAATTTGCCTGCATCATTTCTAAGACAGGAACCATCAACAAACAAAACAAGGTCAGAGTTCGGGATAGGAATGTCCTTGAGGTCAGTTCGAGGGGTTAACAATTGAGTTGTGACAGACAGGCAATCATGAGGCTCACCATCAGAGGCAATAGGCAGAAGTGACGCAGGATTCAGAATTGAACAGCGATTTAAGGTTACATTTGCAGCTGACAGTAGAAGTTTCTCATATTTAGTAAGACGGGAATTGGAAATGTGCTGAGTTTTGCCCTTGAGCAGAAGGGCCATCACAGCATGTGGAACTGCAACGGTTAAAGAGTGTCCCAAAACTAGAGAATCTGCCTTTTCAACCAACAAGGCAGCAGCTGCAACTGAACGGAGGCAAGGAGGAAGTCCCGCAGCTACGGGATCAAGGGCAGAGCTGTAATATGCAATTGGGCGATGCTTTTCACCATGCAGCTGAGTGAGTACTCCTAAAGCGATTCCTTCCCGTTCATGACAAAACAAGGTAAAGGGTTTCTTATAATTAGGAAGTCCAAGAGCAGGAGCAAGAGTGAGGGCTTGCTTAAGGACCACAAATGCTTGTTCGGCTTCAGGAGTCCAAGGGAGGGGTTCCGGGGTGGTATCATGAGTGAATGCTTGCAAGGGTTTTGCGAAAGCAGCATAACCCAGGATCCACTGTCTACAATAACCCGTTGCACCTAAGAATCCCCTCATCTGTTTTCTAGTCATAGGTTTGGGAATGTTGAGGATAGCTTCAACTCTACTAGGGGAAAGGTGTCGTTCTCCTGCTGAGATATCATGCCCTAAATAATGTACCTTAGACTTGCAGAGCTGCAATTTAGATTTTGAGGCCTTGTGGCCTTTCTGAGCTAAAGCTGTGAGGAGTGTCAAAGTATCTTGCTCACAGGCCTCTAAAGTGGGTGAGGCTAACAATAGATCATCAACGTACTGAACAAGGGTGGACCCCCCTTTGAACGTGATAGGATCCAAATCTTTTTTTAGGATCTGGGAAAACAGGGTTGGGGACTCTGTATATCCCTGAGGGAGTCTTGTCCAGGTATATTGAAATCCCTGATAAGTAAATGCAAACAGATACTGGCTATCCTTATGAACGGGGATAGAGAAAAAAGCAGAACAAAGATCCACTACTGTGAAATATGTAGCATCTGAAGGGATACAGGAAAGAATAGTGGCAGGGTTAGGGACCACGGGGAAAGCGGGTAACACAGCGGCATTTACAGCTCGAAGATCTTGCACAAAGCGATACGTATCTTTACCAGGTTTTTTGACAGGTAGGATAGGTGTGTTGCAAGGGGAGCGTATTGGGACAATAATCCCTTGCTCAAGGAGTGAGGAAACAACAGGCTTGATCCCTTCCTCAGCTTCCTTTGAGATGGGGTACTGTGGGACACGAGGAAGTGGCTTGGCAGGGTTCAGGATGATACGCACTGGTTCAGCACTCAGCATGTGCCCCACTTCATTCGCATGGGTGGACCACAGCTGTGGAGGTACTCGTGCCAACAGTTCCTCTTGCAAGAAGGAAGTGTCAGAATCAGAGTACTCCTGGGTTAGCAAAGCCACAAGCTCGGTTTCCCTATGTACCGGTACCTCAAGGTAAACACCATCTGGGCTACAATAAATCACGCATCCCAGTTTACACAGCAAGTCCTTACCAAGAAGGTTGACAGGTGCACAGGGGCTAAGAAGAAAGGCATGATTCTCAGACAAAGGGCCAATAGAGATGGAGACAGGTTCAGAGACGGGATGTGGGATAGGTTGTCCGCCTATACCGACAGCATTTACAGTTTCAGGAGAATAAGGTAGAAAAGGAAACTCAGCAGCCTTTAGCATGGAGCGGGACGCTCCGGTGTCGACAAGACAGGAGACAGGTTTACCAGAAATAAGGCATTCAACAAACGGACCAGATTGGTCAGTAGCAAGCAAAGGAGCAATGATGTCACTGTCCCTCAGGCTGTCCTATTCAACACTGGGAAAATTGACAGGAAGTGGAGGTGGGGGCTGGAGTCTGGGTCCTTGGCCGGGGCGGTTGGGGCATTCTGATTTCCAATGTCCTTCTTGCTTGCAATAATGACATTGGTTCCCATAGCCTGGGTTTTGTGGGCTCAAGGATCTATCTCTTCCCCTGAATCTACCCGGGCCTCCCCTTCCCCGTCCTCGTCCCCTTCCTCTACCTGGACCCTGCAACTGAGAAATCTGTAAGGCCATTAACTTAAACTCGGCACTGTCTTTAGACCGTTCCAATTTGTTATGAAAATGGTTAGCCGCAGCAAGGACTTCGGTCAAATCTTTAGTTTCCCAGCCAATAATTACTGTTTGAATTTTCTCAGCAATTTTAGGGTTAAGTCCCTGGACGAATGCTGCCACTATTGCTTGTTTAGCATTTCCGACTGGGTTATCCATTCCTGAGTATCGTTCAAATGCCTGTTTGAGGCGTTCTAAATAGTCACTGGGGTGTTCATTTTTGTTTTGTTTACAGGTATTTATTTTGGTCCAGTCTGCCTTTTTTGGGCAAATTGTGAGAACTGCCTGAACCAAAGCATTTCTCTTGTCAATAAAGTCTTGGCCAATCCCTGGGTTTTGATCTGGCCAAGTACAGGCAGCGTACAGACGTAGCATAGTCTCCTTGGGCAAAATGGATCGCATGAGCTGATTAATGTCAGCCCATGTTGGATTATAACAATTTATAACAGTCTGCAATTCTTCCTGAAATTTTTCTGGGTCTTCCCTGATTTTTGGGAACTTTTGAGTTAAATTGTAGAGATCACCTGGAGTCCAGGGTGCATGCACAGTTACTATATTTTGTCCATCGGTGCCAATGCCTGGCATTTGTCTTAGGGGGTAAACTTGTGCAGTTCGGGATCTCAGATTGATGGGAGATCTTTCCATGCCTATTCCCATTCTTCTAAATACACCTGTGGTGGGTTGTGACCCAGGAGTAAATTGCCACACTGGTGATGATTGAGTGGCAGATATGGTGGATGAGTCCGGACTATTAAGCTCCGTGGATGGATTTACTGAAGGAGCTTCAGCTAATGGGTCACTAGCCTGGGCTGCAGCCTGATGTTGAACCGGTTGTTGCTGATGTGGGAGTCCCAGGAGAGCGGGGTTCGAACAAAGGTCAAGGATATCCTCTGCTGGCTCCGGTGGTGGGGGCGCCCCGGGCAATGCTGGATACATCGGAGCGGTGGCCAGCGTGTAATTTGGGGGAGCAGCCAATTTCTCCCGAACAGCTTTTAACTGCTGTTTTAATTTTTCTTGAGAGTCTTTTAGGCTCCTAGTTTGAGATTCTGTCCGCCTTTTGGACATTTCATCATACCAATAAAAGAACGCGTCCCACTGGTTTTGTGGTGTTTTGGATCCACGGGACTCTAACGCCCCTCTCAAGTGCACTATTTTATCCTGATCAAATGTTCCTTCCTGTGGAAAATGTTTCACAGGATCATCCCTAGTATACCAGTTCCACTTATCCAGGTACTTGCAAGTCTCGGGAGAATAGTGTGTGTACATAATGTACGCCGGAGTCCCCTTAGGGGGGACAGGAACCTGTTTAGACTGACTTGTTCCCATTTTCAGTCACACAGGGAGACGTAGGAGAGGCTTATTTAGGATGTCCGGGCCGCTCAGTGCCTTGCCCCACAGTTTTTCACTGCCCAGACAAAAGGCTTCTGACCCGACACCGGCTCATAAAATGGAAATGGGGAGGGAAACACTAGAGGGATCCTTTCACTCCTGCTTTCGGCAGAAGCTACTGGGACGAGGGGTTTGGAAAAGACAAAATCACTCAGACGCCCTGTCCACTGGGTCACGAGGTTCCAGTTGGGTCCCCTTGCTTTCAAAACTGCCCTGTCAGGCAGAATTGGGGCGGCTGAACCCAACCGTAGTCTCAGTCCTGGTCAGTGGCTCATATTTCTAAATACACACACACATTCATTCAATAAGCCCTGTCCACTGGGTCACGAGGTTCCAGTTGGGCCCCCTTGCTTTCAAAACTGCCCTGTCAGGCAGAATTGGGGCGGCTGAGCCCAACCGTAGTCTCAGTCCTGGTCAGTGGCTCATATTTCTAAATACACACACACATGCACATTTATTCAGTCAGCCAGACCTCCTACCCCACACCGCCTTAGTTAATTAACTACAAGCCCGATGTGCTGTTGGATGAAGGTGCCTCAAACAGTTTCTCCCTAAAACGTACGTTACCAGACACAAAATGGGATCCTTTACCAGACAGAAAATTTTAGCCGGCAGTAAGGTTCAGACTGACCTGTTTTAACAAGGTTCAGATCCAGTTACCACGGCCACGTTGGGAGCCTACAGGCAGTCCTCCTCCGAAACCCCAATAGAGATTTTGAATTAGGTCTCTTACCTCTCAAGTTTGGCGCCTCAGGGTTCGGGGGGGGGTAGCCTGCGGTCCTCCTTCCTCAGCCTGTGTTCTGGATCCGAGTCACGGCACCAGGAATTGTCGTGGAAACACACACAGAGTACTTTTGGGTCAGGTCAGCAGAAGCTTTTATTCAAAAGAAACTACAGCTGTAGGGGGAGTTCCAAAGTGACATGGATTTCCCAAGCACTTGGAAGGGGTCCCCCCCCAAGAGCAAAATCAGGAGGCTTATATACTTTTTAACAGTCGCTTACAACTCACGTGATCATATAGTGAAATTAGCATGAAAAGCGGCTATAATATTACTTCATTATTTCTTTGCTGTTATCAGGATGGGAATTATGGGGGAGATGGGGTTAGTTCACAAACCTCCTTCTTGCACCTGGAAATCTACTTTGTACATACTTTTTTTTTTCTCTACCTTCAAGGCCGCGGTGAGCGAAGCATTTGCAGAAGAGTTACAAAGAACAAACACTTGCCCTTATCTGTTCTACTGTACCGAGCCAGCAATTCTACACAAAGCGGTTATGTCATCTTATAACTAAAATAATCAAAGTTTAAGGCATATATTTTTTCTGATTCCACACTGACGATGTACTCCTCATGGTCCAGGACTCAGGTGACCTAGCACGGGTGGAGGCCTGCCAGGCATTGTACTCATAGGACTCCTCTGCTTGGGTCAACTGGGTCAAGAGCTTTGGCCTGGCAGTAGGTGACGGGTGGCAGATGGGCTTACTCCCACCTGCAACCCGGGATCCACTGGAGCGCGGGTTCTCTGCTCTACCTGGGGGTCTGCCTGTTCCCCATGTACCCCTCCCCGCCAAAGAACTGGCACCAGCTGGAGGCAAACATGGTGGAGTGGATGTAAGCATGGGTAGGACTTCTGAAGTGTCCCTCCCTGCATGGGAGAGCACTGGTGTTGAACCAGCTGGTCCTGTCCATGCTCTGGCACCATTTACACACCTTGTCTGTGCCCCCTGAGGTCCTGGCAGGACTCCAGAGATGGGCGCAGGAGTTTTTTTGGCTGGGACAGCACTGGGTCACTGCAGAGGTCCTCAACCTCCTTTTGTGGGAGGGTGGCCAGGGCCTGGGTTGCCTGCACAGGCAGGTCTTGGCATTCCACCTTCAGGCCCTGCAGCAACTGCTATATAGTGTTGGCAGCCACGTGGCATGGGGCCACCTTGGGCGCGCTTTCCTCCGCCACTTCTGGGGGCTCCAATACAACTGGCAGCTCCTCAGACTGTGGGGCTTCTCCCTGCTGGATCTGCGAGGGGTGCCAGATTTCTAACAGGACCTCCTCTCGTACGGCGGGCTTTAAACTAGCTTCACCGGGGGAAGGGGCCGCTTCGAGTGGAGAGGATGCTTCACCAGCATGCAGGGTGACAAGAGGAAGGAAAGCTCAGGTAACCATCAACATCCTGGGAGTAGGGGGTCACAACTGTCCTGGGAGTGGGAGGGAGGCACGTGCACCCTCAGGAGGCCTCAAGTGCCTCTACACTAATGCTCGTAGTATGGGGAGTAAGCAGAAGGAACTGTGCCTCCTGATTGTGAGTAAGAACCCAGACTCAGTAGGGCTTACAGAAACCTGGTGGGAACCTACCCATGATTGGGCAATGGGCATTCGGGGTACAACCTATATAGAAAAGACAGAACAGAGAGGAAAGATGGGGGGGTTGCGCTCTATGTCAAAGAGCACCTCACATCATCAAGGATTAGCTTTGGGTTAGAGGAGGGTCAGGTAGAGACACTATGGGTCAAACTACAAGGGGGGCATGGCGAAAGGGACCTTACGGTGGGTGTCTACTACAGACCACCCAACCAGGGGGAAGAGCTGGACCAGGACTTCTCCAGTCAGCTTATGGAGGTGGTTAGGTCAAGGGATGTTATTGTCACGGGAGACCTAATCTACCCAGACATTTGCTGGGAGGAGCAGACAGCCGGGTCTGACCGCTCGCATAGGTTCCTGGCTGTATTACAGGACCTTCACCTTATCCAGGAAGTGCACAGCCCCGCTAATGGAAACACCTTGCTGGACCTGGTCCTGGCCACGGGGGATGACCTGGTAAGGGGACTGCAGGTCCTTGACCACCTGGGCAATAGCAATCATCACTTGCTGGATTTCACTATCTAAGCCAGGGTGTCAAGGGCTCACACCAAGGCTAAAGCCCTTGACTTCAGAAGGGCCAACTTCAATGAGCTTAGGAGACTAGTGGGGGAGGCACTAAGGGCCCAGAAGGTAGAGGAGATGGGAGTCCATGAGGGAAGGTCATACCTTAAGGGGGCGATCCTCCAGGCCCAAAGGATAACAGTCCCTGAGAGAAGCAAGAGGGGTAAGAGTGCTCAGAAATCCCCTTAGCTCAGCAAGGGCATTCAGGAATGCCTGAGGACTAAAAGGGGGGCGTACAACCATTGCAAGGGAGGAGCTATCACCAAGGAGGAGTACTCCTCCTCGGCCCGGGCTAATAGGAAAGCTAATAGGAAGGCCAAGGCAGAGATGGAACTCAGGCTACCATCCAGGATTAAGGACAACAAAAAGTCCTTTTTCAAGTACATTGGGAGCAAGAAGAGGGCACCAGGCAATGTAGGGCCCCTGCAAGACACAAACAGGAATCTTGTGGCTATGCCAGACAAGAAAGCTGATATTTTTAACAGTTTCTTTCCCTCAGTTTTCTTGAACAGGGACCAGGATATCCCACCTACCAGAGGTAGGGACAATCTTGGGGATAGCTCTCTCAGGCCTTCAGTCGGTGCAGATGTAGTTAGGGATCTTCTGGAAGGGCTAGACATTTTTAAATCTGTAGGTCCAGATGCCCTCCACCCAAGGGTCTTGAGGGAGCTGGCAGGGGTCATCGTGGAGCCCTTGGCCCAGCTGTATGAGCTTTCGTAGTCATCTGGCCAGGTGCCGGGGGATTGGAAACTGGCTAATGTGGTCCCAATTTTCAAGAAGGGGAGGAAGGAGGACCCAAGTAACTATAGGCCTGTAAGCCTCACCTCGGTGTTCAGGAAGATTTTGGAACGAATCATCAAGGAGCACATCTGTGGGGGGCCTGCAGGGGAGAACATGCTCAGGGGCAATCAGCATGGGTTCATCAAAGGCAGGTCCTGCCAGACCAACCTGATTGCCTTTTATGACCAAGTAACTAAATCCTTGGATGATGGTGTCACCGTGGATGTAGTCTTTCTAGACTTTAAGAAGGCCTTTGACACTGTCTCTCACCCCATCCTCATCAATAAATTAAGCGACTGTGGCATTGATGGCTACACAGTTGGATTGGCTGATGGGGCACACCTAGAGAGTAGTGGAGGATGGGTTGTACTCAATCTGGCAAGATGTGAACAGTGGGGTACCCCAGGGCTCGGTCCTTGGGCATGCACTGTTTAACAACTTCATCAGCAACTTGGACGAGGGGGTGGAAAGCACGCTGTCCAAGTTTGCTGATGACACTAAGATGTGGGGCGAAGTGGACACACTTGAAGGGAGAGAGAGGCTGCAACTAGATTTAGACAGACTACAAGTGGGCAGATGAGAATAGAATGGGGTTCAATGTAGACAAATGCAGGGTGCTGCACCTTGGGAGAAGGAATCCACAGCATACATACAGGAGAGTTCCCTGTGGAGTTCCCCTCTTGAAAGCACAATGGCAGAATGGGATCTTGGAGTCATTATTAACTCTAAGACATGAGCCGCCAATGCCAGACTGCAGCCAGCAAGGCCAGCCACACCTTGTCATGCATCCAAAGATGCATCTTAAGCCGGTCCAGAGAGGTGATACTTCCCCTCTATGCAACTTTGGTCAGGCCGCAGTTGGAGTACTGCGTCCAGTACTGGGCACCGCACTTTAAAAGGGATGTGGCCAGCCTGGAGAGGGTTCAGAGGAGAGCCACCCACTTGGTGAGAGGGCAGCAGGACAGGCCCTACGAGGAGAGACTGAAGGACCTGAACCTGTTCAGCCTCAGCAAGAGGAGGCTGAGGGGGGACCTGGTGGCTGCCTACAAACTCATCAAGGGAGATCAACAACAAATAGGTAGAGCCCTTTTCTCCCCAGCACCACCTGGGGTGACAAGGAGCAATGGTCATAAGGTGATGTAGAATAGGTTGAGGTTAGAGATCAGAAGGCAATATTTTATAGTTAGGGTGGCCAAAATCAGGAACCAACTTCCCAGGGAAGTGGTCCTCGCCCCTACCTTGGGCAAATTCAAGAGGAGGTTGGACGATCACCTGTCTGGGGTCTTGTGAACCCAGCATTCATTCCTGCCTGTGGCAGGGGGTCAGGCTAGATGATCTGTTCAGGTCCCTCCTGACCCTAGCCACTATGAAACTATGGTCTCCAGCTCCAGGTCCCCCACAACAGTCGCCCAGGGTGCCAACCAACTCAGCAAGGCCCTCCTGCTGAACCCCCAGCTGGAGGTGCCAATGGCAGAGGTGCCCCAGTGGCGACAGAGGTTGATCCTGGCTGGTGTCACCCATATTGGAGACCTCCTGGACTACAATAGGCATGATTGGGTGGACCCCTCTGTGCTAGCCTGGCGCACAGGTCTACTCATGACGCGTGCAACCTGCCATCTGGTCCAGGAGGTGAAATCTTCCCTACCTCCCAATGCCCTTGCCTTTACTGACCAGGTGATGCGCAGCAGTGGTTCCCCCCCCACCCCCCACCCCTGTGTCCTCCAGCCCACCGGAATTGTCGTGGGACCAGCACCTCACCCGACTTCACGGCACTGCCTGCTCCACCACCTGAGCTGGCTGGAGGACACCAGACCGGTCTGCTTTTCCACCGTCCATCACCATCACCTCTACATGCTCATGCACCGCACTGTCCATCATTCCGCCCTCATGTCCCACCCAGACACCAAATGGCAGGACCTGCTCAGTGATGGCGTGGCTGGGGTACCACAGTGGCTCAGTCTGTACTCCACCCTCATTCCATGAGCCACTGGGGACCTCAGCTGGTGGCTCCTCCATGGAGCTGTCGCCACAGGTGTGTATGTGGCAAGCTTCACAGACACCACAGTCTCCTGCAGAGTAGGAGTTTTGAAGAGATAGGAGCCTGCAGAGTAGGAGTTTTGAAGAGATTGGAGCCCAAGAAGGGTGGCTGTGCCTTAAGGAAATGATCCTTAGGGCACAAAGGGAGACAATCCCGATGCATGGAAAAAGAGGGAAAGGGGCCAGGAGGCTTCCTTGGCTGACCAGAGAAACCCAGGGCAGCCTACGGGCCAAAAGGGGGGCACATAAAAAGTGGAAACAGGGAGAGATCACCAAAGAGGAGTATACCTCCTCTGCTCACGCTTGTAGGGAGGCAGTTAGGCGAGCCAAAGCTACCATGGAGCTGAGGATGGCATCCCAAGTAAAGGACAACAAGAAATTGTTTTTTAGATATATAGGGAGTAAAAGGAAGGCCCAGGGAGGAATAGGACCCCTACTAAATGGACAGAAGCAATTGGTGATGGACAGAGGGGACAAGGCTGAACTCCTCAACGAGGCCTTTGCCTCAGTGTTCCTAAGTGAGGGGCAGGACAAGGCTCTCACTGGGATTGTAGAGAGGCAGCAGCATGGTGCCAGACTACCATGCGTAGACCCTGAGATGGTGCAGAGTCACTTGGAGGAACTGGATGCCTTTAAGTCGGCAGGCCCGAATAAGCTCCATCCGAGGGTACTGAAGGCACTGGCCGATGTCATTGCACAGCCACTGGCGGGAATATTTGAACACTCGTGGCGCACGGGCCAAGTCCCAGAGGACTGGAAAAGGGCCAATGTGGTCCCCATTTTCAGGAAGGGGAGGAAGGAGGACCCGGGCAACTATAGGCCAGTCAGTGTCACCTCCATCCTTGGCAAAGTCTTTGAAAAAATTATCAAGGCTCACATTTGCAAGAGCCCAGCAGGACAAATTATGCTGAGGGGAAACCAGCACGGGTTCATAGCAGGCAGATCATGCCTGACTAATCTAGTCTCTTTTTATGACCAGGTTACGAAACGCCTGGACACAGGAGGAGGGGTGGATGTCGTATACTTAGACTTCAGGAAGGCCTTCGATACGGTATCGCACCCCATACTGGTGAACAAGTTAAGAGGCTGTGACTTGGATGACTACACAGTACGGTGGGTGGCGAATTGGCTAGAGGGTCGCACCCAGAGAGTCGTGGTGGATGGGTCGGTTTCGACCTGGAAGGGTGTGGGCAGTGGGGTCCCGCAGGGCTCGGTCCTTGGACTGATACTCTTTAATGTCTTCATCAGCAACTTGGACAAGGGAGTGAAGTGTACTCTGTCCAAGTTTGCGGATGACACAAAGCTATGGGGAGAAGTGGACACGCCGGAGGGCAGGGAACAGCTGCAGGCAGATCTGGACAGGTTGGACAAGTAGGCAGAAAACAACAGAATGGAGTTCAACAAGGAGAAATGCAAAGTGCTGCACCTAGGGAGGAAAAATGTCCAGCACACCTACTGCCTAGGAAATGACCAGCTGGGTGGCACAGAAGTGGAAAGGGATCTTGGAGTCCTAGCGGACTCTAAGATGAACATGAGTCGGCAGTGTGACGAAGCCATCAGAAAAGCTAATGGCACTTTATTGTGCATCAGCAGATGCATGACGAATAGATCCAAAGAGGTGATACTTCCCCTCTATCGGGCGCTGGTCAGACCGCAGTTGGAGTACTGCGTGCAATTCTGGGCACCGCACTTCAAGAGGGATGCGGATAACCTGGAGAGGGTCCAGAGAAGGGCCACTCGTATGGTTAAGGGCTTGCAGACCAAGCCCTATGAGGAGAGACTAGAGAACCTGGACCTTTTCAGCCTCCGCAAGAGAAGGTTGAGAGGCGACCTTGTGGCTGCCTATAAGTTCATCACGGGGGCACAGAAGGGAATTGGTGAGTATTTATTCACCAAGGCACCCCCGGGGGTTACAAGAAATAATGGCCATAAGCTAGCAGAGAGCAGATTTAGATTGGACATTAGAAAGAACTTCTTCACAGTTCAAGTGGCCAAGGTCTGGAATGGGCTCCCAAGGGAGGTGGTGCTCTCCCCTACCCTGGGGGTCTTCAAGAGGAGGTTAGATAAGCATCTAGCTGGGGTCATCTAGACCCAGCACTCTTTCCTGCCTATGCAGGGGGTCGGACTCGATGATCTATTGAGGTCCCTTCCAACCCTAACATCTATGAATCTATGAATCTATGAATCCTGCCCCTTCTCCAGGCAGAGGGAGTCCCTGGCACACATGACCCTCAAGTGCACCAGGCTGCAGCCCCTCCACCTCCAGAGCCTCCTCTTGAGGTTCTGGTTGAATTTCACCCCCCACCTCTTTTTTTTGGTCACCCCATCAGCAGTCCCACCAAGTCCCAGGACCTCCTGTCAACCTCCTCCTGGCCCTGGCCCTGGCCCTGGCCCTGGCCCTGGCCAAGTGGGCCCTGTATTTGACCCGGAAGGAGGCTCTGGCTGGGAAGGTGCCTGGAGACTGCAGGGCCACTTTCTTCTCATTTGTCCGTGCACATCTCTGAGCAGAGCACCAGGGGGCGACATCCAGCAGCTCCTTGGATGCCTTTGAGGACTGGTGGGTGTGGCCCAGGTGGCTCTGCTTGGTGTACCCCTCATGCGCACTTATTTTCATGTTTTGACTCTTTGACCCCCACAACACTCCTATCCTGTTGTTTGCCTTTTTTGTCCCAAGAATTCTGTTCTACCTTTCACCCATTGGCCCCACACGTTAGGGGCTATTAGTTAGTCAGGTGGGCCTCAGAGCCCATGATACTTGAAAAATATTAATAGACAGGAGCTTCTGGGGCTCTTTGGATGCCTTTGAGGACCGGTGGGTGCAGCCTGGGGGGCTCTGCTTGGTGCCCCACTCAGGCGCACTTATTTTCACATTTTGACCCACACAACACTCCTATCCTGTTTTTTCATTACTTGTCTCACTCATTACCCTCACATGGGGTTACTAGTTAGCCAGGTGGGCCTTAGGGCCCATGGTATGAGTGTTACAAATAGACAGGAGTTCTGGGGGAGGAACTTCTGGGAGGAATTTGGCCATGCCCCTTCCTGTTCCAGGATGCTGCTGCTGCAAGCTTGGTCTCAGGAGTTTCTGGGGAGAAGATGGCTGGACCCGTTCCTGCCTCTGGCTACTGCTAGCTGCTGGATTGTTCTCAGAACTTTTGGGGGTAAGTTGGCTGTACCCCTTCCTGCCTCAGGCTGCTTCTGCTGTTGCTGCCCCCCACCCCTGCATGCCGCTGCTACCCACCTTGAGGGGGGGTCCACCGCAGTGCAATGCATCCCAGCAGTGCACCCGAGCTTCTGCATTCCTGTTCTGGCCTGCTCCCCAGCCCTCCACCAAGCCGCGGTCAGGGGACAGCTTGGGGAGGGAGCCTGCACTGCCTGTGAGCCCCTCCCCTACCATCACTGCTAGAGCCTAAAGGTGCCTTGTCTGGACCAGCTGCTTTGGCAGGCCACCCCTGACTTTCACCTCCACTTTCACCTGAAGCACACCTTGAGTGGCTGAACTGGAAGGCTGCTACCACCACTGCTACTACAGCTGTTTGTTCTGCTGCTGCCCTGTCTCAGGAGAGTGGGAGATTCCCTGCTGCACCACCTTGCACTGCCCTACACTGCACCTGCACTGGATTACTTCCTTAATTGACTGATTGCCCCTGCACTCCCCCACAGCTGCTTCACTGCATCTGATCCTGCTTTGTTTTCTTGCCTATTGCTTTGCTGCTGAGTGCCTGGCTGGAGCCCTGAGGGGCTCCTGGACAAATCTTCAACAAACAAAGCCCTTCCACCGCTCCAGCCATCTTTTACATCTGCCTCAGCAGCTCCCCTTTGTGATTTTGCACTTGTGTGATAAGTCCTGTGGTCCACTCCCCCTGCCCTGGTGTTTGTTGTGTGGCTTAGCAAGCCAGCTCAAGTCTCCTCAGCCCTTGTGTGTGTGTTTTCCCCTCCCCTACATTCCCAAAGCATAGCCCTCCCATTTTTTTTTCCTGTGGGGCTGTAGCTCCGTGAGCTCCTGCCCCTATTAGATTCACCAGCCCCACTGTATATTTTGGTTTTCTTTATTGTTTTCCCTTCCCTCATATGAAGCAATGGCAGGGCACAAACCTTCGTGGGGGGGGGGGGGAGGCTAATGCCCCCACAGAGCTTCCTGCAGCCCCCACTGTGGGGCAGAGCCCAGCCAAGCCTCCAAGGGGATGCATGCCCCTGCAGCCCCTACCCCAGAGGCAGAGTCTAACCAACCTCCTGTGGGGGTAGAGAAGCCTGCAACCTCAGCTGCAGGGCAGCTGGGACTCTGGCAGGGAGCCAACAGGGCCAGGGGGCCTCCCCCGGCCAGGCCTCCCCGCCCCAGAGGGGCTCCCATGCCCCCTCCCGCATCATCAGGGACCAGGGGAAAAGGGCAGAGGAAAGGGCTCCTCTTCAGCCTCCTCCACAGCTCAGGGTGGGAAGGGCAAAGGGCCTGCCCCGAAGCCTAGACCACTGATGCCTGAGGGGACCAGGTGCGCTACACTAACCAACACACCCACTCAGCCTGTCCCTGTCCCTAGCCCCAGCCCCACCAACGTGGCCCCACCAGCAAGGGAACCGCAACTATGCACAGGTGGCTGCGCGGCAACCCGAAGCCACGGGTCCTGGACCCTCCAGCACCGGCCCTTCCAGCTCGGGTGGCGGGACCCCCTTTCTGGCACTCACCCGCGGACACAGGATAAAGTGCCAACTACCCAAGTGGGAGAACCTGCACTTTGAGACTTGGGTACAGGCCCTGACTTGGGTAGTTGGCCTCCCGTTTTCATGGCAAGGGGGTCTTTTTCCTTGCCTCGGAGGCTGCCGCACAAAAGATGGTGGAAAGGGGGCTTGTGGTGGAGGGCGAGTACATTCCCCTCGAACCCCTAGAAGAACTGGGGATCAGGGTGGCCCTCAGCTCCGTCCCTCCTTATATCCCTAATTGGGTCCTGCTCCCCCATCTCCAAACCTAGGGAGAATTATCTCCCTGGTGGTGGTCCTCTCGCTGGAGTGCCGAGACCCCGGCCTCCACCACATGTGCCCTTTCCATCACCAGGTTATGATCCAGCTGGTGGTGGGAACGCAGCTGGAGGCTGAGAGGTCCCTTGTGACTCCTTTTCAGGGGGCCCTGATGAGAGTTTTCTATACGCTGGGGGACCTACGATGCTTCCAGAGCCGCGCCACAGGACACTTAGTTCATGAGTGCCCCACTGGCCAGGAAAAGAGGGCATCTGTGGGCCCCACTGGCAAGAGAGGTGCCCCTGCCACTGGTACCTCTCCCCCCTCAGGCCCTGCCTAGCACCCCAGCCACATCATCCAGGCCCCTTGTGAGCTCAGGGGACCCTGCCCCCAAATCAAGTTTGGCGGGGTCCCAGGGAGGGCAGCAGCAGCTAAGGGGAGAGAGGGAGAGGGGGCCCCGCTGTCCCTAGTCATGCCCTCACTGTAGCTGCCCCACTGCACCAACCCTCACCATCTTCTGGAGCCTGTCCACCTGAGGACCACCCCATGGTTGAGTGGGTGCAGGTCCCCTCCTGGCACAAAGCCAAGAGGAAGTCCCAGGCACAACTGGAGCCCTCTGACATTGTTGCCCTGAGGGGTCAGGCCAACGCTCAGGATCTCAATATTGCGCTGTTAGACAGGAAGGTGTGGTGTACAATTGCACATGCACACATAAAAATCAATTAAGCACACATACACTCACTAGGTGCATACACCCCTACTAGGCATACACACTCACACTAGCAGTTCAGATGCACACACGCTCAAAATAATTAGTCTAGGTTCATGCACACCTATCAACAGTTTAAGCCCATACACGCTACACACACCAAATTTAGACAGATCAGTTACCAACATCTGCACATCCAATACACATAGGTGGATTGCTAATTCATATACCCACCCCCCGACACACACACACAAAATTATATCTATATATGTGCATTCACTAATTCACACACATACCACCCACCTACACATACACACAGGTGAGTTCCTAAGTTGGGTGTTGTGATGTGTATGTATGTATATGCTTGGTGTACTTGGGATACCTGGTGAAAGGTTAAGGTAAGAAAGTAAAAGTGTAAGGATTTAAAGTCACCAGGACTGGGATTAGAACCAGTAGACTGCAGGGGCCTGGGCTGAAGAACTGAGGCTTGGGGGTAACTTTAGGTTAATTGATCTTAATTGATTAAAAGACAATGCCCAAAGCCTGCCAGCACAGAGTCTGGGATTAGAGCCAGAGCTACGGGGGAGCTGAAAAGGTAGGTGCTGGAGAGGGAAAGTGGGACTAAGGGAAAAAAGTATGGGTGTTAAAGAGGGGCTCTGGGTGTGGGGGAGCCAGAGGATGGCTCTGGGGCAGCTAGAGAAGTCTGGGAAGCTGCAGGGTGGGGCCTGAAACCAGAGAGACAGACAGCAGAAAATCACAGAAAAAGCATCAGGAGAGACTGAAAGGTGGCAGGGGCAGCAGGAAAGCAGAGAAAGACAGCAGAAAATCACAGGAAAAGCAGCGGTAGGAATTGAAAGGAGACTGGGAAACTAGTGGAGAGGGGTGGGGGCTGGAATTGAAAGAGAGAATGAGGCTGGAATTTAAGATAAGGAAGGAACTAGGATTCAGTAAAACATGACCCAACTCAGGGTTACAAATGACAGTGGTTTTATTGAATGGGAGATGGTGACACAAAGCCAAATTGGTTCCCTTGCACCCACACACCCACAATGGCAGCAGGGGTTAGAGAGGCTTAATCACAGTTAGTCTGGCTTCTTTACTTTTCATTCCATCCAGGAAGAGCACACACCGACTGCTGAAACTTCCTTAGCCTGACGAAGGGTTTTTGAACCCGAAAGCTTGCTTAATAACTATTCTCCAACTATTTGGGTTGGTCTAATAAAAGATATCAAATTCACCCAAGGAACCTTGTCTGCCTATGTCCTTAGACCAACACAACTACAACCTAAACCCCTGTCACCTGCCTTCTGGCATGTGATGGCATTCCCCTCACAGATCTAGGTGAGATGCGACAGCATGTCCGGGCCTCCTACAAAGAGCTCTTCTCCTTGGATCCAACCGACACCAAAGCTTGTCGGACCCTGTGGGAGGGACTCCCACAGGTCAGTGTGGACGACCAGGACTGGCTGAGGGCTCCTCTCACTCTTGATGAGTTTTTGACCGTCCTTTGCTTAATGCCTAGCAACAAGGTGCCGGGCACCGACGGGCTGACCACGGAGTTCTACCGGGCCTTCTGGAACATCCTCGACCTAGGCTTTGCTGCATTCTGGGCCAAATCCGAGGGAAGTGGAGAACTCCCCCTATCATGCCAGAGGGCCATGCTGACCCTCTTGCCGAAGAAAGGGGATCTTCACAACCAAAGGAATTGGCGTCCCATGTCTGTAACAGGCTAGCTGGGCACTGTGAGCATATCAATTTAGTTGCAGGCTGACTGAGTACTGAAACTTTATTAGCTACTGGGCTTTTTGGTTCGGGATCGAGGAGGTGATGTTGGGAAGGAAAGCAATGGCAACTTTCACTTATAAAAAAAAAAAAAATTATTTATAACAACAAAAGATAGTTTACACATATAACAGTTAGTAAAAAGGTTAAGTTAATCAACAGACAACATAACAAGTTAAAATTGACAGTGATAATAAAAACAGATAGAAAAATCAACTAAGAGTTTTCACTTGGTTAGTAACTTATCGATAGTCTCTCAGTCAGATACACATCAAATTGATTCAGCGAAGTTAGGCGTCTCCAATCTACGCTTTCAGAGGGTTGTACTACGGGGGGGGAGATCCCTCTGTCAGGATCTGGTTTTTGCTCACACAGGGAGTAAGAGAGATCCGGGGTAATGGGACAGCAATGACTCTTCTGTTCCATCCTTCCCGAGGGTTACTTAGCGTGCGTGTTCTTTTATATCTTATTTATGCTAATTTTTTGGTTATATAGTCATTTATAATCTTATAGCTGTTATTTTATGGGGTTAAAAGGTGTTAGAAATTATTATAATAAGTTCCTGCTTAAGCTTGAGTTTACTCAATAAACAAATTACACTACATTACTTTGGGGTCTGAGATTAACATGTTCTCATTTAAGTTTACTTTACTGACTCTAAGAGAAAAAAAATATAAAATCAGCTAAGTCTGCAGTTATATTCTTTAGTTCTGCTTTTTAAAAGTCATGCTGTTTCAAGATTAGTATAAAAGCTATATATAATTCTTGTAGGTTATACTCCAAACAGACAAAAAACAGTTTCATAAGCTCTATTTGAAGTATGTTCAAAAAGCATTTTCTTTTGTTATAACTGCTTATTAACTCTTTTAGTTCTAGCTATCACACGTGTCCCTCATCTGCACAGACTACAAGGTGGTAGCAAAGGCCATCTCATTGCACCTACAGTCTATGCTGATGGATGTGATCCATCTTGACCAGACATACACGATGCCTGGATATTCCACCTTCAACAACCTATACCTGTTCTGGGACCTCCTGGAGCTAGTGTGCCAGGAGGGCCTGTCTTTCACCCTCCTGTCCCTGGACCAAAGCAAGGTGTTTAACAGAGTGGATCATGAGTACCTCCCATGTATGCTGTGGGCCTTTGGCTTTGGGCCCCGCTTCATACGGGCTTTCCAGGTGCTGTACACCTCTGCAGAATGAATGGTCAAGTTCAACAGGACCCTGACAGAGGACATCCCGTTCAGGAGAGGGGTGCGTCAAGGCTGCCCGCTGTCTGGCCAGCTGTACTCCTTGGCCCTGAAGCCCTTCCTTGTTCTCCTGCAGAAGCGGGTGGCAGAGTTGATGTTCCAGGAGCCGGAAGAGCAGCTGGCCCTGTCACCATATGCTGACGATGTACTCCTCATGGTCCAGGACTCGGGCGACCTAGCGCGGGTGGAGGCCTGCCAGGCATTGTACTCGGAGGCCTCCTCTGCTCGGGTCAACTGGGTCAAGACCTTTGGCCTGGCGGTGGTGATGGGTGGCAGGTGGGCTCACTCCCACCCATGCTCCACGGGATCCACTGGAGCGCAGGTTCTCTGCTGTACCTGGGGGTCTACCTGTTCCCCATGTACCCCTCCCTGCCAAAGAACTAGCACCAGCTGGAGGCAAGTGTGGTGGAGTGGATGTGAGCATGGGCAGGACTTCTGAGGTGTCCCTCCCTGCATGGGAGAGCACTGGTGTTGAACCAGCATGGTCCTGTCCATGCTCTGGCACCACTTACACATCTTGTCTGTGCCCTCTGAGATCCTGGCTGGGCTCCAGAGACGGATGCTGGAGTTTTTTCTGGCCAGGATGACAATGGGTCAGTGCAGAGCTCCTGAGCTTCCCCTTGTGGGACGGCAGCCAGGGCCTGGTTTTCCTGTGGAGCCAGGTCCTGACATTCTGGATTCAGGCCCTGCAGTGTCTGCTATATGGTGTTGGTAGCCGCACAGCATGGGGCCACCTGAGGAGTGCCTTCCTCTGCCACTTCTGGGGGCTCTGGTATGACTGGCAGGTCCTCGGCCTGTGGAGCTTCTCCCTGCAGGACTTGTGAGGGCTGCCAGAGTTCTACCAGGATCTCCTCTGGGCCTAGAGGCTGGTCTCTGCCTCCAGGTCCCCTGTGACACTCACCTGGGGCACCAACCTGCTCATCGAGCCCCTCCTCTGGAAACCCCTGCTGGAGGTACTGACTGCAGAGGTGCCCTGGTTGTGACAGGTTGATCCTGACTGGTGTCCCCCATATCAGAGACCGCCTGGACTACAACAGGGGGGCGTGGGTGGACCCCACTACATTAGCCCTGTGCAAGGGTCTATCCATGACACTAGCGACCTCCCACCTGGTCCAGGATGTGAAATCTGCCTTACCTTCTGATGCCCTTGCCTTTGTCGATCAGGTCCTGTGCAATGGCGGTCCCCTCCCCATGTCCTCCAGCCCACCAGAGTTTGTCATGGGGCCTCCGCATCACCCAGCCTCGCGTTACTCCCTTCTCCACCATCTGAGCTGGAGCTGGAGATCCTCCTGGCCACCAACCCAACCACTCCATGGAGAGTGTCACGAGAGGCAGGAAGAGCTTCGTGCTCTAGACAACAGCCATTCCCGCAGTGCATTTGTCTGCTCACTCATCCAGCTCCTTCAGGAGATGGACCGCGGCATCCTCTTCTACATCCTGGAAAGGAGGCAGGGGGCCAAGAATACATCACCTGCCTTCTGGTGGGTGACAGCACCCCCCTCAGGATCCGAGTGAGAAGCACCAGTGCACGCAAGCCTTCTACAAGGACCCTGTGGGAGGGACTCCCACAGGCTCCTCTCTGGCCAATTTTTTGGCCTCCCTCTGTCTGATTCCTATCAACAAGACACCGGGCATTGATGGGCTGACTACGGAGTTCTACCAGGCCTTCTGGGATGTCCTCGGCCTCAACTTTGCTGCAATGAGCCATTGGGGACCTCAGTTGGTGTCTCCTCCATGGAGCCATCACCACAGACGTGTATGTGATGAGCTGCACAAACACCCTGGTCTCCTGCCTCTTCTGCGGGCAGAGGGAGACCCTGGTGCACATAATGCTCAAGTGCGCCAGGCTGCAGCCCCTCCATCTCCACCTCCAGAACCTCCTCCTGAGGTTCTGGATGAACTTCACCCCCCACCTTTTTGTTTTCGGGCACCTCATCTGCGGCCCCACCAAGTCCTGGGACCACCTGGTCAACCTCCTCCTGGACCTGGCCAAATGGGCCCTGTACATAACCAGGAAGGAGGCTCTGGCTGAGAAGATGCCCAGGGCCTGCAGGTGGGGCTGCATTCCTCTCACTTTGTCTGTGCATGTTTCCAGGCAGAGCACCAATGGCCAGCATCTACCAGCTCTTCTACCCACTGCAGCAGTCTGGCAGTAGGGACTGCTGCTTGGCTGTGTCCTGCTGCTACCTGCGACAGCATCCACCCCCTTGGACTTTTGGCTCCATGGCTGTGTGCCTTCCAGACCCAGATGGGGTGCTCCCGCTCTGTTATCTGGGCAGCTATAGCCCAGAAGATGTGCTCCATGGGGTGGCCCACTTTGAAGTGTCAAATCATGTCTTCTTGACCCCAAATGGCCAAGAGGTCATCCATCTCATCTGCCCTCCAGCTGAGCCCCCAGTGCTGGCCCTGGACAGGTTCCTCTGCCCAGGTTTCACCAGCAGAGATCCTAGTGTTCCCCATTTAAAAACTGCAAAATCTTTGATGAGAAACACAAATTCTCTCATTAAAATACCCAAAATAGTGTTCTTTTGCTATTAAAATGAAATGCCACTATAAAGAGAGAGATCAGTTGGGTGCTTTATTGATAAATTTACAAGTTTAAAGCAATTTGGAAGTGCCTACTATCATCATAATAAAATGGATTCTAAATATCTATACACTTTGGCATTTACTTTTGGTTTTTTTGTCATAGAAAAATCAAAGCTGTCCTTACCCCTTCGCTCACCAGGATGTGCGGCACTGAGCAGCACGTGGGAGGTGTGGGAAGAGGTGGGAGTTTGTGCCCTGCCCCTATGCTTGCCCCTCACAAACAACCCACAGCCCCTCTCCCCTCCCCAGTCCCCTCACTCTTGACCCACAGTCCCTGACTGCCCCCACTAGCTCCCTCCCAGTGTGACTTTTGACCATCCTGGGGCACTGAAAACATGGTTTTTGCTGCCAGGCAGATCCAAGAAAAATATCAGAAGCAAAATCAAGAACTGTTCCTTGCCTTCATTGACCTGATCAAGGTGTTTGATTCCTTAAACCATGAAGCTCTGTGGACCATCCTCCACAGGATGGCTGAGAACTGCCTCCCTCACCAGATTCTCTTCTCCTAGCTCTCCATTGGCCAATGCTCAAAGAAAATGGTACAAAGACATGCTCCAGGTCGCCCTCAAACACAGAGACATCAACACCTACAACTGGAAGGAGCAAGCTGCTGACTGTTCAGTGTGGCACCACCTGGTCCATCAAAGCACGCGCCACTTCGAGGCCCAAACACTCGATCCTGAGGCGGAACAGCTGTGACGGAGGAAGGAGAAGGAGACCAGACCAGGGCTGCAAATCTCATTCCCCCACACAACAACATGCCCCTATTGCCAAAGAATCTGTGCATCCAGAATTGGACTCCTTAGTCACCTAAGGACCCATCAAGCCTGACGGATATCATCCTTGACTTCGAGAGACTGCCAGTGACCAACTAGCTCCCTCTCAGCTGCAGCTCTGTCCCAGAACAAGGATATGAGTCCAGCTGCAGCTGTCCCACCCACTGCTTTGTGGCTCTGAGAAGTGTCAGCCCTTGCTGCTCTGCTCCCTGCCCCACGCTGTCCCTGGGAAGCCCTTGACTGGGATCAGAGACTGAGCTTGGCCCTTTTCTCCCAGGCCAGCCTCCTCCTGCACAGGCTTCTCTAGGGGGGCAGGGGCTCTAAGCCTGGCTCTAGAGGCCTTTCCTACCCAGAGCGCTCCCCCACCCCAACCCCCATCTCTCTTTCCCACACCCCTGGTGCCACATCCAGCCCTCCCCCCACCCTTTAAGTGATTCCTGGGATCAGGAGCCCTCCCAGGCATGGACCACATGTCTTAGCACTGGTGTGGGCACAGGGCAGGGCTGCAGCGTGGCAGTTGCCCCTGCAGCTGCAGCTCCTGCCAGCAGGTCCCATCCCATCATATGTGGCCAACTGGGCATGCAAGGTGAGATTTGTGGGGGGAAGGTGGGGGTTTGTGGCTGGGTATGTGGGTCTGGAGGTGGCTGCTCAGGAGGGCTGGGTCCCTAACTCCGGCAAAAGCCACAGCCCCCACCCCTTCATGGTGTACAGCACACAGCCCTCCCCACCACCACCCACAGGGCACACATGCATCCCCAAGAACAGCAGCAGCCTTTGGGGTGCCCGGGGCTCTCCTGGCACAGCCTTCCCCCCCCAGCCAGTACACAGGGCAACATGGAGCAGCTCAGGCTGCCTGCCACCCAGTGCTGCCTGTGCCACACTGGGTGGGCCTGGCCAAGCCCGGTGTGGGGCCGTTCAACTTTGCACAGGACCGGGCTGCTTGGGCTATCACTCAGGGCCCAGCACCACTCACAGGGACTGCGTGTCGTGCCAGGCCGGGTCCTGCCTCCATGGAACCAGCCCAGCCCAATGGTGTGTGGGGCCCATGCATGCAGGACTCAGCCTGGCATGACATGCAGTCCCTGTGAGTGGTGCCAGGCCCCGGATGACAGCCCAAGCAGCCTGGTTCTGCCCGAAGGTGCACGGCCTTGCGCCGGGACAGGCCAGGCCAGGCCAGTGCAATGTGCACAAGCAGCGCTGGGTGCCAGGCAGCCCAGACCATGCTGCACTGCCTTCTGCCACCCCTGCTCCTGTCCACACCACCCCCAGTCCCTACTTACCTATGGACAGAGCCCAGGTCCAGGTTGCTGCAGCCTGCACTGCTCCTTGCCCTGCATGGGGAGGCAGTGTGCCACAGGGCCGAGGCAAGAGGCAGCCATAAAGAGCCAGCTACCAGAGCATCTTTTTGGAGGACCCCAGCCTCCGGTTGCCTTGCTTTTTTTCTGTGGATTTTGGGGTGGGGTTTGATACTTAGATTTTCAGGTATCAAATTTGAGCCCGCGCTGCAAATATGCAGTGCGGGGAACATTTTTTCGTTCTCAGCATGCCTCTTGCAGTTTCTCAAACTGGTCTGATATGCGGCAAGAGGCATGTGAGGGCTTGTTTGGGCACGCCCATGGGTAGCTAGCCAGTGGAACTACTAAGGACCTTGTTGCACAGTATTTATGGGCAGCTCCTGGAGCTCATAACCCCTGGACTGTCTGCACATTAACACCTTGAAGTGGTTCTAAGCACTTGTCTTATGGCTCAAAGTTACACCACTCCACGGCAGGATTCTCTGATCCACACAATCCAGCTCCTGTTCCATTAAGGTGTAGCCACACCCCATAGATAGGCTGCTCAATTTGAAGTCCTTCAGTATCCCAGGATCTCTCACATCCCTGCCCATAGCAGGGATAGAAACCTGTCCTGGCTCATCAGCCCTCTAGTGGCAATTCACAGTTACAGCTCCTAGTCCTGCCCTTGCTCACCAGGCCTCTAGTGACAAGTCACAGGTGTGCAGGTAGAAGACAGTCAGATAAGATTTCTAGGCTAAGGGTGTGACTGCTCCAAACTCCAAGCTAGCACTAACACCAATCAATATTTGTGTGGCTCACAGTGTAAGGTATAGCAAGGCCTTAACTGAGGACAGATGTAGATTCCCTATCTGAAATGGGACTGGGCCTGAAAGGCAGCCATGATGCCCCCTTGGTGGCCATGCAACTCCTGCCCTGCTCTGGCTCCTTGCATACCCTTCCTTTTCCTATCACCTGCTATGCCTTTGATGGAATAATTAGGTTATGAGAAGGGAGGTTGCCCCATGGTTCCAGAAAGAACCATATTCTATTGGTGCAGCAAATCCTTCCTGGATCCAGCTGATCTCAGTCTTGCTCTCAGGTATTAAGTGGGGTCTTCCTGGCCCCATCCATGCCCCCAGGGCACCAGTTGCCTTAAGGCCTATTTGTGGCCTCCTTCTGCCCCTCTAGCCATGCCTATGGCTCACAGGTGTTACTTTAAGTTGGCCACTGGGCCTGGTGGCCCTGTCTGTTGATCCACTAATCCACCTAGACTGCCAGACCCCGGTCTGGCTTCTGCCTGTCCTTGGCTTCTGCCCCTTTCTAGGCTTTATCCAGCCTTGGCTTAAGCCTGCTTGGCTTTAGCTCCCCTTATTGTAGCCTTAACCATCTGTTCTCTGGGCCCCTGACCCCTTGCATGGCTGCCATGACCCTATCCCAGCCCTTAGCCTTCTGAGTCCCTGAACCCAGGCTAGACTGCTTTGGTTCACATTCCAACAAGCCTGCTGAGCCCCTGGCCCTGGCAAAGGTCTCCCTTTTCTCTGGGCTCCTGGCCCTAAACCCTCTACAGGTTTTGGCACTCTTGGCCTAAGGCTGCTCTTAACCTCAGGCCTCCATTCTCTGGGCCCCCAGCCCTTGCATGGTGGCTGTAGCCCTCTCTAGCTTCAGCCTGCTCCAGTCCAAAGCCCTCTGGGTCTCTGATCCCAGGCTAGGCTGCCAGGCACCCCTCTGTGGCCTCCAGACCTCCCCCAATAGCTATATCTGGTCCACCACTAAGAATTAGAACATAAATACAAGCCCACTGGCTATATAACAAAACTCTACTCCCACTTGCTGTCCAACTAATCCCTCTCCATACTTGCTTCTCTGAAAGCTATCATCACCTTACTTGCAGTTCCCAAGGCAGCTCAGGTATCAGCTAGTCACTCCTCTGTAGCCCCTTTTCCTGTTGCACACCCTTTGGGCATAATGGTCAGCCTGCTTGTTGTGATGCAACTAACTCCTGCTCAGCTGCCTGCTGCAAATTTTCCTTAAAGTAATAGGAGCCCCCTGGGCCCCTGGAACATTTGAAATCAGACTACCTATGTTTCTAAAACATCCACTCTAGTTCAAACAGGAATTAATTCAGGAAAGTCCTCCAAGCTATTGTGATGGTTTTGATGATTTGCCTATGTACACCCTGTTTTATACACAGAGTTCTGTGCAATAATAAAGGGATTTCCATTTCAACATGTGGGCTGTTACATCTTTCCATGTAACAAACAAGCAAACAAATCCACAAATTAAACATACAAAAAAGAGAAACGTATATGTGTGTAAAAAGATATGTTTATTTGTCTGTTTGAGGCCAGAGATTGCTAGCACATAGCCCACATGGGGACATAGCCTTCACTACCAGTCCAATATGTAGCCTCCTACGTTTCACAGCCATTCAAGTGCAGTCACTAAATCAGTCTCCTACTCTTTGTTTGACCTCACTTTCCAGAAGAACACAAACAGATCTGTCCCAGCCTTAACCCAAGCTCGTGTTGGGCCTCCTGTGAAGCTGCAGCATTTCTTTCTGATGTCTACACACGTCACACTGCTCCGTGAATGTTTCCATCTGGGAATTCATGCCTGGCCAGTAGACATACTCTTGAGCTCACCGCAAGTATGCCTCTATTCCCAGGTATGAAGCATGGATTCTTTTCATGATACTCTGTCTTGAATTGGCAGGGTTACTGCTCTGTCACCTTTAAACAAGATCCCACCTTGTAAACACAGCTCATCCCTAACCTGCCAGTAGGGAATGACATCCGGGGGCACTTGTTCCTTGCAATCTGGCCAGCCCTGGAATACAATTTGTATCATAGTCCCTAGCCATTTATCTAATTCTGTTCTCTCTCATAGTGTCCAGAGATGCCCTTTGGAGCTAGGGAGGTATTGTACTACAATGATAGATTTGATCTCCTGTTTCACGGAGCAACATGTAGTGTACTCTGGAAGGTAGGTCCTGCTCAGAATACTGCCATTAGTTTTGACTTCCCTGGACATGACTTTATGCTCACTTCATAGCACTGAAGTCTCAGTAACATACATTGTAGTTGCTTTTGAACACTCAAGAGTGACTTCTTCATAATACTTTTCAGTGGCCTATGATCAGATGTGCATATCTACCATCCGTCTGAAGGTGAACTAGTAAAATCACTCCCTTCCAAAAGCACAGCCAGGAGTTGCTTTTCTGTTTCAGTGTACCTTCTATCTATGTGTGTCAGGCTAGCAAATGATGTGAGTTCCTAGTTCTGCATTAACTGATGCTCCTTGGCCACCTTCTGAGGTGTTACATTGTATTTTTAGTTGCTTCATTGGGTTCAATACTTCAAGACTGGAACCTTGCTTATGAGTTCCTTTATTCTTTCAAATGCCTACCCCTGGGCTTCTGCCCAGTCCCAGGCTGCCTCCTTATGCATTAGCAATCCCAAAGGTTTGCAAGCCTCTAAAAGTTGTGCACACAATTTTGAAAGATAATTATCTCAGCCTATAAATCACTGGACTCCCTTCATATCTTTTGGTCCGGTCATTTGGTTTTCAAATGATTGTTTTTCAAATGGTTTTAAATTGCTCAGGATCAAGCCATGGTCCTGGTGAGATCAGAAGGTGTCCAGCATAGGGAACCTCAGTTCTCCTCAATTGCAGCTTATGTGAATTCAACCTAATATTCTGCTCACTATACCTATTTACGAGCCGTTGCAGCTTAGCATCATAGTCTTGGTCTGCCTTATCTTTGCTATTCATCCTCCAAAATAAGGATGTCATCTGCTACAATCTTTCCTGAAAGCCCCTCTAATGCCTGTATCAGTTTGCACCGAAGCATCTCCGGGGCAAGATTGATTCCCATGGACATTCATATCCAGTGGTATGTCTCAAAGGCCATTGCAAAGGTTGCCAGATGGCTTGAAGGCTCATCTAGCTGAATCTGCCTGAATTTACTTTTTACATCACAAACTGGGAACATTTTTGCATTAGATCAGGCATGTCAAAGATACAGCCCACAGGCCAAATATGGCCTATGAATCTCAGACCAACCCCGTGTACTACATGCAGTATGCAGCAGCCCTGGCCCTGCACACAGCACACACTGCACAGAACCAGTCTGGCACATACTGACTATGGTGTCTGGGGCTGGACCCAGAGCCGCAGGCACTACATGCAACACAGAGGGCCAGGCATGTGGTACTCATGCTGGACCAGTCCTGTGTACTGGCTTGAGACCCAGTCCAGATGAAGTCCACAGGCTGTCCCTGGTCACCAAAACCAGCAGGCAATGCTAGTCTGGTGTAGCTATTGGGTGCAATATGCACCCTGTGCTGGCCCAGGTGCCACATGCAGCACAAGCTCAAGACCGGGACAGGCATATTCTGCATGTGGATCATGGAGCTGGATCAGGATCATACACTGCATGTAGGACAGGGAACTGGTCAGGGGCATGAGCTGCATGCAGTGTTGCACTGGACCTGTCCTGCACCCTGAATTAGATCAAGTCCACAAACCGGCCCCACACACTGGAGCCAGCACTCAGGACCAATCTGGCATGTGTACCTCATGCAGTCTGCACCCTGTGTTGGCTCTGCATGTGAGCCCCAAGCTGGGCAGGGCTAGTCCAGTAAATGTACTGCATGAGATCCCTACACTGGACCAGCCCTGTGTGCTAGCTCCAGTGCCTAAGGCCAGTCTGGGTCCCAAGATGATCTGCAATTGAGCCCTGCACCCCTCATCTAGCCCAATGATTTTGACACCCCTGCCTTAGTTCCGGTAGTATGTCCTCAATAGTGGACAATGGATAATGACTTCTTTCCAAAGCCTTGTTAAGAAGGTTGAGATCTATACAGATCCTCAGTTTGTGAAATGGTTTTCTTACCACTACTAGGCTGTTGATCCATTTAGTACTAATTTCCACTGGTTTAATAATATCACTTTCTGTTAGGCTTGTTAATTTGTCTTTGAGTGACTCCACCAGAGCTAGTGGTACTCTGTGATTCAGTCGTCGTACAGGCTGTACTTGTGAGTCTGTTTTTAACTTCAATTTGCCCTCTAGGTGCCTGTCTCCCTCAAATACACCTTTGTACTCTGTTAAAATATCTAACAAGGACCATGCTGTGACTTGTTCCTCCTGTCTCATGTGGAGGATATGTTAGTGTCGGATTAAGATCAGATCCATGGCTTCTATTGGCCAGTTGTCTAACAGTGGGTGGCACTCTTCGGTGTTGACTGCTATGAATTCCATGCCGTATTATTTTCTGTTCCATGATTTTTTTTATTGATAGCCTGCATTTACCTACTGGCTGTAGAGCTGTTTTTTGTACATCACCAATGCCTGCTCATATTCCTCTAACATTACTGATGAGCACTTTTTCATGAATTACAGTGCAGCTGGCTCCTCAACCAAGCTGGAATCGGACTGGTTACTCATCCATCAACATAGCTGCAAATATGTTATACAGCTGTGTAACAGCTTTCTTCTATAGTGCACTGCTTATACATTTCAGAGTGTTTGGATCTACTAAAATCACTGAAAAGCCCACATCTTCCTTATCTCAGCCTCCTACCCTATTACATGTACTGTTGCTTTATTTCTCCTGTTATTGTTTCAGCACTGGGACACAAAAAGATTCTGTTTCCCACAGCCCTGGTATCTTTTCCCATAAGCTGGACATTTATTTTTCCTTGCATGCTGCCTTCCGCATCTGGGGGTCTTCATTCTCAGTTGCTCTATTTTTATTCTGGCTCCTGTGTTCCTTCAAATTGTGTACATGTTCTGCATCAGCTATGCTTTTGATTCTTTCCTTAGATAATTTAGCTGTTCTTGACATTTGGAGGTACTAGTGCAGAATCAGATCAACCTCTCTCAATAATCTCTTCCTTACTTAAGATCAGATGTCTCACAAATAATTCTATTTCTAATAAGGGAGTCTGTTATGTTCTCAAAGGTATGTGTTGATGACAACATTTTCATCTCTGTAACAATTATCTATTTCTTTTTTTAATTCCTGATTCTGGATAAAAAAATTATATCTGTCCACAGTGTCATTTTTTATGGGGTCAGTATTTTTCAAAGCCTTCATGAGCTGCTCTGATGTAATTGAGCCCTTCAGAGAAGTTGCACTCACTTCTCTGCCCTTTATCCCAGTGAGGTAATGGAAAAAGAAATGGAAAAGATTTTACCTTAATTTTTTCATCCTTGTCTGCTATGGTCAGCTGTGTATGTAAAGTCATTTCTTCTTTCCACTGCTTCCACACAAGGCCAGGTTCTTTGGCAATCCCTCCAATGCTGCTTGCTGTCTTTGCTGTGTAGCTGATGCTTTAAATCACACAATCTCTGCTGTGGTTCTCAACTGTTGTCACCATGTTTCATGCACAGAGCTCTGTACAATAATAAAGGGACACTATTTGGACTCTAGTAATTGGATCTTTATTAAAAGTACTGCTTGTAGCTATGTTGTCCGCTTGTGCTCAGAACTATTGTTCTCTGTCTGAGCACATGGTGCTTCCTGGAAGCTCACTGGTGTCACCCTCCAAATCATCCCTCCCACAGCTCCTGCCCCAACCAGCATATTCCCTGATGGTTGTTACACATGGATTTGGGTTGACTGTATAAATCGTATGTTTAACTCTGACCCTCAGCAAATCAGCCAGGGGCTGATAAGGATCTTGTAATATATCACACACCCTGTCTGGAGCAGAGGCTTAACAAAGTGTGGGCGCCTGGGGTAGCTGGATACATGGGGGCAGTCATGACTTCCAGTTGCACCATACTACCAATGTGTGGCAAGGCAGCAGCTGATATTTTCTGCCCCACGCCCTGCATCAAGTTGGTGCCAGGGGCAACTTCCCCAGTCACCCTGCCCTGGTTGCACTACTGGTCTAAAGTAAGGTACACAACAAGCAGAAGAAGCTATTAACAGGAAGCTTTTCTCTGGCAGGACAATAGGTATGCTGCTAAGGAGGGGACCTGAATTTATCTGTATTTCCAGGCAGGTTTCAGATAGGGGATTAAGGGGGAACTGGATCTCCACAGGGGAAAATCAGGTATAAGTGGAAGTATTCAAAAACACAGAGCTGAGAAGTTCAATTGATAAGAAAAGGGGCAGACAGTTGGAGGGAGAAGGGACCTTTCTAACTCTCTGATTAGCTAGAGATGAAGGACACTGACTGCAGGGCTCAGAAAGGACATAGCAGGTTTTGGAAAAGAAGCCTGTGCTGGAGGAGTGAAATCCCAGAGAGGGGCCCTACAGCTTTGACACTTCAGGACACTGACCACAATACTGAAGAGTACCCAGGAGCGGAAAAGCTGTGGGGCTGGGAATTTTGCACAACTGCTTATTGTTTTACCCAGATCTTTAGCTCTCTAGTGCTGCTCAAAGTAAATAGTGGTTGATCTTAGAAATCCTACAGCAAAGCGTGTGTCTGTTAGGTTCAATTACTGCATGTCAGTGAAGCAGTATACTGTAACAATATGGTTGAAGCACCATGAAAGGACATGCTGCACTAGTGAGGAAGCATAATGGAGGGGAGTGCTGATATTGTCTGCTTTGGGCAGCTGGGCTGAAAGTCTAGGCTGAGAGTGTGTGTACCCCAAGAAGGGTGCCAGTGAGGCCAGATGAGAAACCCTGGGTGGACCTTACACAGCACACAAAAGGAACATGTGGGCCAAACACAGCAACCTGCTAAGCATCCTGAAGGGAGAGCTTAACCAGGACAGATGCAGACAGGGAATTTAGGCTGGTCCCTAGAATGATGAGGTTGATGAAGCTTCATGAGGCCAGGAAAAACACTGGAACAGGACTAAGCACTTGGACCTCACCATGTGGTAAAATAAACTCTATCTCTGAAGACTTCACTTCCAGGGGAAGCCTGGAGAGTCTGAATACAGCATAGGGCTTGGAGGGGTAAGAGCCAGGGCTCACTTTTGAGCCATCCTTTCCTGCACTATTCAAAGATGAACTCAGAAGCATGCCACACTAGATGTGAGAAATAAGCTGTATCTTTTGGACCACAAATAATTCTCTGATTAGTCTTTGTATTAATGAATGGTTCAGACTCTCAGGACTCACCTCTGTCACCCAGTGCATGATTGTGTCCCTGGCAGCGGGAGCCTCATTAAACAATGCTCCTTTGGCAACTGAACTCTTTCCCTGATAAAAGCATTCATGGTAGATGTCATGGCTTCACACTCCCCAAATGTGCTGCGGGGCCCAGTACCCCAGGCACTTTCAGTTTTCTTCAGAACACTACCTGCTTGGAGGACAGTTTGGAAGTGCTGCCACCAGGCTCCTGTCAAGTTCAGGGGGCTCCTCTAATTCAGTTTTGTCTGAGTTCAGGGTTAATGCTGGTCACGTCTAATCCCTGTACTACACTTAGGAGAGCTGGGGATTTACTGGTCCTTGTCTTGTGGCCCTGAAGCCCCAGCCTCTCAGGAGATGTTTTGAGATATAGCACCCCAGACTTGGGCAGGATGTCTGGACCCACAGCCTGGGCAGGGTGCCCTAGTGCTTCCTGGCTGCAGTTCCAGCCCCTCCTCCTGACACCCTGAAGAACTCTCACAGAGCACCATCCTGGTAGCAGAAAGCCTGGGCCTTGACCCCATTGCCTGACCCTGCCAACTGTCCCTGGACAGATGTGATCCTGCAGCATGCTGAGGCACACCAGGCACCTCTTTGATATGAATGGCTTAGGTCCTGCAGCAACAGAGGCCCATTCTATTAGATATCCTGACTGCTGCTCTTGGCAAGTGATCAGCTGACTCTGTAACTCAGTGCTGCAAAGTCAAACACAGAGATTGCCAGACAGAAGCCAGGGAGTGAGGGGAGCACGCAGACACAGGAGAGGCAGGGGCCGGTGGTTGGAGAGGCAGCTTGGCCAGAAAGCTGAGACACTGTGCAATGTTACCTGCTGAATAATAGAGGAACAGAGATCCTGCTGGCCAGGGAATGTGATCCTGGTAGGCAGAGCTGATAAGACATCTGAGCTCCCAGCAGCTGCATTAACAACTGCAGAGAAGGAGCCTTCCTGCTAATTACTCTGCACAGTGCAGGCTATTGAAGGCAAAGTCAGAGCAGCAGCAGCTCTCCAAACCCAAAAGCTGCCCAAATAGGGTCTCCTGGGCGTGGAAAAAAAGGATCCGTGGACAGCACCTACCAAAAGGAGAGGGGAGGAATGGCTTTAGAGCTCTGGGAATGAGGGGGACAGTGTGAACTAGGTCAGGGACACAGCACCAGAGAGCAGCCAGCTCAAGGGCAAAGCTGGGCAGAGCCAAGAGAGCAGTCCGAAGTTTCCAAAGTGACCAAGCAGAGAGATCCTTCCTTTGACTGGTGCTGCAGAGCCCTCTCTCCACTCTGGTGGCAGGTACCTGCTGGCCTTGTCACTGAAGGTCCCACAAAGGTCATCTCCATGTCCAGAGGAGGGGAGATAGTATATATCCCGGATGACTCTGACTTCAGCTCATTCAGGGACCAGTGTGAGAAATCTGAGGGCTGGCACTGCCAGTACAACAAAGGCAGCGTGACAGTTTGGAGTCATGGACAGCAGGAGAGCAGGACGGTGCAGAAGATCAAGGTAAGACCCTGGGGCAGACCCTGCCAGAGTCCAGTGACAGGGGAGTGAGTCTGTGTCCAGCCCAAGGGACCCCAACATGCTCACTCTCATGCTTTATTCCCTTTGCTTTTCAAGGCCTGATTTTTGCTTATCACTCTGGGGTGGGGGCCGTGTATCAAATGCTGCCTGCTGCAGACTTCCAGCCACTTGCCTCCCATCCATGTCTGCATAAAACAGGAGTTTCAGCCTAGCTGCAGGGGGCAGAATGGGTCACCCACTCTCAGATGTTCAGGCAGGGGGGCTCCGGCTTCTCCCCATAGAGAAGTTTTGTGTAGACATGGCAACCCCAAATCCTGGGCTTCACCACCTCCTTCTAGTCTCTTCGGGTGTTTCTTGTGTACAAATCTTCCTTGAATTGTTTCACTAAGCCTGCTCAGCACTCACTTTCTATGATTTTACGTACTACTTGTTTCTGCAAACACATATACACACACATACACATGCCTGTGCTCTTTGTGTTTGGTTTCTGGACACAGAGAAGGGGAAGCCCCATGGTCACTTATTCTACCAGAGCTGCTTCTGTTATGAAACTTCAGAATCCCCAAAGGAGCCTGGAAGAGGGGCTGTACTAAGAAAGTAGTCTGATCCCATTTTCTAACGAGCACCTGTTCACAGGTAGTTTGAGCTTTTGTTGCTCTGGACACACCTGATCCCATGTTAGAACTAGAGACATGGTAGCCTGTGCCCAATCAGTAGTGCCAATCTGTACAAGTACCAATAAGCAAATACAGGTCCTCTTCTACTCAAAGTCCTACTGATTTCCAAGGTGCTACACAAAGGAGTGCCAGGCTCTGATGAATGAGCAGTTAAAACATCTTAGGGTAACTGGACATTCAGACTGGAGAGTCAAAGGTGGCCAGATGGGATGCTAGCTACATTATTCCCTTGTGTGCTACTGGCTATGGGGACCGGTATGCATTATGCTAGTCCTGTGGGCTCTTTGGCTTGGTAGAAATTTAACTTGACTCAGGTGAGCAAATTCTCCTTGCGAGTAAGGCTGGAAATCTGGCCCCTTAATGAGCCCACAGGAGTGAAACATAACAGCTGCATTGCAAACAGGACTCAGCTCATCTATGCTGACACCTGTAATGTAGTTTTAAAGCTGGTGGGAATTCCTACACCTGTGGCTTTACCTCCCCCTCCCACCTCCCCCCACTGGCACTGTGGCTTGTTCAGACAGAAAGCCTGGTTGAACTCCAGGTATCTGCTGTTTGGTTGCCTTCCTCCTTTCTCTAATTTGGAATGAAAAACCTTAGTGGATTTGGCTGCCTCATCACTTTTCCCCTCTGTTTCCCAGGGCTGCGAGATCTGTGTAGTGCAAAGAGCAGGGGGTAATTATAGGGTTAAATTTTTCTCTCTATTAGAATAACAAAGGATCCCATCCCATGGGCCCGAGAGCGTCTATACTGCATTCTGGGTCTGAGCCTAAGGCTCCCATGCCTCAATATCCAGCTCTAGGGCCACATGGGCAGGTAGGTGTCTCCAAGCCTCTACAGACACCAGATATTTGGGTGGGGTGTGGCTTGTAACTACAGGCAACCCTCGCTTAGCACTCTTAATTGGTTTCTGAAAAACCCAGTGTTAAGCGAAACCAGCATTAAGTGAAACCGAAAGTATTTGACAACCCAAGATGGCGACTGCAAGTGTTTTTAATGACCCAAGGTGGCAACCATGAGCGTTATAATGAAACTCGCTGAGTGCCAAATGAAATCAGGTACCAATTTAACATGAGCGTTATAGCAAAATTGCGCTAAGCAAAACAGTGTTAAGTGGGGGGTTGCCTGTATCCAGGTTGTACCAGAGCCTGGATCTTTCTTCAGGGCTATTTAATAGGGCTATGTGAAATAGCTATGTTTTGTTTCCATTTTGGATTAGGCTGTTTTGGAGGACAGTGATTCGTTTCGGTGTTTCGGATCAGTGTTCCATTTTGATTCGGTTGAATCTGTTTTGGAGTTTCGGTGCTGATTTGGAGATTCGGATCAGCTGGGGAGAGGCAGGCACAGCCATGCAGCTGCAGGTTCTCTCACAGCTCCTCCAGCTGTGCCTGCCTCTGCCCCAGCAGGGGTAGGTGCAGGAGAAGCCCCCATGGCTGCCCTGCCCAGCCCCATCCCCCACCCATCCCCAGCCTCCCAGCACTTTAAAAAAAAAAAAGCCCTGCACTCTTCAGCTGCAGCAGCAGCAATTGGGGCTTTTTGGGGATCATAGCAGAGCCCCCCTGTGCAGCACGGGGCAGTAGGAAGCAGCAGGAATCACACCCCCGCCCCCTGCTTGGCACCCATGCAGCAACTGTCACATCACATGGATGCAGTGTGGCTTGGCAGGGTGCTGCGCGCTGTCTGAGATCTGGGGTGGCTTGAGCAGTCAGCTGGAGCCTGGCACTGCTTAGCCCCAGGGACCGCAGCACCCAGACAGCTTTTGGGCAAAAATGGAAGCTCTAGGAGGTCTGGAGGTATGTCCACCCATTCTCAGGAGCCAACAAACCAGAGAGAAGTGGGGACCTGGCCAAGCTAGGAATCAAAGCCCAGTGTTTGTTAAGTGATGCAGCTACTCAGTCCATAAATTGCTCCACAATGAACCCAAGGCTGTTGTGTATAACCATGCACCTCTCCCAACACATATACTATCCTCTCCACACAAACACTATTCCCCTTCTCCATACAAGCCCAAGGCTCCCTCCACACAGTCACCATCTCTGTGGCCACATACACTCTGGGTGTGATACTACCCAGAGGAGGATATACAGCAGCTGTTGTCTTCATTCCCTAGCACTCTGAGCCAGAGCTGGCCTGTGAGTTGGGATTGCTCATCCCCCTAGTAGAGTCAGCCCATGTACATTGCAGACCTATGGTTCCCCACACCATCTCAACATCAGTTCAGATCAGGGTCTTACAGAGCTCTGGGGTCTAACAGTACTTATTTCAGGCCAGTTTTCCAAAGTGCATTAGTTAACTTGGCCTTTCTGCACCCAGTACAAATTTGATCCATGCCTGGGCCTACTTCACAGCAGAGAGACACATGCAATTAAGCACTTGTCATCCTGAACACTTGGCCTTTATGCTCTCTGTAAGTCTGCAAAAATGCCTTCTCACCTGCTGCCTACACAATGTGCTGCCTCATCCTGTCAGCCAGGCTTCCCCTTGGCTCCTTACCCTACAGTCACCATGAGCGCCTCTGGCTCCTCCTCAAACCCTATTAGAACCTAGGACTTAAAGGGGTGCCATGTGCTGGCTGCAGCAAGGGGTCATGAGAGGTGGAGCCTTGGAGAGGATAAGCTGTGACTCAAGAGGTGAGTAACAGAAAGCAGGATAACAACAATTAACCAGGGGCAGTAGAACCTAGCTCGCCTGATCTGTGCTCTGCTTAGCACAGCACAGATCTGATCATTTAGCATTTGAGAGCCAAATCTTGATCTCTAGGGCTGAGACATTTACTGTACTGTACATTGCTGAAGCAATGTCCAAGCCCAGCTCTAGCAGCACAGAAGAGGCACAGGATATAAAGAAAAAGGTGTCTATTGCTGCAGCATATGACACATGGAGCAAATGTATGGGGACAGGGCAGGGGAAGATTACACTGCCTCTGCTCTCCTGCAGGTCACATGAGTTGTCAGCCAGGGCATGAGCCTGGGTGAATGTCACAGAACTAGCTGGCTGGTGCCTCCTTCCCAGGACATGAGCAGCAATCCCAGAGGTGCTACGTTCTCTGGAGTAGCCAGATGTTGTGGGCTGCTCTGAGTGCTAGATCTTGCTGATACATTTCGGAGGTCCCTGTTAACTATGTGCATGTGAAAAGCATGCCCAGGGACAGATGAGGGGTGGTCCTGGGGCCCTGCTGAGACTTTGGGCTCATCGGAAACCTGTAGAGTCTTGCTCTTACTGTCATTATTGCAGTAACCAAAGCCCCTTACCTGATCCAGCATCCTGCTCTCTTCCCAGCTCCTGTAACTGCAGTGAACACTGGCTGCGTGCTCAAAGGCTGCAGCTCAATCATTAATGAATTATGTGTTAGGAAGAATGAGCTACAGTCCTGTAGGAACAGAGTGCTTTGTGAAGGCCTATGAAGTGCAGACCCTGGGGAGCAGCTGTCAGTCAGTCACTGACCTTCTGCACCCTGTGGGGAGAAGTCCCTGGAAACTGCTGCCTCTTAGTCGGAGGCTTCATTCTCTAGGAGGGCCAGAATGTTCCTAGGAGGGTTTTGGCCCTGAGCCCTGGGGAGCTTGCAGCTGCTCAGCTCCTGCTCAGTTGGGCAGCATGAGCTCCATCCTGTGAGTGAGGGGTTGTGTAGGATTCTAGGGAGGCTCCCAGGAGCTCACATGCAGAGCCTGTTAATTCACTGTTTAATAAAAATTATTAACATCCTTGAGTTCCTTAAGAAATACGCTGCACAGCTGCTCTTCCAGTTGGGGCAGGGCACTACCAGTGGTGAGGATACCTGAACAGAGCTGGCACCATGGCATGGCACTGGATGGTCCAAGGTAGCCAGTTATCAGCTCATGAGATTGACCCTGGCAGGATGCTGAAGCCATTGCAACAAAAACAACAGATGGGTAACAAGCTGGCAGCTCTGGGCAGTTCCTGGGCAGGGGCTTTTTTTCTCTCAGGAACTATTCCCCAGACCTGATGAAGAATGTCTTGCATTCAAAAGCTTGTCTAACTCTATCCCAACTATGAAGTTTGTCCAATTAAAAATATCACCCTAAGAAATCCTTGCTTCAAGAACAGAGCACGTTTACAAAATGTTGTTATTAATGATGCAAACCCAACCCTTAATATCCTGCTGCTCATTCTGTGGCAGGGGAGAAAGGGAGCACAAATGCAGAGATTCCTGTCCCCCAAGAGGCATTTTAACCCTGCAGACTTTGATCCTTATATGTACAAAAGAACTAAGAGCATGTCCTGCCTCCCACAGCATGGCTAAAGACAGTGAGGTTATCATCAGATAACCTAGCAACTGGGGCCACGTACGTACCTAGACTGTGAAGTCATAACTATTGTTGCTGCTCTGGAAGATGCACCGCAGTCGGGTATCCCACAACCCCAGTGGCTCCATGAGACTGAGGCAACACTTCTCTGCTCTCACATCATTGCAATCCTTCCCAAAACTTGCTCGGACTGCTGCCTCCCAATCACAATGGCCCTGGGTGTTTTGTAGCTGGAGGAGCTGGGGGCCTGGTAGTCCAGTAACCTCTAGAGAAGTAGATCCTAAGTGTCAATCTGTGCATGTTCTGCAAAGGGAAGGAGCGTCCACAGGCAACACTGAGGGCCTGATTTGGCCTCCAGACTGTGGTGTGCTTAGGAGGAAAGAGCCACTGACTGTCAGAGCTCAGGAGGAATCTGATGCACTGGCTGTTGAAAAAGTCCTGCAAACTTGCAAACTGAGCATGCCTGATCTGCAGTCTCTGTGTGTGGTGGATAGGGAGCCCATGCAGCTGTCCATGTACAGAAGACACTGATTGAAAAAAACCCCATCACAGTAGCACCAGGTTGCTGGAATACAGAACTAATAAACCCCTAAGCCCAAGATCCAGGAGATTTGCCAGACACCTGGATCCTGGCACTTGTATTATATTGTTGCTCATACGCCTCCTTAGGCAGGGTAAGGTACTCTCCACTTCTCTGACCCAGTAACAGCCCCCACTTTCCTGACCATAGTTTCAGTGCGTCTCAGGGCCTGCGGACTCTGCCACGTGTATCAATGATGGGGATAATTCTGCAGAGGGATTCTACAGTCATTTGGGAATAGTGAGAGTGGCCCAGTAGGATACCTACTCTGTGCTGCACAGACAAGGGAGCAGAAAATACACTGAGGTTCCTGGCTTCAGCAAGATGGGAGCTGGGGCAGGTGTTCTTGTGCAGCGTGTAAGAGCAAGGAGGCTGATATACTTTGCTGTTGGGGGTTCATGCAGTCTGCTGGAGAGCAGCAACTCACAAGAGGTGACTGGGCAGCAATTTACCAGAGGTGACTGGATGCACCCTTAGATCTTCATGGATGGACTTATGGCTATCAGCTGGAGACCAAGGCATTTCTTTTGGACAGGGAGTGGGGGTATTATGGGTAGGAACTGCTGAAACTCCAAACGTCCCTCACAGCTTTCCAGCTCTTTAATCCATGTCCTAGAAGCACTTTTAGTTGGGCGGGGGCGGGGGTATTTGTTTTATGCTTGGAGCCTATCTGAGCTCTACTAAGGCCAAAATTCAAGTCAGGCAGTTACCTAACACTTACAGGTGCTGAGCTGGGGACCAGAAGCCCCACCTTCCCTCTCTTGCGTGTTTCCCTTTCAAGTATAGTGCTGACCAAATACTCTTCAGTCACATAGATGGTCAGGTGAATTATGGAAATTTCCACTGGAGCATCTAGCACTGGCCTTTTCCACAACCAAAATGCCAGAGGAGAGAGATCAGGGGACAGGTCCTCCATTGTAGATGTGCCTTTACCTTGTACCCTGCAGTGCTTTTGGGGCACACAGTAAATGGCATGCCGCTGGGGTAGTCAGCAGTCTGCACAGTCATCCCATCACCTGGAAGAGTCTGAGCAGAAGGCATAAGGAAAGAGAAAAAAGGATAATATTTCACTAGTGTTGTCTTTGGCCATCTGATCTTCAGGCAATCAGGGCCACGTTGGTGTTGTTGACATGGCTGCTGGGGCAATCTGGGACAGCCTGTCAGAGATTAGCAGGGGGGAGGAAAAATGAGCATAAAAAGGAAAAATGCAGAATAAAAAGAGCAGTCTCTAATTACTTAGCATCTGCTGAGCACCTCATCAAAAATGCAAGGCCTCTAATGAGGAATGGATGACTTCTTCCTGCCAGCTTGCTGCAGACAGCCAGTGCTGAGAGGAGCTGGGGCTGGGTAAAAGTTCATCAATAATGTACTTTCTCCCTTGAGGACTTGATACTAGGTTGTGGCTTGGGTTACCAGGTTAATGGCTTTGGTTACTAAGGATCTCACAGGGTCCGGCTAATCTTACCACAAACACAGTCTGTGGCATGGAGAGAGAAACCCAACCCTGTCCTAGCCTGCGTGCTCTGGGGTGTGATTTGAACAGAACAATGAGAGAACCAGCTTGCTTATTTTGCAGACACAAATAGTTGACTGGTGTGGGCAAAGTGAGGGGCATAAAAGTCCCAGTGCCAGCAGCATCTTCATCCTTAGTGCCCCTGACTCTTACACCCTACTCATTGCCCCTTGTTCTGAGGTGTGATAGATAGCCCTTTGCACAGGGCAGAACAAGATATTCCCAGGCAAGTGGTCTGGCAGCCCCAGGCAGCCTGGAGAGACCCCACCAGCACAGTGAACGTGCTAGTTGTATAAAGGACCTGATGGGGGTGCTCACTTTCCATGCCTTCCTGAGACAGAGTAAGCCAGTGCCCCCAGATTTCCTCTCCCTACAGTAGCTCAGGGGCCAGCTCCCCAGGCAGTGGGAAGGGGCAGAATGGAACCAGGGCTCCCACTGTGAGCTCTCTGCACCGTAGCTGGAACTGCACCAGCTTCCTCCCTTCCCAGCTACTTCTAGCAGAGAGGGTTGAAAAATGCCTGTGCAACTGCATTCCTTTGTGGGTCAGGAACCATGGCGCCTGAGACCAGAGCCTCCATGCCTGGTACATCCAGCACTGCCTGAGATACAGGATGACTCTTTTAGCTCAGACTCAGTAGTGGGGTGCCCTAAGTACTCCAGCTACCAAGATCCATCTTCAGCACCCCTGGGACACCTGTTCCAGCCTGCTGGTCAGCAGCACACAGTCAAAGAACTCAAGGAAACAGCAGAAAATCAGACTCTTCAGGTAAAGGGCAGAGCTTCATGAAGACTCAGTCTCCCACACACTGTTTTGCCAGTACACGTGCCTCTTGTCCACTCAGCCACCAATAGTGAAACACATCACAAAAAACAGTTACAGGCTCTAGGTACACAGCAGCTGAGCTGGTGATGATAGCAGGAATTGCTTGAAGGACAAGTGCTGGCCATGTGATCAGGGCCACAGAGGGTCAGAGGTGGTCATTACTGATGGATGCCACAGTGTCCAGAGGGAATGGCCAGATCTCCAGTGAAAGGCAGAGTAGTCCTCACCAGAGGCTAGGCTCTTTCCCCAGAGCGCGCTTTGCAGCCCTGCTCTGGCTGTGCTCAACACAGACATTTAGCTGGAGCTGGCATTTTTAATACACATTTAATTCCAGCTTCTGCTATGTGACCTTGAGAATCCCAACCCAAGTAATGTCACTGGAGCTAAGTAACAAAGCCAACACTCCATTTGTCTCCTATTACTCTACCTACCAAACACTTACACACACACACACACACACACACACACACACATGCATCTATGAAGCAAGTAAAAATGAGCAGTCACTCATATCCATGATACACAGATACGCAACAGCCTGTTTGACACATACATGCTCAGTCATATATATCCATAATAAGGCAGTGACACAGACCTGACACCTGCACTTGCCAATCATGCACACATTCAGACCACTTGCACCTCCACCTGTAGCACACTCTCCAGGAGTTCCTGGAGGTGTCCAGGGTGCTTCTTGGTCTCTCTCTCCTACAGCTCAGAAGTCTGACTTGCAGCCTTCCCCCTGCAGATGCGGATCTCCTGCAAAGATGTTTCTGCAGAAACGCTTTATGATGTGCTGCATGACACCCACTACCGCAAAAAATGGGACTCCAACATGATCGAGACCTACGACATTGGGCGCCTGACAGTCAATGCCGACGTGGGATACTACTCCTGTGAGCAGCCCTCATGCTGGGGAGACAGCTCATTGACACCTGCAACATCCCTCCCTTCCCCCAGGCTCCATCCTCATGCCCACCTCTCCTTTATCTGTCAGGCAAATGGCCTGGCCCCAGCTGTGTCAGTGAACACAGGTCTGGGTCCCTGGGGGGGATTGTCAGGGGAAGGTATACAGGTGATAGCTAGTGTATCCTGGGGAGCATGACCCTTGAGGAACTCTGTGAGACATCCCAGGCGGACCTAATTAGTAACAGCCTCTCTACATTGCAGGGAAATGTCCAAGCCCCCTGAAGAACAGGGACTTTGTCACCCTGCGCTCCTGGCTGCCCCTTGGCAATGACTACATGATCATCAACTACAGTGTCAAGCATCCGGTGAGCCACACTGAACCTCCCTGCCTCCCACTCAGGGAAGCACCATGACCACTAAGGTGGGACCACTAAGGTGGGGATAACTGCTTTTCTGGCAAGGAGTAGTACCTGGGCAGAGGTAATGTATAGTTAACCTCGCATTTCCATTTCCAGTGGGAAGATCTTGGCTTTATGCCCACTTTATGGAAATAGAAGACTCCTCCCTAGCTTGCTCTGTGGCCATATGGCTGAGGGTGAGAGAAACTCAGGGACCTCTGAACCCCAAGCCTCCAGGCTTGGGCCTGCACATAGGATGTCCACCAAATGATTTGGAAGCATTTGAAGCCCCAGGTGGTGGTAGAGGATGTTTGCCAGTAGCAGGGCCATATATGGCTCTTGAATGACTCACAGGTTTGGAATTGATTTGGCTGATTTGACTTGGAATATGAAAAATTTTCCTTAACCCCCCCTCCCCAAACTCAGCAGGTTTCTGAGGCCTGATTTGGGGCACTGGCCTCTTGGCTTTGGGAAGGGTGCTGGGCAACACTGGCTGGAAATGACCCGTGTGTGGTAGGTGATGTGAGGTTATGAGGCCTACCTTTCAGGCACAAGGGGTACAGCATATATCAAAGCACAGGGTAGATGCGTGCCGGCATGGTGGGGCTGGCCCAGGGCTCTGTCTGGTGGCAGGTTCTGAGGTGTGTGATGTCTCTCCACAGAAGTACCCACCCCGGAAGGACTTTGTGAGAGCCATGTCCCTGCAGACAGGCTACCTGATTAAGTCAAATGGAGCCAACAGCTGCATCCTCTACTACCTCACCCAGGTGGACCCCCGAGGTAAGTGCCACGTGCAGGCCCAGCTTGGCAAGTCCAGAGCCCAGGAAAGCTCAGCAGATACTGGCCATCAGGTCTGGGCACATTTGAACTACCTGCCATCCTTAGAGCTAGGTTGTGCCCCATGGAGCTCACAGGTGGGGCAGCACAAACAGCCTTGGCCATGAACCATGTGGTTTACGTGGAGTAACCCAGTGGGTATCTGCTGCTTCTGGCTACGAGCCCTGTCTATACAACAGCTCCTAATATTGCTGCACAAGGAAAACTTGTATCAATGGAAGATTGGGAGAGAAAAGGAGTGCCAGCAATACCTTAGAGACCTAGTGTGATGGGACCGGCCACCTGAGGGAATAGAGGAATGGGACTCCACTGCCTGGAACAGCAGGGCCCGTCCAGGGGTGGGCAAAATACAGCCCACAGTCTGGATACAGCCTGCCAAGGGATTTTATCTGGCCCCCAGTGGGTTCCTCGGCCCTGCCCTGGCCAGAAATAGGTTGCAGCCCAGGATGGGTGCGAATGGACAGTCCTGCTGCCCTCAGGTACACAGCAGGGCAGGGGTGGTGAGGTGACTGACTGCTTCTAGCATATCTGCCACCAGTGCACTGCCTGGGCACCCTGGCCCATCCACCCTATACCCATTGCCACAGGAACACTGGCTGGAGTGGACGGGATCGCGATGGATTCCAGCCTGTGACCCCCGCAGGCAGGGAGCACTCGTCTGGGCAGATGGGATGGGGCTGCAGGCAGGCAGGGAGTGGCATCCAGGAGCAGGATGGGCACATGGGTGGCCAGGGCCAGGACTGGGGCCAGGTTCACAGGGCAGTGACAGCAGGGTCTGGGGTCTATGACTGGGGCCCAGAACAGAGCCACAACCCACTCCTGGCCCCACACTGTCACCTCCCCACCCACCTGTCCCACTCTTGGATACTGCTGCCCACCCATCCATGGCCCCATCCCATCCCATTTGCCTGCCTGACCATGCCTTGCTCATGGGGGTCTCAAGCCAGTCTCCATGGAGACCCTGCCCACCCACTCCATTTGGCACCCCCAATGGTGAGTGCAGGGCACATGGGCTGGATAGAATTAATTGCCCTGCAGGACCAGGTCTGCATCCCTTCCCCTGGCCCGCAACAGCTCACCAAAACTCCTTAAGTAGCTCTCCAACCCAAATAATTGCCCACCCCTATGCTAGTCCATATTTGCCTATCCAGTACTGATGGATTGGCAGATGGAGGTATACCCAAGTGCTTCAGGAGATAGGCAGCCCCTGCAGATGCCCATGAAGAAGACCTGGATGACTCAGGGAAGGCTGCCTTTCCTTCAAAGCACTGTCACTGGCCAGGTGAGTAACTGGTGCTTCTGCTTTCTCTCTAGGCTCATTACCAAAGTGGGTGGTGAACAAAGTTTCCCAGTTTGTGGCACCAAAGGTAAGTAGGGGTGTGGGCAGCACCCAGGGGTGGATCCAGAGGGTGTGCAGTGGCACAGCTGTACCCCCCTTTCAGACTGGACTGTGCTGCTGCAGCCTCTGGGAAGAATCCTCTCCTTCCTCTCCATGCCCAGAGGCACATCCCCCCCTCCCCTTCCTCCATTCCGCAACTGCTGTGGCTGCTTTCCCCATTGTCCCAGGAGTTGGGGAATCTTCAGAGCTGCTCCTGCCCTCTCCATCTAGGCTGCACAGGGGCTGGGCTCGCCTTGGGTAGGGACAACATCAGTGGCTTGCTCCTGGGGGGACCAAGCAGTGTAAAAGAACCCACCCCTTCTCTCTGCAGCTGCTGCTATTCCCAACTAAGCCCAGCCCCCATGCAGCCCGGCTGAAGCAGGCAGAAGCAGCTCTAAAGATTTTTCTACCCCCAGGACAGTGAAGAAGCAGCAACAACTGGAGGAGGAGGGGATTGACCAATCTGATTGCCTTTTATGACCAAGTAACTAAATCCTTGGATGATGGTGTTGCCGTGGATGTAGTCTTTCTAGACTTGAAAAAGGCCTTTGACACTGTCTCTCACCCCATCCTCATCAATAAATTAAGCGACTGTGGCATTGATGCCTGCACAGTTGGATGGGTAAAAAATTGGCTGATGGGGAGCACCCAGAGAGTAGTGGTTGACGGGCTGTACTCAAATTGGCGAGATGTGAGCAGTGGGGTACCCCAGGGCTTGGTCCTTGGGCACGCACTGTTTAACATCTCCATCACCGACTTGGATGAGGGGGTGGGAAAGCATGCTGTCCAAGTTTGCTGATGACACTAAGATGTGGGGCAAGATGGGCACACTTGAAGGGAGAAAGAGACTGCAACTAGATTTAGACAGACTACAAAAGTGGGCAGATAAGAATAGGATGGGGTTCAATGTAGACAAATGCAGGGTGCTGCACCTTGGGAGAAGGAATCCACAGCATACATACAGGCTGGGGAGTTCCCCTCTTGAAAACACAGAGGCAGAAAGGGATCTCGAAGTCATCATTGACTCCAAGATGAACATGAGCCGCCAATGCCAGACCTCAGCCAGCAAGGCCAGCCATACCTTGTCATGCATCCAAAGGTGCATCTCAAGCCAGTCCAGAGAGGTGATACTCCCCCTCTATGCAACTTTGGTCAGGCTGCAGTTGGAGTACTGCATCCAGTACTGGGTGCCGCACTTCAAAAGGGATGTGGCCAACCTGGAGAGGGTTCAGAGGAGGGTCACCCAATTGGTGAGAGGGCAGCAGGACAGGCCCTACGAGGAGAGACTGAAGGACCTGAACCTGTTCAGCCTCAGCAAGAGGAGGCTGAGGGGGGACCTGGTGGCTGCCTACAAACTCATCAGAGGAGATCAACAGCAAATAGGCAGAGCCTTTTTCTCCCCAGCACCACCTGGGGTGACAAGGAACAATGGTAATAAGATGATGGAGAATAGGTTGAGGTTAGAGATCAGAAGGCAATATTTTATAGTTAGGGTGGCCAAAATCTGGAACCACCTTCCCAGAGAAGTGGTCCTCGCCCCTACCTTGGGCAAATTCAAGAGGAGGTTGGATGATCACCTGTCTGGGGTCTTGTGAACCCAGCATTCATTCCTGCCTGTGGCAGGGGGTCAGGCTAGATGATCTGTTCAGGTCCCTCCTGACCCTACCTACTATGAAACTATGGATGGAATGGGAAGGGAGGAGACATGTCTCTGAGCGTGGCGGGGAAGGAGGAGATGCTTTCCTGCTTTGGAACTTTAAAAAGTTCCCTGAAACTCCCTCATTGCAGCCTGCCCACACTGGTGGGTTGGGAGTGAGAAGGCTGGGTGCCAGAGTGAGCCACCCCTGCACTGTGGGTGGCTGGTCCTGCACCCCCTTTGCCAAATCATGGATCCACCCCTGGCAGCAACTATCACAATAAAGGTGGGTAGCACTGGGAAGCATGGGTACAGGTCTGGCTGAAAGCAGTGTGCAGGCTGAGTTAAGGCCAGGGGCATGGTCAGCTGATTGCCCTGAGGTGATGACAGGTGCATGCCCAGATGAGTGCTCCCCTTTCCCCAGGATGCACTCACTGCAGCTTTGGCCTGCACTAGGAAGGACTTGCCAGCAGAGGCTGGTGGGCTTTCCACCTTGCTTCCATCCCTCTCCCTTTCTCTGTCCTGGAGGGTGTGTGGGTTCAGCTGGCTCCGGACAGTATGGGAGGAAGGGACTCAGTCTCTTTACTCATCCATCTGTTGGAGCATAAGCCAGCTGGGATGATCTGACCAGCAGTATGAGAGCAAAAGCAAAATTCCACAGCATACATGGAACCAGGATATGATCCCTCATCTGTTTCCCCAGTCCAGAAATCTTCACAGATGAAGCCAGCACTCTGCACCTAAATGTTTTAGGCCAGTGGTTCCCAAACTCTGTCAGATTGCACACCACCAATTTAAAACAATACAACCTTAAGTACCACCAGCAAATTTTTTATATATGAAGTAATTATAATAAATCTGTTATGCGTACCACTGACAGGTTGTCTGCATACCACTGGTGGTACACGTACCACAGATTGGGAACCATTGTTTCAGCGCAAAGCTGGGAAAGAGCTCCCAGTGCCCCTTTCCCTAACACCTCTCCTACACTTGGGATTGCAGGGGAGGCTCATGAGAATCCTCAACAAAGACATTGCCTAGGCCAGAAAGCCCTATCTCCCTGAGGGGTGATGAAGACCCATTACTGGGGCCCTGTGTAACACAAAGCCCTTTAAAGCAAAGTGCATGGCAAACTTCTCTCAGGACCCTGTTAGGGTTGGACAAGATGGGACACACTAGGCTTCTCCCATCTCTCCCATCCATGCTAATGAGAGGGGATCTGTGACAGACCAAGTCTTCTCTGACCTTCCAGGCTATGAAAAAGATCTACAAGGCAGGGTTGAAGTACCCAGAGTGGAAACGGAAGCACAACCCCACCTTCAAGCCCTGGGTGTACCCAGAGCAAAACACACTGCCCAGCGTCAGTCTGGCTGAGCTGTCCCTGCAGCATGCTGATTCCCTGGAGAACATTGACGAAAGCAACCTATCTGAGGAGAGGATGCACATCAGTGATGATGAAGCCTGAGCAAGCCTCCTGCTGCCATGTGCCTGCCAGCAGGACTGGAGACAGCCTTGTCCTTTCCCCACTTTCCCTTACATCTCTCACTGGGGTAGGACTGGGTACCCATCACCCTGCATCTGCAAGAGCCTAGCAATGCTCACAGGCATACTTGCAGTTGTGTCTTCAGTGCTCTTAGTAGAAGTGTCTTCTTCAGGATCTGTCCCTAGTGTTCTCTTGTACATGGAGCAGGAAATTGTTCTAGCACCTGCTATGCACACAGCCCTGTGCCAGGGCAGAAAGAACTGCCCTGAGCTACTGCCACATGCACAGAGCCCTGCTTTGGAAGGGAGAGAATTGCTCTTCCTCCCAAGCTTCCCTGCTGTTCCTGCTTTCCCCCATCCATACTCAAGTCCTCTGCTGAGGAGTGAAAGAACTGCCCTCACCTGTCCTGGACATGGACTATGTGCTGAGGAAGGGAGAACTGGATAAGCTTTGCCTGGGCAGAGGTGGCCATGTGGAGCACCCCCAAACCAGGTGGCACAGAGGTGGCTGTGACAGCACATCACCCCACAGAGTCCCAGGGGCTGGAGTGGTTCAGGGTATGTCCAGGGTTTGGCAAAGCAGGGAGGAGGTACAAATGGGGTGCTCCTAGCCTTTGGCTATTCCTTTGCTGCCACTGGTCCTAAAGTGGCCCTGGAAATGGAGGCACAGTAAGGGTTACTCTAACTAGCATGGCCCAGAGTTGGGAAGACACAAACAGAATCCCTCTATCCATCCCCAGGATCTGCAGTGGTGCAGGAATGGCTTAGCATCCTTATTTCCCCTATCTGATTCTCAGCCTCTCTCCCCAGCCAGATGCACAACCAAGAGAGTCCCGTTCCAGGACATGGCAGGCATGTTCACTCAGCCTTGATTAGCTCTCAGTTCTGGAATGCACCTGAAGCCCAACTTCCTGGTATCTAGCCAATTCCAGAAGGGGTGCTGCAGTCCAGCTACAGCTCTGGGGCTTTGCCAGCAGCATGGTGGGGGTGAGGCTGGGATTCACTCTGAGAGTGGGATCCTGAGCCAGTGCAGAGGCCATTCAAATTACATTTACTCTGGACCTGTATTGACATTTCTCTTGTAGGTTGTTCAGCATTTGCTGCTGTTGCTGTGATTGCTACCAGAACAATAAAGGAATTGATGTGTGGGTGTGCTTCCTGGGAGTGCACAAAACAGGGCACTGGATGGGGCCAGAAGCAACCCCAAGATGCTACTGTAAGAGGAGGCATTTAAATGCATACAGTGTTGGGGAGGTTTTTTGAAGAAGGGGGAGTCTGTACCTGAGGCTGAACTTGGCTTTGGCCAAAGGGAACCAGGTCCCTGGTCCAGCACATTAATATGTCGTGGGAGATTATCCACTCTGCACCCAGGAAAGGGTGGCACAGAAAATAGAGTGGGACCAAAGCAGAGCCAGGCAAAGGGCCCAGAGGCACAGTCAAGAGAAGCAGTACAGTGGCCTGCTGAGGTGTCAGAAAGAAATAGCATGTGATCAGAAAGAAAGCTACAAATGCCTGTGGACTGTGTGGAATGGAGACAGCTGCATGGTGAAGTCTGTGCGCAGACAGCCCTGGGTCAGGCACCAGCATGTGATGGTACTAGCCTCCTGCTCAGGGACTGGCACAGGGCACTTGGTCTTTGGGGAGGTCAGAGAGACAGCAAGGTCTAAGAAAGCAGAACAGGAAGCTTCGGTGACTACTGTAGAAAACAACCGCTTGTCCCTGCAGACAAAGGTGATGAACGAAGCACCTTCTTGACACCTTAAATGATTGTATCCTGGAAATGCTAATTCTGGAACACACCAGATAAGAGGCTACTCTTAACTCAATCCTGTGCTGCATGCATAAATCAATTAAAGAAGTAACTACAATTGACCCACCAGGTGATAGTGATCACATGATGATTCATAATAAATATCCTCAGGGAAGAATTGTTCATAAGCTGGCATGAAAATACTGCATTTTAAAAGAGGGGATTTCAAGAAAAAGAAGTTTTTCTAAAATACTCTAGAGTAAAAAATGAGGAAAAGAAAATCCTTAAATTTAGCCTAGAGGTTACTTAAACACCCACAAGAGTGTCCCAGAAGGCATTGCGGGGTTTTCACCACGCAGGAAGCTAAAGGTAGGTTATCTGAGCCAAACAGACAACCCTGCCCAAGGGAAGCCAATGGAAAGGAGAAAAAATGGTGGCAAAAGGAATGTAAGAAGAAATTTGGGAGGAAAAGAGGGAATTTGAAGAATGAATAGCTTTCAAAAGAAATAATAAAATCTGTTTTCGGCATCTCAGAAGCAGGTAATCTATGGAAGAATTTTGGGGTTCACTGGAAACAAAGCAGTAAGTGAAATAAGGACATTCAATGTCAAAATGTCAAAGAACAAAGAAATATAGGGCCTAGGTACCTGGAAAGGGAGAAAACACAATGGCCCCTTTCCACTGCAGAAGGAACTGTTCCTTGTTAGCTCACCCACCCCAAATCACCAAAACTGGACCTTGAACTTGAATCTCCCATGTGGTAGACAGGAACACTGCCACACAACCACCAGCACTGCTACTACTTCAAGCTGCTAAGGGTCTTGACCTTCCTGGAGCCCCAGCCTCACGTCGAGCTGCCTAGTCTCGGATTGGAGGATTCATAGATTCATAGATGTTAGGGTCGGAAGGGACCTCAATAGATCATCGAGTCCCACCCCCTGCCCTGGGCAGGAAAGAGTGCTGGGTCTAGATGACCCCAGCTAGATGCCTATCTAACCTTCTCATGAAGACCCCCAGGGTAGGGGAGAGCACCACCTCCCTTGGGAGCCCATTCCAGACCTTGGCTATTCTAACTGTGAAGAAGTTCTTCCTAATGTCCAATCTAAATCTGCTCTCTGCCAGCTTATGACCATTACTTCTTGTAACCCTTAGGGGTGCCTTGGTGAGTAAAGCCTCACCAATTCCCTTCTGTGCCCCCATGATGAACTTATAGGCAGCCACAAGGTTGCCTCTCAACCTTCTCTTGCGGCGGCTGAAGAGGTCCAGGTGCCCCAGTCTCTCCCCATAGGGCTTGGCCTGCAAGCCCTTAACCATACGTGTTGCCCTTCTCTGGACCTTCTCCAGGTTATCCACATCCCTCTTGAAGTGCAGCACCCAAAATTGCATGCAGTATTCCAACCACGGTCTGACCAGCGCCCGGTAGAGGGGAATTATCACTTCCTTGGTTCTGTTCGTCATGCATCTGCTGATGCAAGATAAAGTGCCATTAGCTTTTCTGATGACTTCATCACACTGCCAACTCATGTTCATCTTGGAGTCTACTAGGACTCCAAGATCCCTTTCCACTTCCGTACCACCCAGCAGGTCATTTCCTAGGCAGTAGGTATGCTGGACATTTTTCCTCCCTAGGTGCAGCACTTTGCATTTCTCCTTGTTGAATTGCATTCTGTTGTTTTCCGTCCATATGTCCAACCTGTCCAGGTCTGCTTGTAGTTGTTCCCTGCCCTCCGGCGTGTCCACTGGAGCTGGAAGCCGAGCTGGGAACCCCTCAGGTCACTGCTCAGATCCTTGCTGAAGCAGAGAGCCTCTCCTGCTAGCCCCAGCCTCTCGTAGGGGATCCTGGAGCCCAGCAGGAAGCCTCTCCTGCCGGCCACATGCCGTGCTGCCAACTGCTGCCTGCAGGTCTTGCTCCTTCAGGCTCTTCTGGGGCAACTGCTTCCGCCCCGCTGGCTCAGCTCTTTGAAGCTCCTTCCTCGTGGTCCCTTGCTGGTCTCTCCCTGAGTCAGCTGTGCTGCCCCTTTTATCCCCCTCCAGGTGACCCAAGGGGCCAAACAGGGGACATGAGAGGCAAGTCTCTGGGGCCTGATTGGTGAGGAAAGGGAATCCCAAGTCCTCCAATCATCTTTTGCCCTTTCAAAACCCCTGGGCTAGGTCACTGCCAGCTAGCCCGTCACATCCTCCCCCGCGGAACCCTTCACCGTCCCCAGTGAAGTGCAGGCCTCAGCCTGGAGGACTGCTAGACCCAAGGGGCAGCGATGGGGACCTCACCTGGCACCCCCAGGGCATTGTAGGTGAAGCGTTGGGCTGGCCGAAGCTCCCGCCTTGGCCATGGGGTGCGGTCTGGGGCAGGACTCTGCAAGGGCCCCGGTAACTCAGGTTCTCTCTCACTCAAGGAGTCTGCCCCACTGGCAGGTAAAGGCATGGGGATGTTTCCTCCTTCGGTCTCACCACGCGGGGCCCATGAGCAGCAGTCCCCCTCTCCCCTCCGCCCTGAGGAGTGGCAGGTCCTAAGCTGGGGTGAAAGTCAGTAGGGTACCACCAGTCAGTCAGAGTCCTCCGGGGGAGCTGCAGGTACAACTGCCGGCTGGGTGGCGAGGCCTCCTTCTACGAGGAGACCTAGGCCTCTCTTCTCACAGCTCTCTCTCGGGTGGAGGGGGCCCCACCAATTCGCCAATAGGCAGCAGGAGGTTCCGGTGGACCCCGCAACTTCGACCCGGTCCAGACTCAGGGGAGATCTCGTATACTGGGAGGTCTCTCAGTTGTCGCACCACTGTATAGGGTTCAGCCCGCCACCGATCAGCAATTTTGTGTCTCCCAGTTAGCCCCAGGTTTTGAAGCAGCACCCGGTCCCCTTCTTATAACCGTTGCTCACAAACTCAAGCATCATAAAGCCTCTTATGGCGTTGCTGGTTTCTTCCAGCAGTTTTGGCTGCCAGTCGGTATGCACGACGCAGACGGTCCCAAAGCTGTTGTGCATATTGACCATGAGTCAAATGTCGTTGGTAGACTTGTTCTACCCCAAAGCACAAATCTATGGGTAACCGGGGCTCCCTCCCGAACATGAGTAAATACAGACTGACCCCCGTTGCATCATTCCTAGTGGAGTTGTACATGCACCAGGTATGCAATATGCTGGCTCCATGCGGCCTTCTGTTCCTGCTGGAGGGTACCCAGCATGTTCAAGAGAATACGATTGAAGTGCTCAGGTTGGGGATCCCCTTGGGGGTGGTAGGGTGTAGTCCTCAATTTCTGTATGCCAGCCACTGTCAGTACTTCACGCAACAACCGGCTCTCAAAATCTCGCCCCTGATCAGAGAGGATCCTTGTGGGCAGCCCAAACACGGAGAAGTACTTTTCCCACAGCACTTTGGCAACTGTTCTTGCTGTTTGATCTCGCATAGGGAGGCCTGGGCATATCGGGTGAAGTGGTCTGTCACAACCAGCACATTCCCCTTTCGGTGCCCCTCCCCTTCTATGGCTAGGAAATCCATGCACACCAGCTCCATGGGTTTTGAGCTCTGGATGGTGTGTAGATAGGCAGTTTGAGCATTTAGTCCTTACAACTTCAGCCATTTTGGGCCAAAAGAACCGCTCACGGGCTAGCATCAGGGTGCGCTGCACTCCCATGTGCCCAAAGTCATCATGCAAGGCCCGTAATGCAAGGGCCTTATACTTCTGAGGGAGGACCAGCTGCCAATATTTCTGTCCTTCTGGGTCCTGCACCTCCCAATGTAGCACTCCATCAAACAAACGAAGCCTTTCCCACTCCCTCAACAGGAGGTAGGCTGCTGGGGTAGCATTATTAAGGGTCGTAGGGCTGGTATTCCCTGATCTTCGGGCACGCAGCACCTCTCGCACATCTGGGTCCTGTTCTTGTGCTGTCCGCCATTCCGTGGCCGTGATCTGGGGCAACAAAGAGGGAGTCAGCGTGGTTTACTGAACCCAGGCCTGTGGGATCCCCTCAACCCCAACACCTCAGCCATGCAAACAGCACTTTCTGTTGTCCCCACAGGGTCTTGTAGCTGTAGGTCGTAAATGGTTTTCACTGTCTTGGGGCTCCAAACACTCCCAGGGTTGCTGGGGAGTTGTCAAGACAGGGCATCAGCAACCATGCTCTTTTATCCTGATCAATAGTGCAGGCTAAAGGTGTAGTTGGCTAGTGTCGCAATCCAACGTTGGCCAGTCACATCCAACTTAGCGCTGGTGAGCACATAGGTAAGGGGATTATTGTCTGTCCACACCTGGAAGGTAATCCCATACAGATAGTCCTGGAATTTCTCAGTGACGGCCCACTTGAGGGCCAGGAATTCAAGCTTATGTACCAGGTAGTGCATCTTGCTGGGTGACAATCCCCTGCTGGCAAAAACCACTGGTCGCCGGTGTCCATCATGCTCTTGGCACAGTACAGCCCCCAGTCCTGACAGGCTAGCATCCATGTGCAAAATAAAAGGGCGGTTGGGGTCAGCATATGCCAGCACAGGTGCCTGAGTCAATCGCCAGATCACCTCCTGGAAGGCTCTTCACACTGTGAATCCCACCGGGGACCAAAAGGCTCTGTGGGGCTTCGTGTCACAGGAAGCCCATTTAAGCCATTGTTTCACCCCTTCTTGCGGGGCAACCTCCCCCCCCGGTGTTCACAAGTTAGGGCATTTAAAGGTCCAGTTATTGTTGCATAGTCTTTAACGAATCGCCAATAGAAACCTGCAAATCCCAGAAACCTTTTCAATTCCCTAAAGTTCTTGGGTCGAGGCCAGGTGGTCATAGCACTTATTTTCTCTGGATCAGTGCTGACCCCTTCCTGTGATACAATGTGTCCTATGTACTTCACAGAAGCCTGGCAGAACTTACATTTATCAATGGCCAACTTAAGTCCAGCGGTCTCCAGCCAATTGAGTACCCGGAGCAGCCGTTCTTCGTGTTCCTCCAGGGTCTTTCCAAAAACAATAATATCATCTAAATAAACCAGTACTTGGGTCATATGCATATCCCCAACCACCTTCTCCATTAGTCACTGGAAGGTGGAGGGAGCCCCAGATATCCCTTGGGGCATTCACTCAAATTGACAGAATCCCAAGGGGCAAATAAAAGCAGTCTTCTCTTTGTCCTCTTCCCGCAGAGGTATCTGGTAGTAGCCACTGCAGAGGTCTAGTACTGAAAACCATTTGCTCCCTACTAAACAGTCCAAAGCCTCCTGCACCCGTGGGACAGTGTATTGATCAGTGATTGTCCGGGCGTTCAAAGTCCGGTAATCACTACACATATGGAGTTGGCCATTCTTCTTCCATACGATCACAATGGGAGAGACATAAGGGCTCTTAGATTCCGTGATGAAGCGGTGGTCCATGAGCTCCTGCAGATGACGTCTTACTTCTCCCATCTCAGCGAGGGGAATGCACCGAGACCTTTCGCGAAAGGGTCGTGGGTTGCTCAGACACATGTGATGCTCCACCCCCTTAGCCTCCCCCACATCCCTGTCATGCAGGGAGAAAACATGGGCTCGAGCCCCCAGTTTGTCCCGGAGCCGAGCTTTACAGGCTTCAGGCACCGGGGAGTTCCCAAAACAAAACCTTGAAGGGTCAATTGGAGTGGGGTTTTCCCTCCTGCCCGGGGCTCACCACTTCAGCTTCCTTTATCAAGGCCACCTTTTGTCCCGGGTGGACCACAATATCTTTCAAGGTTGGGTTAACCACTATCACTGTAACCAGGTCTTGGTTGAGCCCTTTTGTCTCAATCACGCCATCAGGGACCCTCAACGCACCGGGTCTCTCTCTCCCAGTGGGAGTCTCCACCACCAGCAGCTTATTCTTTTCATCCCTATCAATCCAATTGCATACAGTAGGCAAAGCCCATTGGCCCTGTGCAGGGACTCGCTGGGGCTTTCCTCCAGAAAAGTGCAGGGTCTCCACAACCTCAGGGTGACCCCACATCTCTCTATACTCCCATCGGTCATATGCCTCTGAGCACAAGGCATGCGTCGTTAACCACTGTTGGTAACCTGGGCCAGCTTGTCGTTTACAGTAGCGAGCAAGAACCTGGAAAAGGCTGGAGTTGGTCCCTACAATGAGAGTGGCCCCTTTCATCCACCTTGGATCAGGGCATACTAGAGCGATGGTTGACACTTCTTTCTCCACCCCAGCTACTTCTGCAGGGAATTTTAGCCTCACATTCACATAACCCCTGTAAGGATACTGTTCCTGGCTTAAGCCACAAATTCCCAGCCCCATAAGGGGAAGCAAAGGCAAGTGTCTCAGATGTTCCTCATAGAAGGATTCAAATAGGATGGTAACCTGGGACCCGCTGTCTAGAATGGCCCAGCATGGGCGACCATTCACAGTCACAGGGACCTCTGCACGGGGTCCCACTAGCCCCTTTGGCAGTGAATTTACTGAGGGTAATGTGCGGGAGTCTGTCTGGGTCCAGAGCGGAGCCGACTCCATTGCTCTGCCCCTTCCCCGTTTCCCGCTGCCCACCGCCCTTTTAACCTTTCAAATACCAAACCAGGGTTCTCAGGCTGGGTGCACTCCCGAGCCATGTGCTCCGGCTCCCCACATCTATAGCAGAACCCTGGGGTCCTAGAGTGGGTATGGGGCCGGGGTCCTCCCAAGGCACGAGGACGGGGCAAGGGCTGACCCCTGGGGAGGGTTCTGGCCACAGCAGCTGCTAGTGCTGGAGCCACAGGCTCTTCCTCCACTCCCAACAAGGTGTCCTCATGGGGAGCCACCGTTAGCACCCGACCCATGGGTCCTCTCCAGGGGGAAACATCCTCTGGGACACACATAGTCTCTCTGAGTCTGGATATCTCTTCCTCTTCACGAATCTCTCGGAGGAGGTGACTGAAGTCAGGTGGGCTGCTCCTGCTCCCCACTAAGTTGAGGTTCTGGAGTAAGTCCGAGCTATACCGTGCCCCAATTCGAATTTGCCGGAGCCGTATCTGATCGGCTTCGGTGACACTAAGCGCTCCCTGGGTCACCAGGCGCTGTAACACCGGCTCTAAGCGCAGGACATATGCTGAAAGAGTCTCGCCCTTGCGCTGGAAAGTTCCCAGCAATTCATAGTACGCACCCCCACTCCCTGTGGGTTGGCTAAAAGCATCCTGAAGGACCTGCACGCATTGCTGGGTGGTGATAGCAGGGTTCCAGAGTTTGGCAGTCCTCACAACCCCAAAGGCAGGCTCCCTCAGGACCTCCAGCAGATGGCGTCGCTTATCCTCATCAGGTATTTGCCAAGTCAGTAAAGTCTCTTGAATATGGGAGAGCCAAGAATTGAATCCTTCCTCCCCTGCAGGGACTGGAAGGGTTCCCAAGAAACTCTGGAGTCCCTTATAGGCTGCCTGGTCACTGGAGGAATGGGTCACCTCCCGCAGAATCTGCTGGAAATCCCTCACCCATTCTGGGATAGCTTCAATACCAGCAGGTTGTCCCGCTCCCTCCTTCACCACCCCATCACTCCCGGAGGGTACGGCAGACTGGTCGGCATTGGACATGTCTCCTGGTGGCTCTCTCTCTCTCTCTCTACAGGGGTACACAACGCTTGAATAATATCCTGGCGCCTGCTACGTGGGGATCCCGAATGAGCCCCCGAAATGTAACCCGGGCAGTACTCCAAAAGGTACCCCCTCTCCAACTGAAGGGATCAGAGCAGGTGCACAAGCACTGTGGGAGGTGTAGGGACTCTCCTCCCCCTATAGAGCAGAGCCAGATCACCACTGGGGATTTAACCATATACCTTCTAATGAGGGAACAATACTGGGAACATAACAGGCATAATCAGGGAGTATAGTGGACACTACAATGCCCCAAGGGGCAGGATTCAACAAAGGTTAGACACTTACAATCATTGACAAAAGACAGGGTTAACAAAATATAAAACGCAAACAGCAGAGGAAACAATGGTTGGGGAAATATAAAAAGGCACAAAATACAAAATGTCAAAGGACAAAGAAATATAGGGCCTAGGTACCTGGAAAGGGAGAAAAACACAATGGCCCCTTTCCACTGCAGAAGGAATTTCTCCTTGTTAGCTCACTCACCCCAAGTCCTGCACAGAAAGCTACTAAGTGTCAGGAGCCTAAACAAGCTACCCAGCTTGAACTAATTTCCCATTTGGCCAAACCTGCCAGCAAACTGGCAGTCCCACTCCAGCTGATGAACCAGTTGGCTAATGTTAGGGCAGGGGTGAGCAAAATATGTCCTGAAGACCAGACCCAGTCCACCAAGAGATTTTATCTGGCACATGGCAAGGCTCTCGGCCCAGGCTGTGGCTTGTGTGACTGGTTCTGCTGCCCCCAGGTGCACAGTGTGGTTGGGGTGGCATGGCAGCTGGACTCTGCTTCTTGGAAGCCTTGGCAGTGGTGGCTTCTTCCTGATGCTGCTGACTATCTCACCACTACTGCCAAACCCAGACCCAATGCCCAGGCACCCTGGCCTGTCCACCCTGCACTCACCGCAAGCAGTGCCAGATGGAGCAGGTGGGTGGGGTCTCCATGGAGACCAACCCAGGATCCCCACAGGCAGGGCATATTTGGCCAGGATGGTGCTTCTGGTCAGTGGGGTGCGGCATCCAGGAGCAGGATGGGTGGGCAGGGCTGGGATTGTGGGGTGGTGACAATGCAGACCTGGGGTCCAAGGCAGAGCCGTGATCCACTCCCTGCATGTCCCTGCAACAGGCACCAGTTGCATGGGTAGGGACATGTGAGGAGCAGATCACAGCTCTGCCCCAGGCCCTGGCCCCACGCTGTCACCGCCCCATGATCCTGGCCCACCCACCTGTCCCACTCCCAGACACTGCCCCTCACCTGCCTGTGACCCCATCCCATCCACCCAGGCAAGCACGCCCTGCCTATGGGGATCCCAGGCCAGTCTCCATGAGACCCAACCCTATCTGCCAGGTCCACCCAGTGCCCTGAGACCAGTCTAGTAATCTACCACTTAGGGAGTTTTGTTGAGATATTGTAGGCTGCAGGAGGGTGGGGGGAAGGGGGTGCTAACTCAGCCTGCAACAAAACTCCCTGTGTTAGGACCTCCTGATTGACCGCTGGGAGAGTGATCTCCTGCTGTGGCAGCAGATTGCAGACCTGCCAAGCTGTAAGGACCAGGCCATAGGCCATTTTGCCTAGTGGGTAGGCCACTGGGGGAGGGCTAGAGACAGAAGTTGGGGGAGGCAGAGCCACACAATGGGGAGAGTTCATAGTAGGGTATAAATTGACCAATAAGGCCTCTAGATTTGGTTGTTGTTGGCAACTCATTGGCACAGGTGGCAACAGTGTGTTTTTGGTAGAGGTGTCTACCCATGTCAGAAAAGTCATATTACCAATCTGGCAAGTAGTACATGTAGCCACCATATTGCAATCCAAGATGTCTCCCATGAATTCACGTTTTGGTCAATATGTCAGCCCCTACTAGGGTTAGAAAATTAATTTCAGTGATGAAACCAACATTGTATGAACTAAGGAGATCAATCGTAAGATTGCTGCCATGGTAGCCATATTGGATACAAAGATGGCTGACACATTACCATATATCTATCAACTCAATGTAATTAAAAAACATAGTAAACCTAGTAAACAATACTCGAATACTAAAACCTCACTACAAATTTCATAGCAGGCTTACAGTACTGAAAACACTATAACTCAGGCTACCCAACTTGTTCAAGTTATACTGAATAAGACAATACAATGGCTTTTTTATTCAGAATGTCAATAAGTCAAATATTAATAATAATAATAACACAATGGCAATAAAACACACATACATATGTCTGGCTTGAGGCAATAGGAAAACATAATCATCTAATCCAGTGGTAATATAATGGTAATACAATAGTATATATAACATTAATACAATGGGTAATCACAGTTTTTCAGATCTCTTCATCATTTGAATCTATTTCTGACTTCACTTCTGAATCCCTGTAGTTATTATAAGGATTACAACATGCTAAAATTGGGAGTGCATTAGCCCTGCTTGCACATGTGTGCTAGTCCCTGGCATTTCGTCTTGCGTTTGCAACTTGTTAACCGAAGGTATTCTGCTGGTAATGGTTCAAGCGTATTGATGATAGGAACATAAACATCATTTTCAACTTGCTAACCACACTGGCTAAGACAATTCTGACATAATATCATGAACTGGAATGAAGCTTATAAAGCTACTTCTCTTCATCCAAACCTCAGGCACAAGATTATGCTATAGAAGAATGATGAGTACATCTGCATCACAGAAAAATACTAGGAGTTTCCCTGACCAACTGTATGTTTGCTGTTGTAACAGGGAATTGTCCCTGGCCCCTGATCTAGAGGGAAGACTCGAGCACCAGGGAACCAAACTTACCTGGACATGGAGCCAGCCAGCCATACCTGCCAAGAGTGGTGGCAGGGATTCTGCCAGGGAAGGGAAACAACTCTCTAACGCATGCTGCAATGTGCACCAGGAGCTGGCTCTGATTGGCCCGTGGACCTGGAAAGCCAGAAGAAAAGCCAAGCAGTTCACTTCCCCCTAGGAGGGGAAAGTATGCAGGAAGGCACAGGCTGATCCAATCAAGATCCGTGACAAGGCCAGCCACAGTGAGAGATTTGTCAGTTTTAAAAAATGATGGAGGGTATCCAAACAGCCCATGCTGTAGGAGAGAGTGCAATATATCGAACCTTCTACTTGCTGCAACCACTACAAGTAGCCTTTGCAGGATCTTCTTTGCATTCTGCATCTGTTTCATTTTTCTGCACTGCCCCATAATTGACTTTATATCCTTAAAGGTTTTCAATTTTGATTTTGGGTATGTTTGCATAGAAGCTCTCAGTAACATCTGCAGTAAGATGTTTCTGGATAATGGTGTTCATGGTTTCTCTTCCTTTGTTACGTGCATTCAGAATGTCTAATGCAATATCTTCTGGAACAACACCTATCATAGAAATCACTATTCCTCCACCCTCCTCTTAGGCAGGATGTCTGACAAAAGCTGTACAGCAGTGGTCTCCAATCTTTTTAGGTTGGAGATCACTTTTGGAATTTAAAAGGAAAGGAACTGAAGATCTACCCCTCCCCCCACAACCCAGCAGGTAAGTCTGTAGGGAGGGGCAGCAGGATGGAAAAGAACGGGACGGGGCAGATCAAGGCCCCAGACCTAGCCTTAGTTCCTCCCTCACCACTGCAGCCTCAATGTGCCCCACTTCCCAGTGGCGGTGAGGCAGGCCCTCCACAGGCAGGATGGGGCAGGGGATGGAGCCGCAAGCAGCTCATCTGGGGGGCACAGGGAGGGAAGGGCATGCAGCCCAGGAGAGCATACAGGGGCGCATACCCACAGGTCTGCAAACGGGTGTGGCAGGGCAGGGCAGGGCAGGGCAGGCAGGCAGCACCAGGGCTGCACTCAAGTCAGATGGCTGCAGCAGCAGCACTGGGAGTGGGGCCACAGGGGGGGGCCATAGACCCCAAAACCCCCCTCCCAGCGCCACCACCAAGCACAGCATGGGCCAGGCCCAGCGGGTACAGCCGGGTGCAGCCTTCCAGCCCACAGCTGCAACTTGCCTTCCCCCGCACCCTCCAGCCCCTGGCCCCCATTTCCTCAGGGGTCTGCGCTGGGCTGTTTGTTCCCATCAGGTCTGGCCCATGCTGCGCTTGGCAGCAGTGCAGGGAGCAGCAGTTGAGGGGGCTAGAGCCCCCTCTATGGCTCCACTCCCAGCACTGCCACCGCAGCCACCCAGCCTGAGCACATCCCATCCAGGAATAGCCCAGCACTGCTGCTGCCCCAGCCCCAGCCCACCCCACGTGTAGATTCCAGGGTACACACCCCCCATGCCCTCCCAGGCTATGTGCCCCCCCTCCCCACGGCCCCCAGATGAGCTGCTCACAGCTCCATCCCCTGCCCCACCCTGGCTGCAGCTGTGGGCTGGGCTTTGTGCCCCGAGCCCCACTGCACGTGCCCCCCCAGGTCTCTACCCCTTCCCTCCTCCACCGACTGCCCTGCTAGGCTTGGTGGGGGTGGCACACACATGCACGTGTGCATTCAGCCCCTGCAGCCCAGGATCAACTCTGGTGACCACTGCTGTATAGCATCCCTGCTGCTAACGCTAAGAGCTCTACATTACAGCACATGCCCCAGCTGCAGCAGCTGACAGTGGGGAAAAAGCTCCAATTCTAGTGACATCATCTCTGCCTCTGATTGGCTGTCAGTATCACTGCCCTACCCCTAGAGGAGGACAGTCAGTTGGGACAGTGGCAAAAGGCAGGCCAGGGAGATCTTGGGCAGGGAGAAGAAGGTGGGGGAGCAAACAGGCTCTCACCAGGCTGTAGGGGAGAGACCGCAGACACAGCCAGCAGCTGAAGCTCCCTGCTGGCCATGCCTACAAAAGTGTAACCTGGGTACACCCAAGGGTGTGCCCTATTCTCAGTCGAATGAGATGGGTAGGCAGTAGGAGGTGCTGTGAGAGGGATGCTGGAACTTCGGGTGAATCCCTCTTTCCTCTATAGAGTTAGCCCAGGCCCAAAGTTCTTAACTATATACAATTTATTGAGTTACAAACATTTATATATAAAACCATTTAAGATAGATACAGTTACAGGCATAGATACAAATATTCATATAAAGGTCTGTTAGCAAGAGGAAGTCTGCTCCAGGGAGGGCATTCAGGTAAGTACCTATGCCCCAGGTCCAGAAGAGGGGGTGGATCCCAGGATAGTCAATCCAGCAAGTTTATACCACAAGTGGGTTAGCTAATAAAGACATCCTTACAGAACTTCTTATAGTTTCATAGATGTAGGGCTGGAAGGGACCTAAGTAGATCATCAAGTCCAACCCCCTGCCCTAGGCAGGAATGAATACTGGGCTCATATGGCCCCTGGTAGATTTGAGCTCATATGACCCCAGCTAGGTAACTATCTAGCCTCCTCTTAAAGACCCCCAAGGTAGGAGCCAGCACCACTTCCCTTGGAAGTTGGTTCCAGATCCTAGCTGCCCTGACTGTGAAGTAGTGCCTTCTAATGTCCAGCCTGAACCCTACTCTCAAACAACTTGTGGCCATTATTCCTTGTTACTCCGGGAGGTGCTCGGGGGAACGGGGTCTCACCCACTCCCCTCTAGTCCCCCCTGGTAAGTTTATAGATGGCCACCAGGTCCCCTCTCAGCCTTCTCTTGTAAAGAGGCAACCAGCATGGGTTCATTAGGGTTTAGGTGCTGTAGCCTCTCCTCATAGGGTCTGCCCTGCTGTCCCCAGATCATGACAGTGGCCCTCCTCTGGGCCCTCTCAATGCTGGCCACATCCTTCCTAAACAGCAGCACCCAGAACTGGACACAGTACTCCAACTGTGGCCTGACCAGTGTTGCATAGAGGGGGAGGATCACCTCCTTGGCCCTGCTCATGATGCATGTGTGGATGCATGACAAGGTGCAGTTAGCCTTACTGACCGCGTCCTCACATTGGCGGCCCATGTTCATTTTGGAATCAATAATGACTCTAAGATCCCTTTCTATCACTGTGCTTTCGAGAAGGGAGTTCCCCAGCCTGTAGGTATGCTGCTGGTTCTTACTGCCCAAGTGCAGTACCCTGCACTTGTCAGTATTGAATCCCATCCTATTCTCATTCTCCCACCCCTGTAACCTATCCAGGTCCAGCTGTGTCCTGTCTCTCCCTTCTAGCGTGCTCACCTCACCCCAAATCTTGGTGTTGTCAGTGAATTTGAACAGGGTGCTTTTCACCCCCTCGTCCAAGTCACTGATAAAGAAATTGAACAGTACGAGCCTGATTACCAAGCCCTGGGGGACTCCACTGCTCACATCCCTCCAGGTTGAATATGACCAGTCCACTACCACTCTCTGGGTGCGGCCCCTCAGCTAATTTGCGATCCATCTGACTGTGTAGGCATCAATGCCACAGTCGCCTAGATTTTTAATGAGAATGGGGTGGGAGACAGTGTCAAAGGCCTTCCTGAAGTCCAGAAAGACTACATCCACAGTGACACCTGCGTCCAATGATTTTGTGACCTAGTCATAGAAGGCAATCGGGTTGGTCTGACAGGACCTGCCCCTAATGAACCCATGCTGGTTGCCCCCAAGCATCATCCCCTCTGCTGGTCCTTCCCAGATGTGCTCCTGGATAATTTTCTCAAAGAGCTTCCCCAGGATCGAAGTAAGAATAACGGGCCTATAGTTGCCCAGGTCCTCCCTCCTCCCTTTTTTGAAAATGGGAACCACATTTACCTTCTTCCAGTCTTCTGGCACCTGGCCAGAGCACCACAAATGCTCATAAAGCTGTGCCAGGGGGCCCGTGATGACCCCTGCCAATTCCCTCAGCACCCTGGGGTGGAGAGCATCTGGACCTGCTGATTTGAACATGTCCAGCCCCTCCAGAAGTTCCCTAACTCGGTCCTCCCTGACTCTAGGCCTGGCAGAGTCTCTCCTGAGTCCGTCCTGAATCCCGGTGGGGGAGATGTCCTGGTCCCTGCACAAAAAAATGGAGGCAAAGAATTTGTTAACAAGGTCTGACTTTTCCTCCGGTGCAACCACCAGATTGCCAAACGTATCCTGCAGGGGCCCCACATTACCCGGTGCCTTCTTCATTCTCCCTATGTATTTAAAAAAGGACGTTTTGTTGTCCTTGATCCTTGATGCTAGCCCTAGTTCCATATCTGCCTTAGCTTTCCTAACAGCCCCACTACAGACCCAAGCAATGGAGGTATACTCCTCTTTGGTGATAGCCACTCCCTTCCACTGGGTATACGTCTCCTTTTTGACTTTCAAGCATTCCTGAATGCCTCTGGCGAGCCAAGGGAGCTTTTGAGCACTCTCACTCCCTTTGATTCTCATTAGGACTGTCACCCCTTGGGCTCAGAGAATCGTCTCCTTAAGGAATGACCACTCATCTTGGACACCCAGTTCCCCTACCCTCCAGGACCAAAGTGCCCCTCCTACCAATCTCCTCAACTCATTGAAGTTGGCCCTCTTGAAGTCAAGGGCTACTGCCTTGCTGCAGACCCTTGACACCCTGCGCTGGATGATGAATTCCAGTAGGTGATGATCACTGTTGCCCAGGTGGTCAAGAACCTGGAGTTCCCTCACCAGGTCATCGCCTGTGGCCAGGACCAGGTCCAGCAGGGCATTCCCCTGGTGGGACTGTGCACCTCCTGGGTTAGGTGGAGGTCCTGTATCTTGGCTAGGAACCTTCATGAGCAGTCAGACCTGGCTGACTGCTCCTCCCAGCAGATGTCCGGGTAGTTTAGATCACTCATGACAACTACATCCCTTAACTTAACTGCCTCTGCAAGTTGACCCAAGAATTCACGGTCCAGCTCTTCCTCTTGGTTGAGTGGTCTGTAGTAGGCCCCTGCCATTAAGTCCCTTTTCTCATGACCCCCATGTATTCTGACCCAGAGCACTTCAGTCTGCCCCTCCTCTGACCCCATCCTGTTAGCTGAGGATGTATATTGCTCTTTGACGTAGAGTGCCACACCCCAGCCTTTCCTCCCCGTTCTATCCCGCCATTAATTATACAGAATTAATGCACCCAAGAATTTATAACACCAACAATAACAATAAATACCAAATAAAAAAAACATAACTAAACTAGATATTGGGAGCACCCTATCTGGGTTCCAACCACTTGGTTCCTCAAATGGGATAGGGTCTTCTCCCCCTAGGCCCCCTGGGTGTTTCACAGAACCCTTCCAAGTGTATATTTGGGGTCTCCTCCCATCTGACCCTGGACAGCGGAAAGTGTGTGAGGCCTTCCCCCCTGCCCACTCCTCGCAGGGTCCCTTGCCCGAGGGTGCCTCTCCTAGGGGACCCGGGTTCCCAGTAACTCATGGTCCTTCCTCTGGGAACTGTTGATCTGGCCTCTGGGTGCCCACACTGCCTCAGACCTTGTGGAGCTGTTGGCCTCAAGTTGAGGTCCTTTCCCTCTGGGCCCTGGGCCAGGCACCCAGGGAGCTCCTATGGGAGCTGAGCCTCACTGGCTACGGTTCCACAGCATCATACCAGGGGTCTTTCCCCTTTCTTGGCCCTCCTCTGGGCACTGGGGCTCTTTTAGTTTAATGCTGAGTCACTCTGCGGGGCTCCAGTTACCCAGCCTAGAGCCGGGCTAACTTGAGCAGCCTTGAGCTGCTCCTGAGACCGGCTCTCTGTATGCTGACCGGTGCACCATGTGGGGCCCGAGCAGCCTCGAGCTGCTTCCAGAGCTGGCTCTCTGTGTGCCACTCCACGCACTGTCGAGGATCAGGTGGGGTCCCAATGACGGTCTTCTCCAGAGCTCCTCTCTCCTCGCTGTCCCTCGCCACATCTGCCCAGTGTGCCGAGCACACTGGGCTTTTATTTACACTGGAGGCCCCACCCTGAAGTCCAGACTGGCAAAGCACAATCTTCAATCAGGTCCAGGGGCTCCTCAGCCCCCACCCCACTCCAAGCAGGGACAGGGCAAGCGGGGCAGCTATTGGTGGAAATGTTCCAGCAATCTGAAGTGTCCTTCTGCAAGCTGGGCTTGCTGGGCAAAAGTGGGGAGCCCGCCACACATGACACTGAGCAGTAACCTGTGACTGCTGTGCAGTAGTGTCACGTGGCAGAATGCATGATGTGATGCTACTGCACAGCAGTCTCAGGCTACTGCACTGTCAGTGTCATGAAAAAGCTGTTCCTTAACTCAACTGTGCAGTAACTCTGGCTATGCAGTACATAAATAAGTACTAAATGACTGCCAGCATCTTGTATAGATGTGGCCCCTGCCTCCTTCCTGTAAACATTGGATCAGTCTGCTCCTGCCACATGCTCTGCCCTCTCCCCTTCCTTCCTTTGGACACAGGTCTGTCTTCTCTCTCCTCCTTCTAGGAACAGTGAGTCAGTCCACTCCTCTTCCTTCACCACCAGCCCTGGGCAGAGGCTAGAGGGGGCTGAGGCTGCCAGGCCAGGTGGGAAGGGGAGGCCAGGCTTACAGGTGCAGGGCTGATACAGCGTAAAGGGGACAACTACAGAGTGCTGGGTGGGGAGGGACAGTGGGAGTCAGTGGCTAGCTGGGGCATTGGGGGTAGAGGCGGGTGCACGGAAAGACTCAGACTTGCTGGGAGCTCCATAGGACCAGCAGCTGCATGGGGGCCAGACTGCTCTGTGCATATGGTGCATGAGGGGCAGGGTGCAGTGTCCTTCATGGAACAAACAGGGGGAGGCATTCATCAAAGCCCAAAGATCAGACCACGCCATTGGGGCCACATCTGGCCAGCAGAGCCATGTCATCTGGCCCATAGGGATCCTCATGGGTCTGAAAATTTGGCAGTGGGGAAGCAGTGGCAATTACTGCTCCCCTGCTGCCAAATTTCCAGACCCATGGAGAGCCCCGCAGGGTGAATAGCATAGCCCTGCATGCTAGGTTGGGCATACAGGGCCCAGCAGAGGCAGCACAGGGCCTAGCAGAGGCAGTGAGAGGCCCAGCAGAGGCAACTTGCACATATTGAAATGACCCTTGCCCAGGGACCCCAGGACCCATCTCCAGGGGGAGCTGCATGGGTAGAATTCCCTTTTCCAGTCTCCAGGGCTCTGTGCTCCCTCCCCTGAGCCCCTTTCTACCTAAATCCCTTTATCCTCTTGTTTGATGCTCCAACCTCCCTAAAACCCCCATCAGCCTTTTCTGCCCGGTGGGTTGGAGGCATCTTTGCCTGTTCGGGCCACAAGCCTACCATGGCCCATTCTGTTGTTAGCTCACAGGTAGTTACAGAGCCAAATGATAAAGATTTGTTTGCAGCTCAATGGCAAAAGCAGTTTTCTATAAGCTGTTAGTCCAGGTACTAGAGTTCTGGGGTGTAGATCTACAGGTTGTGGGTTCCAGCCTGTCTGACAATTCATCTGTGGAAGGAAATATATACACAGGTGAGGATTCTGAAGAGCTGCCCCACATTATAAGCATTATAGTTAGAGACAACCTTCAACATTATGCTAATCACTGTGTCTGTAGCATTTTCTTTCTTGCTCCCTTGAAAATTAGCTGGGCCCATATTACTGCATTTAATTTGGGAAGACTGAGCTCAGCATGTACCTGTGTCTAGTAAGGAGACTGGGATGTGGCTGAAGTCATTCTTCTTTCCAGAAATCCGCTGATTTATTCTCTGAGGTATAGCATCAGAGCTTGCTGAGGACTGGCTGCATCACAGAATCACAACTGGGCTGTGGGTATTTTCATCTTCCAGTCACCACTGTAAATCCAGTTGAGTCCACAGTTTGTTAGAATCAGAATTTATGTTCACATGCAAATTGTGTGCATGTATGCAAATTAACTATTTATTTAATCCACATAAAATATTATTCAGAGCTGCACGGACCTTGGCAGCTATGAGCCAGGAGAAGGCAGGCAGGAGCCCAACAAGGTGTCCCAAGGTCTGGAGAAACTAAGAGTGCTACAAGGTGTCCCATGGGTCACAGTCAGGAATCTGATGTAGCTTTTTCTTAGTAATTGATGAGTCACGGCTGGGCTTCCTGTTTCACAAACAGGAACATGTGCTTCACCAGCCAAACAGCACCTGCGCAGTGAGCTACTGGGTGTAAACATGGGGTGACTGTGGGTCATGTCAGGTGGAGAGGACCGCTGGAGAAGTTGAGGAACTAAGAAAATCAGATCCTGATTGAGAGGCAGCAGCTTGGGGGAGAGGGGCTCCTGCAAGGCACAACTGAACACGTTTCCTGTTTGGCTTCAGAAGGAGGTAGCCACCCTCCCAAGCAAAGATTGGAAAGGAAACAGGAAGCAGATGCTGAGCCAGAGATTAGCTGAACAGCTCTGACACAAGGCCAGTGGGGACAAGTGACGTCAGCTTGCCCCTCTATGCTGGGTACACTGGTCTGGACTTGGGCGGGGAGAGGAGTGTCCTTCTCCAACTTGGACTCTCCCATCCCACTGCCCCTGAAACCATCTACAAATGGCTGTTTCTGCCTGCTCAGCTCCCTCCTAGCACTGCAGTGAAGCCAGGGCCTCCAGGGAGAGACCAAGCACAGTTTCTTTTTATCCCCTGGGCTGGAGCTGTTAGAGAGCAAACTTTGGGGTCCCAAACTTCCTTATTCTGTGTAAACTTTGGCAACACTTCCCTGAGCACCTACCAGCCCCAAGCTCCCTGGGTTAGAGCTTGTCTTGTGGGCTGCTACTTGCCTGGTTAGATGGGCCCTAGCTTGCAGGTTAATATAGCACATGTTCCTCAGCTGAGGAAGGCTCAGGCTCCAGGTGCTGCCAGTCCTGAGCACTATAAACGGCCCACTATGCCCTATCAGAGATAGCCAATGTGTTTCCATGAATGCCAGTGCCCTCAGCCCTCTACCCCCACAATGGAAGAGCCCAGAGGCTGTAGCAATAAACGTTCCCCATCTCCCACAGGTTCACACTGGTTTGGTTTGCTTTGCTTTGCAAAGTTATAGGTTGGGCTGTTCCCAGAATGGACCAGGATGACTTTGGCCTCCTCAGAATCTTGGGACTGAAATACTGGGCCCATGTAAGGAAGCAAAGTCATTGTCAGGGGGGGTTTCTAGCTGCTGAGGGGAGAGGAGCCCTGTAGGGCATCCCAGTGCTGGAGTCAGACCCATCCAGGGGTCTTTATCAGTTGTGCACAGTGCTGTCCAGTTAGCTTCAGTTGAACAAGCCCATCTCAACCCATACCTCATAACAGTAAGTTGAGGTGAAAGGGACTTAACGGTGGAGGTCTACTACATGTCAGAACCCATTAATTAGATGCCTATAGCACAGAGGAGAATTGGTACAGCCCAGAGGAGAATTGGTATAGCCCAGAGGAGAATTCCATGGGTTCGATACATATGGCATAGTTTTGCTGTCGATCATTCTGGTGGCAGTAACTAGGTCATGGAGGAATATTCCGCTATGCCTGAACCCAGTAACCAAATGCTACAATAGTGGAAAATTACAGTTTAGAAAAAAGTTCCCGCCGCTCATATGCAAATTCACATTATTATTGGCCAGTTTTAAATTATTCCTACGTGGCGACTAACGATTGGCTTGCTAGCCATATAAGAGGTTGAAGCAGTTTCCGCCCAAGTTGGAGAACTCCACACACACACCTCGTGGAGAGCTCTGAGCACACTGTGGAGCCTAGCAAACTCCGCGTGTGTCTTAGAGAAGAACTCAGCGGCCTGATCAACCACTAAGGACTCCCCGTCACCGACCCAAGGGGGCCTAGCACACCCCCACCCGAGATGTAAGACGACTGCCGGCTCGAACACCCCGAACAGCCCGAACACATTTGCAGACCAACCAAAGAAACTTTGTAATTTCTGCCCAACCCAAGTTTGTTTACAACCATAATCGAAGCAAGCTTCTGGCCGGCACTGTACGAGCAGTGTAAGTAAACAACCTTTTTGTTTAATCAAAACGCGTCAGTACCTGATTCCACTCCGAGCGTCACAAGTACCCGCCCGCCGACTAGGGCTCCTAAGGCCCCGAACCCCGCGCCGTGGCTCTCAGCGGCGACACTACAGACCACCCAACCAAGGGGAAGAGCTAAACCGGGAATTCTTAAATCAGTTCACGGAGGTGGTTAGGTCAAAGGATGTGGTCATCATGGGTGACCTGAACTTTCCAGACATCTGCTGGGAAGAGCAGTCAGCCAGGTCTGACCGCTCACGTAGGTTCCTAGCTGAGATACAGGACCTCCATCTAACCCAGAAGATGCACAGCCCCACCAGGGGAGACACCTTGTTGGATCTGGTCCTGGCCACGGGCGACGACCTGGTGAGGGGTCTGCGGGTGCTCGACCACCTGGGCGACAGCAATCATCGCCTGCTGGAATTCACCATCCAGTGCAAGGTGGCAAAGGACTGCAGCAAGACAGTAGCCCTGGACTTCAGGAGGGCGGATTTCAATGGGGTAAGGAGAATAGTCAGGGAGGCACTGAGGTCCTGGAGGGGAGAGGAGTCGGGTGTCCAAGAAGAGTGGTCGTTCCTTAAGGAGATGATCCTCCAAGCCCAAAGACAGGTAATCCCAAAACAGATCAAAGGGGGCAAGAGGGCACAAAAGCCCCCATGGCTTACCAAAAGCATACAGGAACGTCTCCTAGCTAAAAAGGAGGCGTACACCCAATGGAAGGGAGGGGCCATCATCATGGAGGACTATACCTTTGTTGCTTAGGGCTGTAGGGGGGCAGGCAGGAAGGCCAAGGCGGAGATGGAACTGGGACTAGCTACCTGGATCAAGGACAACAAAAAGTCCTTTTTTAAATATATAGGGGGCAAGAAGAAGGTACTGGGTAACGTGGGGCCTCTGCAAGACACGCTAGGAAATCTGGTCATCGCACCAGATGACAAAGCTAACCTATTTAACAATTTCTTTGCCTCCATTTTTCTGAGCAGGGACCGGGTCACCACCCCCACTGGGACCCCCGTAGGCCCCAGGGGAGGTGCACCCAGACCTAGGGTCAGTGAGGATCTAGTCAGGGAACTTCTGGAGGGACTGGATGTATTTAAATAAGCTGGTCCTGACGATCCCCAGAGTGCTGAGGGAATTAGCAGAGGTCATTGCGGGACCCCTGGCATGGCTTTACGAGCACTCATGGTGCTTTGGTGTGGTACCAGAGGACTGGAAAAAGGCCAATGTGGTTCCCATTTTCAGAAAGGGGAGGAAGGAGGACCCAGGGAACTATAGGCCAGTTAGTCTTCCCCCGATCTTGGGTAAGCTTTTTGAGAGAATTATCCTGGTGCATGTCCGCAAGGGGCCAGCAGGGGAGGTTATGCTTAGGGGCAACCAATGTGGGTTCATTAGAGGCAGGTCCTGTCAGACCAACCTGGTGGCCATCTATGACCAGGTCACAAAATCCTTAGACGCAGGGGTAGCAGTGGACGTAGTATTTCTGGACCTTAGGAAGGCCTTCGACACTGTCTCTCACCCCATTCTCATTAAAAAACTAGGGGGCTGTGGCATCGACACCTACACAGTCAAATGGGTCACTAACTGGCTGGAGGGCTGCACCCAGAGAGTGGTGGTGGATGGGTCTTATTCAACCTGGAGGGATGTGGGCAGTGGGGTTCCTCAGGGCTCGGTCCTCGGACCCGCACTGTTCAACATCTTCATCAGCAACTTGGATGAGGGGGTAAAAAGCACGCTGTTCAAATTTGCAGACAACACTAAGATATGGGGGGATGTAAGCATGCTAGAAGGGAAGAATAGGCTGCAATCGGACTTAGACAGGTTACAGGGGTGGGCAGATGAGAACAGGATGGGTTTCAACACTGACAAGTGCAAGCTACTGCACCTGGGGGGGAAGAACCAGCAGCATACCTACAGGCTGGGGAACTCCCTTCTCGTCAGTGCAGAGGCAGAAAAGGATCTTGGAGTCATTATTGATGCCAAAATGAACATGGGCCGACAGTGTGGGGATGCGGTCAGGAAGGTCAACCGTACTTTGTCATGCATCCACAGATGCGTCTCAAGCAGATCCAAGGAGGTGATCTTCCCCCTCTATGCAACACTGGTCAGGCCGCAGTTGGAGTACTGCATCCAGTTCTGGGCGCTGCACTTCAGGAGGGATGTGGACAACATGGAGAGGGTCCAGAGGAGGGCCACCTGCATGATCAGGGCGCAGCAAGGCAGGCCCTATGAGGAGAGGCTACGGGACCTGAACCTGTTCAGCATCCACAAGTGAAGGCTGAGGGGGGATCTAGTGGCCAGTTACAAACTAGTCAGAGGTGACCAGCAGGCACTGGAAGAGTCCCTGTTCCCCCAAGCACTACCAGGAGTGACTAGAAATAACAGTCACAAGCTGGCAGAGGGTAGATTTAGACTAGACACCCATAGGCACTACTTCACAGTCAGGGCAGCTAGGATCTGGAACCAACTTCCAAGAGAAGTGGTGCTGGCTCCTACCCTGGGGGTCTTTAAGAGGAGGTTAGACGAACACCTTGCCGGGTCGTTTGACCCCAGTACTCTTTCCTGCCATGGCAGGGGGTCAGATTTGATGATCTGCTCAGGTCCCTTTTGACCCTACCAACTATGAAACTATGAAACAGGCCACTCAAGCTGGATCAAACTGTGATAGAAAGGGCCATGCGGGGAGAGAAAGGGACAGCTGCAGTGTAGCCAATTACACTGTGCCAACTGCTCAGGGGCAGACACAAAAATCCAGAGATTGACTTAAAAATCATGAGATTTCTTCTTAAAAAAAGTTAAGTCCATTTTCCTTCTGACCCTGTAAGTGTTAATTTTTTAGGCTCTACTCTGTAACTATGAGGAACAGATGCTTAGCACGTTTTCAAGTGCAAGCTGATCATCTCACCAAACCCCAAGACTTTCAGAAGAGGTGCTTTGAAAGAACCCTGGCTATTGTGAGACTTATGGTATAATCACATGTCAGCACATCTGTACTAGGCAGGGGGCAGGCCAAATGCAGGGAAGGTTTGCCAGGTGAGTGCAGGGACAAGAACTGTCTTCTTAATTTTAGAAAATCAAATAAATAAAGTGAAAATTATTTTGACTGCTTCTTTCCTTGCCATCAGCACATGCCTCTCCCACCAAGTATTTATTAAGTGCAGCAGGAAAAGAAGCTGTTCCACAGTTCACAGCAGCATGATATGACAATATGACAATCCAGACAGGGACTCAGGGTGAAAATACAGGCAAGACTGAAAAAAAAGCAACGAGAAATTACCCAAGCTGGGTTCAACAGGTTGCTCCCCCTGTGACAAGGGGCTGTTACAGGGAGCAAGGGCTCCTGTTACATTAAGGAAAAAGGCCAGCAGCGCAGGGCCTGTTGCCATATACAAGCAGCAGAGCTCCAGGAAAATAAGCAGCAAGGGGGAGCTGGAAAGAGCCCCTGCAGGGCTACTAGTCACTACAGGAGAGCTAGCTGGACAGCATGATAAGATAGAGCCCTGGGCAAGTAAGAGGGGATCCAGGGCAGCCCAGTTAAGCAAGTGGCAGCAAATGAAGACAGACTGCTCTGGGAGCACCTGAGACTGATCATCAGGAAGACACCTGGGTAGAAGGAGGTGGAGCCAATGGGTACAAATCCTGGTGTTCAGGCCAACAAGAGTAGAAAGGCCTGGATTGGATAGGAGTTTTGTCTGGTGCACTATGGGGAGAAGAAGCTGCAGACTGAAAAAGGTACCCTAAAGACTGAGAGGGGCCCAGTGTAGTGGTACAACTTTGGCAGCAATTAAAGCACCCAGACTGGAGATCTGAACCTTTTTAGTTGACAGCAATTTGTTATTGTTTGTATTTAGTTTAACTAGAGGCCTGGGTAGTGGTTATGGGGGTGATTTGGAGGCCACACAGCAGGGTGCCTGACACATTGTGTCTTGAGACCTGCACTGGACAGGGATATGATGGGCTGAGATTGGAGATAGTGGTCAAGGCTGAGGGTCTCAGCTAGAGGAAAAGGGCCAAAGCTGGGGAAGCTGAAGCCTGAACAAGGGATTAAAGCCTGAGGGCCTAAATTTATTAGTTGGACTGAGAGGTCCTGAGTGACACTTATGGGGGAGGCCAGAGGCCATAATTAAGGCCTATGAGCTGCTGTCTGGGCCACTGAGGTGCAGAACCCCCAGCAGCTGAACTAGCTAAAGAGAGAAGGAAAGAGAGGCAGGGATGGCTGAATGAGCTGAACTTGGAACTGTGCTAAAGTCCAGAGGCACCAGATTCATGTCTCCCACCCAAAGGATTCAGAGGCAACCTCCTGTGACATTTAGATTCCATCAAAGTGTGGCACGTGAGTGAAAAGGAGAAGAAGCCTTAAGGTTGTGGAGGATGCAGAGTCAACCCACTTCAAGGGGGTGTGCTTGAGCCCCTTTCTGGGTTAGGCCTGTTACAGGAAAGAGCCCAGCTTTTCAGTGACTGCAGATGAATGCTCAGTGTGCTGGGTGACACCAGCTCTTTCCAAATGAATTGTAAAACTCTCAGCATACCAGGAGCAGTAGCATTGCTAGTTCTCATAGTGCTACTATATCTCAAGATGCTCAGTCTCTGTTTTTAAAGACCAAGCGCCTAGAGTCATGGGATTAAATGAAAATCTTAGTTTGATATTAAGTGTTTAGCCTTTGTATTTGACGAGAAACACTGGACACTGCCCAAGTATACAAGCTTAGGAAACCAGAAGGCAAAGAAAGGACTCTAGTATATTAATGCTCCTTGGCCCAAGTGGTTAGTCAGTGCATGTGGCCTTGCTGGACCACAAATCAGTGGGCTGCTTGGAGTGGTGCCTCTGCCCTCTGTCATACTCATACTCCCCCTCCTTCTCTTGCTGTCTGGATTTCTTTCAGCTGCGGTCACTTTCCGTCTCTGAGACAGACATCCACAGCTATACCCAAACTATACCCTGGTCCCCACATTTACAAACAGTGCCCAAGGAGGTCACGAGGCCTTGCCTTGCTGTAATAGTTTATGCCTTGTGCAGTGATTTTCGTGTTGACATTACACACAAGGCATTTCATTGCTCCTAGCTAGCTGAATGAAGGCTGCTGACATGTGCCTCAGGTTTCTCCAGTTCTGCAGTGGAAGGCCACCACCAAAACCTTTCCCCTTGCTAGGGAAGCATTTTGAATCGCCTAGTTTTTGAAAGTCTGAATCATAATTTCAGAAAGGTTAATGTACCAGGCTGCAATTGCATTCCCTCCCCTCCCCCCCCCCCCCCCCCCCCCATCTGCAGGGGTTCTTTTGCAGTTGGCAGAAATCTAGATATTAGGTTGGTGCCCCAACCACAGCTCCCTGAGAGATAAAAATGAAGGATCAGAGCACCTCCATATGGCTGCTTGAGACAGGCTAGTAGTGCCACCTTGGCCACTTGATGTATAAAACCTAGCTTGGTTCTGCTGCTGGTAGTCTGGGCAGGTATAAAAAGGTACTGGTCCCACAGGGTGGCCACAATGCCCCCTCGTGGCTGCTCATCACTTTCCTGATCTGCCCTACTTGATCACTCTCCCCCTTTGCTTGCCCACCAGCCACGCCTTGGTGCTATAGTCCTTTAAAGAGAGGGAGGCTGCCCCAGGGCTTCCCAAGCCTGGTCTCACTCTCTGGCTCCCAGAACTAATCACATTTTGGGGCACTTGGTCCTAACCCAACACCAGGCCACGTCAAGTCTTTATATTATCAACCACCAAAGCAAGCCCACTAGGCAACTACTGCAAAACCTGCAAGTTAGGGCACTCAAGGGAATCCATTCCTACCCCAGCCCTGGAACAGTGTCCTCCTGGGACTGCAAGGAAGCCTAGGGCATCTAATGGGACACTTATGTGTCTATACACCAATGCCAGGATATTGGGGAACAAACAGGAGGAGCTGGTCCTCCTGCTAAACAAGAATGACTATGATCTCATAGCGATAACAGAGACCTGGTGGGATTCCACCTATGACTGGGCCACAGGTATAGATGGCTATACCCTGTACAGGAGAGAAGGTGTGGGAAAAAGGGGTGGGGGTGTAGCTCTCTCTGTCAAGGAAAGCTACACATCCCTGCAAGCTGACATTGGCACCCATGGAAGATGACTGGAGACCCTCTGGGTTAAAATATGTGGAAAACATGGCACAGGGGACACAATGGTAGGAGTCAACTACAAACCTCCTAATTGGGAATGAGAGCTTGACCAGGAATTCACCAGGGAACTGGCTGAGGCTGCACGCTGTCAGTGAATGGTTGTCATGGGAGACTTCAACTGCCCAAACATCTCATGGGAACAGCACTTGGCCAAATCTGAAAGGTCACAAAGCTTCCTCACATGCGTGGATGAGCTCTATCTGACTTAAGAAGTCTATGCACCAACAGGAGGTAAAGCGCTGCTGGACCTGCTACTGGTGAAAGGGGATAATCTAGTCAGTGACCTAAGAATCAAAGGAAAGCTGGGAGACAGTAGCTACAAGCTGATCACTTTTACTATCCATTGCAAACCTGGCAAGTCACTCAGCAATGCAGAAGTCCTTGACTTTAGGAAAGCTGACTGTGATAAACTCGACAGAAGAGGAGTTCAAGATGATTGGTTGCTGCTTAGGGGAGCAATCCTGAAAGCACAAGGGATGTCCAACCCATCTCAGAGGAAAGGTTGCAAAAGGGTAACCCCCTTGGCTCAGCAAGGAACTCATGGACCTCCTACATCTAAAAAGAGAGGCTTATAAAGGCTGGAAGACAGGAATCACCACAAAGGAGAAGTATTCTGCACTGGTCCATACCTGTAGGGAGTGAACCAGGAAAGCCAAGGCTACAACCGAACTCCAACTGGCTACATGTATCAAGGAAAATAAAAGTCCTTTTTTTAGATATGTGGGGAGTCAGAAGAAAATCATGGGTAACATTGGACCCCTGCTAAACCAAATGGGACAACTGACACCCAGGAAAAAGCCAACCTACTTAATGGGTACTGTGCGTTGGTTTTTCACCAGCCCAAATGGACCACCCTGCCTAACATGATGCAGGACATCCAGGCTGAGGGTCAATTTATACTTAACATCAGTGTAGACCTTGTAAAGGAACACCTTGAGGGTCTAGACAGCTTCAAGTCAGCTGGTCCTGATAGTTTGCACCCCTGTGTTCTTAAGGAGCTGGCAGGAATCGCAGCCCAGCCACTAGCAAGCATATTTGAGAACTCGTGGCACTCAGGTGAAGTACCCAAAGATTGGAAGAAGGCCAATGTGGTGCCTATCTTCAAGAAAGGGAGGAAAATAGATCCGGTGAACAACAGGCCAATCAGCTTGACCTCAATCCCTGGAAAGATTTTAGAAAAAATTATCAGAGTCCATTCTTGACAAACTGGCTGATGTCAACATCCTGAAGGACAGCCACCATGGGTTTGTTGTGGATAGGTCTTGCCTGACCAATCTCATTTCCTTCTATGATCAGATGACATATCACCTGGACAAGGGGGAAGAGATTGACGTCATATATCTAGACTTTTAAAAAGCCTTTGATCTGGTGTCCCATGATCACCTCATGGAAAAATTGGCCAACTGCGGCCTCAGCTACATCACAGCACAATGGCTGGGGAATTACCTCTGAGGTCAGACCCAGAGAGTAGTAGTTGATGGAACTGAATCATCATGGCGCTCTATTACCAGTGGTGTCCCCCAAGGCTCCATCCTTGGATCTGTTCTCTTTATCATCTTTATTAATGATGTGGACATTGGTGTCAGAAGTTGACTGGCCAAGTTCACCAATGACACCAAACTTTGGGGTAGAGCATCCACACCCGAGGATAGGCTAGTGATCCAGGCTGACCTTGATAGGCTTAGAAAGTGGGTGGATAAAACCCTGATGACATTCAATATGGATAAACATAAGGTACTCCACCTGGGGGGGAACCCACATCAACTTATAGGCTCAGCATTACTACATTTGCTAGCACCACAGCCAAAAGGGACTTGGGTCATGATTGACCACAAGATGAACGTGAGCCACCAATGCAGTGTTGCAACTGGTAAAGCAAACAAAATTCTGGCTTGCATCCTGTCCCAGGGGAGCTGGGGTTGCAGGAGGGCCCCAGCCCAAAGGAAAGCCTTGCTTACCTTCTGCAGAGCCCAAAGAGCAGGAGGAGACGTGCACGGCAAAACCACCATCACGGGTGGTCAGCCTCACTTATATTCAGCTGAGGCCAGGCAGTGTGGGCGGGAGACGCCGTCCGGTGGAAATAAAAAGCTGCCCCGAGGATACGGCGGGCGGCAGATGAGTGGAGGCTCGTGGAGGGAGCCCTCACCCAGAGGGGCTCAGCTGCTGCGTTGGGCAGCGTGGGAAATTGGGGGTGGAGCTGGGAGAGGCTGAGTCAGCGGAACCAACAGAGTCAGCAGCGACACCGACAGTAGAGCCGGCAGTAAAGCCGGCAGTAATGCCAGCGGAGGAGCCGACAGTGAGGCTGACAACAGAGCCGACAGAGTCAGCAGTGATGCCGGCAACAGAGGCGGCAGTAAAGCCGGGAACAACGCCGGCAGAGGAGCAGGCGGCGGCGCCTGCAGCCAGGCTCACAGAGAAGCCAGGAGAGAGGCCAGCAGCAGCACCTGCAGCAGAACCGGCAGCGGCGCCTGCGGAGGAGCCGGTTACAGAAACAGGGAAAGCAGCGTCGGGCAAGTGGGTGCTGGGGATCAAAGGACGAGACTGCAGTAAAGCCTCAGAGAGGAGGTAACGGGGCATGGCCAACGGGGACCCCATTGGGTGTCGCCGGAGGGTGGCCAAAGACCCCAAGGAGGGATGGAACAAGTGGCGGACGGGGCCCACTATAGCCCTAGGATAAAAGGCTGGGACTCAATACCCGAGTAGGGAGAGCCACCAGGGCTGAGTAGCTGGGCACAGGGGGATCCTTGGGGCCCATAGGCCGGGGTACCCTTCGTGGTCTCCTCGCCCAGTAGCCTTAGTGCTTCAGCGACCATGGTGGTGGGAAGTGCACGTTAAGTCACAGGGATAGGGCATTAGGAATTTGGATCGGTGGAGCCAGGTTTATTCATAGATCCCTCTTGAAGTGTGACGCCCAGAATTACACGCAGTGCTCCAACTGCGGTCTGACCAGCGCCCGATAGAGGGGAAGTATCACCTCCTTGGATCTATTCGTCATGCATCTGCTGATGCACGATAAAGTGCCATTGGCTTTTCTGATGGCTTCGTCACACTGCCGACTCATGTTCATCTTGGAGTCCGCTAGGACTCCAAGATCCCTTTCCACTTCCGTGCCACCCAGCAGGTCATTCCCTAGGCAGTGGGTGTGCTGGACATTCTTCCTCCCTAGGTGCAGCACTTTGCATTTCTCCTTGTTGAACTGCATTCTGTTGTTTTCCGCCCATATGTCCAACCTATCCGGGTCTGCTTGTAGTTGTTCCCTGCCCTCCAGCATGTCCACATTTCCCCATAGCTTTGTGTCATCTGCAAACTTGGACAGAGTACATTTCACTCCCTCGTCCAAGTCACTGATGAAGACATTAAAGAATATCGGTCCAAGGACCGAGCCCTGCGGAACCCCACTGCCCACACCCTTCCAGGTCAAAGCCGACCCATCCACCACGACTCTCTGGGTGCGACCCTCCAGCCAATTCGCCACCCACCGGACTGTGTAGTCATCCAAGTCACAGCCTCTTAACTTGTTCACCAGTATGGGGTGGGATACTGTATCGAAGGCCTTCCTGAAGTCTAAGTAAATGACATCCACCCCTCCTCCTGTGTCCAGGCGTTTCGTAACCTGGTCATAAAAAGAGACTAGATTAGTCAGGCACGATCTGCCTGCTACGAACCCATGCTGGTTTCCCCTCAGCATAATTTGTCCTGCTGGGCTCTTGCAAATGTGAGCCTTGATAATTTTTTCAAAGATTTTGCCAAGGATGGAGGTGAGACTGACTGACCTATAGTTACCCGGGTCCTCCTTCCTCCCCAAGGTTGGAGGACTTCGAAATCCATTCATCAAGACATGGCCCGAAGAGACTGGCATGCAGCTGGCAGGCTGCGGGAAGAGGTCAGGTAGAGCCAAAAACGCGTAAGGGGCCCGAAGACTGGCAACCCAAGGTGGTGAGTGGCCGGGGTGTAGGGGAGTTTGGAGCCCCGTGAGTGCCCGCCAGGAGGTGTGACGACCCTGGAGGCTGCCTTGAAGGGGAACCCCTCCACTGAGTTAACATTCAAAGTCGTGGCAGGCAAGTCAAGGGGATCCTCTGATGTCAGCTGGGGTAGTCTTTGGGGTCCACCCGCAAGCCCAGTGTCACAGGCAGAGAAAGACCGGGGAGACTCCCGAGCCCATGGAGGGAGCCCCAGAGGCAGGGGGCAGAATGGAGAAAAAAGAAAATAAAAAAAAAATAACTTACACACCGCAGGATGCAAGGAAGAGCAGGGACGGCCGGAGAAGCTCGCGCGTGGCCTGGACGATGCCTTAAGTCACCTGCAGTTGGCGGGTGACGTCACTCCTAATCGCCAGCTGGCAGCAGAGAGGAGTGGGGCGCACACGTGGCTGCCGGGAGGGAGCCTGGCCGGTGGAGTCAGTTGCAGGCGCGGAACGCCGGAGCTGACTGCCGGCGCTCCCCACAGAGAAGTAAAGAAGCCCAGGGGCAAGCCAACGCCCAAGGACAGCGCGACAGTGGCGGGTGAGCCGGGAGAGAGAGCGGTAAGAACCTCGGCGGTGCGGAGGGGTCAGCGGTCCAAGGAGGATCCGGAGAGAGGGCTGCAGTCCAGGCATGACCCGGAGAGAGGGTCGCCCTGGGAGATACCAGGCAAGGAGTGGCGGGAATCAGACATAGAAAGAGGGCTACTGAACCAAGCCACGAGTGTGTGACCCAGTTGTTAAGCAGAGGAGCAGAGAGGCTACTGGCTCCACTAGGAAGCCTAATAGGGGCAGGGTTACGCCTCTCATTAGGCCCATAGAGTTTTAGTTGAGTTTTGAAAGGTTCCTTTTTGTGTTTCCCCGGGTTAGAAGGGGCTAAGTGCGCGACAGCAGGGAGTGGGAGCGAGGGGTGAGCTTGTTGTTTGTGTATCTGGGGAATTATTCAAGCATCCACAGAAACAGCCAAGATCTGCCGGGCTGGGTAAGGGCGAGGTGCAGGGGAGGAGGAGCCTCGCAGAAGACATCTACGACGTAGGTACCTGACAAGGGTAACCATGCTACACGAAGCCCCACCCACTAAAAGATCCAAGTCATGGCAGGCGAGAAAGGGCAGACTGCAGCGCATGGAAAGACCTCCCAGAAGGCCACCTGTGAACGCAAGCCGAGTACTGGCGAGCACTCGGAGCAAGGAAGCCCGAGGCAAGATGTATGAGGCCCAGCGGCTACACCCAGGACAGGCGCGATCAATAGTACGGGCTAAGGCCGCACGAGAGCACCTAATCGAGCAAAGACGGGCACACATCCATAGATGCTTCTCAAGCAAATCTCAGGATGCCATCCTCCCGCTGTACTCAGCCTTGATGAAGCTGCAGCTGGAGTACTGCATCCAGTTCTAGGCTCCATAATTCAAGAAGGATGTGGACAAGCTTGAGAGGGTCCAGAGGAGAGCCATGTACATAATCAGAGGGCAAGAGAACAGGCCTTATGAAGAGAGGCTGAGAGCCATGGGACTCTTTAGCCTGGAAAAGTGCAGGCTCAGGGATGACCTGGTGGCAGCTTATAAGTACATAAGGGGTGTGCATCAGGATCTGCAGGAATGCCTGTTCACCAAAGTGCCCCAAGGAATGACAAGGTCCAATGGTCACAAACTCCTCCAAGACCATTTTAGGCTGGACATAAGGAAAAACTTCTTTACTGTCTGAGCCCCCAAGGCCTGGAATAGACTCCCTCCAGAGGTGGTGCAAACACCAACTCTGGACTCTTTTAAGAAACGGCTGGATGCTTATCTTGCTGGGATCCTTTGACCCTAGCTGACTTCCTGCCCCTGGGGCAGGGGGCTGGACTCGATAATCCTCCGGGTCCCTTGCAGCCCTAACGTCTATGAAATCTTTAATAGGACTCAACCTTCCCAGTCTAAGCCCCCTTTTTTTCTCTCACTGGTTCCTGTAGCCTAGATCCACTGCACTGGACCTGACTTCTGGGTATCAGCCCTGTCCCAGTGCTCCTCAGGCACTAAGCCTGCTTCAGCTCTGGGCTCCCTGGCCCCAAGTACAGCCCAGCTCTGGGCTCCCTGATCCCAAACACGGCCCAGCTCCGGGCTCAATGCTCTCTCAGTATACCATGACCCTGCTCCCAGTTGGGCTCAAGGCAGTCACATGCCCCTAGGGCACTAATGGGACCTCCACACCACCCCTCAGTCCCGCCTGCAAACCACCAATTTAAACTATAACCAAAAGATAAGCCCCCCGGCTGTAACACTAACTCTACACTGGGTTCAGACCTAAGCCCTAGCCCATAGGCTAGGCTGGACTTGATGATCTTCCAAGGTCCCTTCCAGCCCTAATGTCTATGAATCCTTCTACTTGGGGCTGTATTCCCCTGTAAACCAACAGCACCTTGCCAGTTTTTCCCCAGGCAGCTCTACTGTCAGCCAGGCTCTCTTCTGCAGCTTCCAGGTCAGGAGCTCTTTCCTCTGCAGCTTCCAGGGCCAGACTCCCTGCCCTGGCTCTGGCCCTGACTGAAGTTTCTCCCAGGCCCTGTCCCTTTCTGGTCAGGGGATTTCACTGGGTTAGCTACAGGTACCCTCTATTTAGGCCTACTATCCAGTCTCCATGGCGGCCCATCTATAGCACTGCCTTGTTTTCTGTGCAGGGCTCCAGCCTGTAGTCCTACAGCCAAACAACTAGTACTGCAATAGGTTTCCAACTGCTCATGCAGGCATCGTCCTATTGTGCTACTGCAAAGCAACTAGCTCTGTAGTAAGCACTCATCATTCCTGTTTCCCTAGGCCAGCTCTCCTGCAACTTTATCCCCCAGAGTCTGTCTTTGCTTGTAGCTCTTTCTGGGCTCTTTCTCCCTTAAAGTACCAGAGAGTCCCAGGCTCTCTATTACAAAAGGGTCTGGGGTCCCTCCTTGAACCTCCTGATTCCTTGTCACCTTGCTCAGAGGTGCTGCCCCAGCACTGCTCTGTCTGTCTGGGGCTGCAGAACTTCACTGCAAATATACTGCTCTGAACATTGACGTTGACTGAAAGACCCAATGCAAGGCTGCTCTGACCAGGCCTCAGCACCCTTTACAAACATCAGAGCCCCACAGTCCATGCCCCCCCACTTCCAACAGCACTCTTGGGGGGGGTGGGGGATAAGTTCCTCAACACAAATCCTGGTTCCACTACCCAAGGGCACCAGCATGTCCCCTCAGCTGGGAACCCTGACAGAACACACTGGGTGGCCCTTCCTCCTGGCAGCTGGGACAGGAAAAATATCAGTGCAACAGGTAGGGCCAGTCACTGGGCACTGCAAAGGCAATGCCAGTGCCCTCTGCCTGACAATGTCCCTTGAACAGCCCTGACATTAGGTACCTTCTGTGGTGGGACAGTAGGGGGAGCTACTATGTTGAGCCACGCTCTTCACATGGTGGTAGCGGTTACCCCAGGCTTGTGGGTGTGCTCCAGGAAGGGGGTCGGCTGGATGTAGGTGCCCCAGGGGAGACACCTGAAGTGGGGTTTTGGCCAGGCACAGTGAGTCGGGTGGCTCAGCATAGTAGCGCCCCCTACTGACCTGCCACATGTGGTGGGAGCTGTGGGATCCCACAGACTGCTGTCTGGAAGGCATAATTTGGGGGAAGAAAGTAGAGTCACTGAAAACCCTTGAGCAAACAAGTCTTTAATTTGGCGTCGGATCAACTGGACAGGGTAGCTAGCTAGAATGGCTGACAATTATCCCAACCTGTCTGTGGATGACCTGGTGAAGGAATTGAATGAGAGAGACCTCCAAATACCACAGGGACAAAAGAAAAGGACCTGATTAGAACCCTGTGGGACAATGATCAGGCCAAGGAATCTCCTCCACCCACTCTCACCCCGACGATGGGAGGAAGCAGTGAGGAGCAATCCCACCTCTGGACCCAAGAGCTGGAGCTGGAGAAATACAAGCTGAAGCTAGCAGGAAAAGAGGCACAGCACAGGTGTCAAGTGCAAGGAACACAGGCTCAAGTATGAGAAAGAAGAGAGAGAGTTCCCAGCGACAACACAAGCTTGAGCTTGACACACGCTGAACACAGCCAAGAAATGGAGATGTAGATGGACCAGCCCAGCCGATGCCAACTGCACCCCCCAGAGTGGACCCCAGGGTCTTCACCCCGTACAAGGATGGAGAGGATCCAGAAGTGTTCCTGAGCAACTTGGTAAAAAAGTGAGCCAATATGCCAGCCCTATGGTACTTGTCCAGAAGCATGATGGGACCATCAGGTTCTACGTGGACTACAGGAAAATGAATGCAATCGCTATTCCCAACACTTACCCTGTGCCCAGGATGGACTCTCTGCTCATCACCCTGGGCCAAGCCAAGTTTATCTCTACTCAATCTATCTAGAGACTTCTGGCAGATGGTACTGGATCTGGATGCCATAGCCAAGTCTGCCTTTACCATACTGTATGAGTTCACCACCCTACCTTTTGGTATGCACAATTCTCCTGTCTCTTTTCAAAGACTGATTAATAACTTATTACACGGTTTCAAGCGGTTTGCAGTGGCCTACATCAATGACATCACCATCTTCAGTCAGGACTTTGACTCACACCTGATTCATCTAACCACAGTGCTAGATAAGATCAAGCAGACTGGACTTGCAGTGAAAGCCAAGAAATGCCACTTGGCATTACCTGAAGTGGTGTATTTGGGACACTGTGGGGGGAGGGGGAGGCATGATCGCTCCCATGTGGGATAAGATAAAGGCCATTAGAAACTGGCCACCCCCACAAACTAAAAAGCATGTCAGAGCCTTCCTTGGTCTGGCCAGGTACTACAGGTGGTTTGTCCCTGACCTTGGGGCAACTGCTGCTCCCCTGCATGAGCTGACAAAAAAGGACAACCCTGATCAGGTAGTCTGGAAGGCAGGATGTCAAGAGATATTTGACACCTTGAAGGCTACCCTGATCAAACAGCCAATTTGAAGGGCACTGGACTATGATAAGCCCTTTTGCACAGCTACTGATGCCTCATACACCAGACTTGGAGCTGTACTCCTGCAGGAGCACGAAGGGACATGATACCTCATGGCTTACTTAAGCCAGAAGTTGATTCCCCGTGAGCAGAACCTATCGTCTATACAGAAGGAGTGCATGGCAATTGTCTGGGTGCTGAACAAGCTGAGGCCCTATCTGTGGGGACAGCAGTTCGCTGTCCTATCAGACCATGCCCCGCTTCAATGGCTGCAGACAAGGCAGAACACAAATGCCAAGCCTCAAAGATGGGCATGGCAGTTTCAGGAATTTAACACGACTGTGGAACGCATCAAAGGAAACTAGAACGTGTTAGCAGATTCACTGTCCAGAAAAGACTCTGGGTAACCGACCAGAAAATGCAGGACCACCCCAAAGCGCTCTGGCACTTGGACACCCCAACTTTTTCTATTTTTATATGGGTATTGTTGTTTTAGCTAGTCTTACGTGTTATTTCGGTTTTTTCTTTTTAGGTAATGAAGACAACCTCCCTAAACAAAAAATGCCTGTGCCCACAGCCCTGTAAAGTAATGGGCACAGGCTTTTGAAACGGGTGGCGGGGGAGGGGTCTGAAGAAATCCCCTCTGTCTGTCTCTGTTTTGCTGTGTGTCTTGTTTGGGCTGTGAGCTTTGCTTCCTCCCATCCCCCCTTACTGTGTCCAGATCCTTTGTCTTAAGGTTCCTGCCAATAAACCTGTGGGACCAGTTTTGTGACACTGGTCACTCCACCAGGGGTTGCTGATGACTTTTTAAAGGATTGGGCTACAACAGCAGTGTTCAGGGGATGCTTGTTTCTGGTTGGAACAGGTGATGAGGTCAGAAAAGTTATTTAAAGGTCAGGTCACCTGGTCTGGGGGGCTTCCTCCAGCAGGCATTTTTGGAAACACATACCAAAGCATGGGCCTCCAGAATCCTCTGGATGTATATGTAAGTAGCTTACCTGAAATTTAGCCAGTAAATTAGGGTTATGTATCTTTAGCCGCATGTTAAAAGGGCCAACAAGCCCATTCTGTTTTGCTCAAGGCATTTTCTTTAATACTCCTCTGTCTTGTACCCCTCTCCCATTTCCCCCTTCTCTGATCAATAAAACTACCTGTTACAGCATGCCTAGCTGTAAATGCTTGAGTAGAGGGACAGGCCTTTTTGCTCCTAGCAGAGCTCAGCTGATTATTATCTGATTCTGCCTTACCTGAAAATTTCCTGGGTGGCTCCAGGCTAGAAGGAGTACCCAGAAATACTACCAGTGGGTGAAGCATCCCCAAGGTCTGCAGGGTCTGTTTACCCTGGGCTGCACAGAGCCCTAACAGAGACCAGAGGCTGGGTGGTGGCAGCGATTACCCCAGGCTTACGGGTGTGCTCCAGGAAGGGGGTTGGCTGGATGGAGGCGCCCCAAGGGAGGCGCCCAAAGCGGGGTTTTGGTTGGGCACAGTGAGGTGGGTGGCTCAGTGTAGTAGCACCCCCTACTGTCTTGCCACACCTCCAACAGAAAGCTCTGCTAGCAGCAGCCTTCTGCATGAGTCCCACCTTTCTGAGGGGCAGCCACAGCCAGGAGTTTACCCTTCTGAGAAGAGCACCTACCAGGGTAGGTCTAATCTGAGTCTATTCAGAGCTATCTTGTTTGGAGTCTTGTACTCCTGGTACTGTCTCCCCTGGTGAACAGGTTTGAGGTGAGGTCCCAAACTGAGCATGATCCAAATTCCTGAAGACCCCAATGGCAGACCAGGTATACTTGAGGACCTGCTGGTTCTCTGCAGCTGTGAAGGCAGACAAGGGCTGCAGCTGGATGGACATCTCCAGTTGTCTGGGACATCTTTGCCATCCTTGGGTTCAGGGCTCCTTCCTGTCAAGTTTGTGTTACTGTCACTTGTGCACCAGCTTCCCCACATTAAAAGATGTCATGTGCAGGCCTCTGCCAGGGATGTTAACATTTCCCACTGACCAAGTCCTGTGGCAATGGGTGAGTGGCAGTGGGGGCAGGAACAGTGATTTCTGGAAGTCCCTAGTCACAAATCTGCACATAGGTGGTGGTCATAGGAAGGTCATTTTATACTTACCAAGATAGAAGCACAATTTGGCAGCTGCAGCCGTGACTGAGCACTCCTTTTTAGGATCCCCTCTGCTCACCCTGAATGGGGAAGAGACTAGAAAAGGTGTCCTAAACACAGGCTGTCTCAAAACCCCTGGGTGGATTGCTGCATCCAGTGGGATCACTCTACCTGCAGCCAAAACCAATAAAATAAAGTACTGACATTCGCCACATGGAATGTTTTCGTTCTCACAGACTCTCCAAACAGTGAGTGTCCTGAAAGAAGAACTGTCATGGTAGCTAGAGAACTTGCAAGAAATAACATCAATATTGCTGCCCTAAGCGAGACTCACTGAGCAGATGAAGGCCAGCTGAAAGGAGGTGGCTATACCTTTTTTTTTTTTTTGGAAAAGAAAGTCACCTGAAGACAGGCACATTCATGGGGTTTTCTTTGCCATCAAGAACAAGATTGTTAGTTAGCTTTCAGAACTCCCTGTGGGCATTAATGAACATCTTATGACTCTCTGCCTCAAGCTCAGTAACAACCAGTATGCTGTGGTCATCAATGCGTATACCCCCGTACTTAATGATGAAGAAGTCAACAAGGAACAGTTCTACTGTGCTCTTGACACAGTCCTGACTGCCACTGCCAAGGAAGACAAGCTCATCCTCATGGGTGACTTCGATGCAAGAGTTGGGTGACACTGAACTCCAGAGTGGCACCATTGGGAAAGAGGGAGTGGGGAAAGTCAATTCCAATGGTATCCTCCTCAGCAAATGTGAAGAGCATGACTTGCTCATCACAAATGCTATCTTCATACAGAGTGACAAATATAAGACCACTTGTAAACACCCACATTCCAATCACTGTCACCTTCTTGACTATATTACTGTCAGAGCCCCTGATGTCTGTATATCACCCAAGTCCTGAGAGGTGCAGATGACTGTTGAGTGGACCATCATTTAGTTGGATCAATCATGGACATGCAGCTTGCACCACAACACTGTAAACAACTGAAAGGAATGCAGAAGAGATTGAACATCAAGGCACTCCAAGGCCAAGATAGACGTGAGGCTCTTCAGCAATGCCTTATTGAGAGGTTCTCTGACCTATGTGATGACATCAAGCACATCCAGGCACACTGGGAGGAGCTTAAGAACATTATTCACAAGACATGCACTAAATCAGTTGGATACTCCGTTACCATCATCAAGATTGGTTCAATGAGGATAATGAGGAAATCCTAGCACTTATCCATCAGAAGAGAACCACGTTCCACTGTTGGCAAAATGAACCCTCCAACCAGCAAAAAACAAGAAGTTTACTACTGGCTTAAAGCTGTAGTTCAGAGGAGGCTACGGGACATCAAGAGCCAGTGTTGGCAAGCAAAGGCCATGGAAATCCAGTGTTTCACTGATCAACACAACATGAGAAACTTCTTTCAAGCAATAAAAGCCATGTGGCCAGCCTGGAGAGGGTTCAGAGGAGGGCTACCCGCTTGGTGAGAGGACAGCAGGACAGGCCCTACAAGGAGAGACTGAAGGACCTGAACCTGTTCAGCCTCAGCAAGAGAAGGCTGAGGGGGGGACCTGGTGGCTGCCTGCAAACTCATCAGGGGAGATCAACAGCAAATAGGTAGAGAGCCCTTTTCTCCCCAGCACCACCTGGGGTGACAAGGAACAATGGTAATAAGCTGATGGAGAGTAGGTTTAGGTTAGAGATCAAAAGGCAATATTTGACAGGGTGGCCAAAATCTGGAACCAACTTCCCAGAGAAGTGGTCCTCGCTTCTACTTCGGGCAAATTCAAGAGGAAGTTGGATGATCACCTGTCTGGGGTCTTGTGAACCCAGCATTCATTCCTGCCAGTGGCAGGGGGTCAAGCTAGATGATCTGTTCAGGTCCCTCCTGACCCTAGCTACTATGATACTATGATACTTTGATGTGAGAACTACTGAGGCATTGCCCTCCTTTTTGTTGCCAGGAAAATGCTTCTTACTCCTTCTGAATCATCTCCTCCCCCATGCCAAAGATGTTTTTCCAGAATCCCAATGTGGCTTTAGACCATCACGGGGTACCACTGACATGATTTTTGTTGCACAACACATCCAGGAGAAGTGTAGAGAGCAACACCAGGAGCTGTTTATGGCAAGGGTGTCCACTGAAGTTCATCAGTGTCCTCAAGCTACTCCATGATGGGATGACCATCACAGTCCTTTATAAGGGATCAGAGACAGACTCATTTACTATCCATAGTGGTGTCAAGCAGGGCTGCATCATCTCCCCAACCCTTTTCTCCATCTGTCTTGCTGTGATTTTGATTCTCCTCTGGGATCGCAATTCCTCTCAGAATCAGGGTTAAGTATCAAATGGACAGTCAGCTTTTTAACCTGTGGCACCTTCACAGCAAAATGAAAGCTACCAAGACTAGCATCACTGACCTTTAGTATGTTGATGACTGTGTTATCCTTGTGCACGCTGAGACCAATATGCAGTCCACCCTTGATCTTTTTTCAGGTGCCAATCATAGCCTGGGATTCTCCCTTAATATGTCAGGCACGCAGAACGAGCCAAGTCGGAGACTTCACCAGGAGAGAAAGGAGGACACTTTGCTCTACAATAATGGTGAGTACACGGTGGACTGCCAGGGCCCTGGCCTGGGTGGCACTACCTGCCCGGGGCTCCTCTGCAGCCTCCACCCAGACAGAGCCTGTAGGGGGGTTGCAGCCACTCTCCCCCACTTTCTGTGAGGGCTGCCTGGCAGGGCCTTGGCAGCCTGGGGTGTAGCAGGCAGCGGGAGCTCCCTCGCCTGTCCCATATGTGCCCACCTTCAGGCCTTGGAGGAGCAGGTGAGGGAGCTCCAGGCTGAGGTCAGCAGGCTGCAGGGGATTAGGGTGGACAGGGACAAAATTGATGGGTACTTTTATTCTCTGCAGGGTCAGGAACCTAAAGGTGAAGCCACCCAGGAAGGACCCACTGCAGAAGTATGGCAGACAGTCACCTCCAGAGCCAGGGCTACTCGTGCTACCTCAGTGTAAGCTCCCCAGGTACAGCTGGGGAACAGGTCCGAGGCCCTGGCAGCCATGGAGAAGGAGGTAGGAGAGGATGCCTCTGGGAGAACTGATGCCACTCCAAGCACAACACAGGCCAAGAGCTACCGGAACACCATGAGGAAGAGATGCCGGGTCCTCGTCATCAGTGATTCCATCCTGAGAGGAACGGAGGGGCCCATCTGTCGCTCTGACCCCATGGCACGTGAGGTTTGTTGCCTGCCTGGAGCTCAGATTCAGGACATCACAGAGATGATCCTGGACCTCATCTGACCCTCTGATCGTTACCCCATAGTTCTCATCCACGTGGGAACGAATGACGCAGCCAGGGGCAACCTGGACCACATCATGACAGACTACAAGGCTCTAGGAGCAAAACTCAAGGAGACAGAGGCACAGGTGTTTTTTTTTCTTCTATCGTACCAGTGAGCAGATGTGGATGGCACCACAAGACATTTGTCAGCAAAGTCAACCGGTGGCTTCAGAGCTGGTATTAAGAGGCAGGCCTTGGGTTCTTGGACCATGACCTGCATTTCCGCACAGAGGACATGCTCGGGAGGGATGGGCTTCATCCTCCCCAAAAGGTAAGCGTGTTTTTTCTTCCAGGTTGACTGATCTACTACGGCGAGCTTTAAACTAGGTTCGCTGCGGGACGGGGACTCAGAAGAACACAAGGACACTTCACTGTCAAGCCAGGTGACGTGCACAGGTAGTACCCAGTTAAGTGACAGAGGCCAGGGCAGGCTTAGGAACAAGGGGGTGGCATGGGCACCTACAGGAGGCCTCAGATGCCTCTACACAAATGCTCAAAGCATGGGGAATAAGCAGGAGGAACTCGCCCTCCTGCTAGCTAGCAAAAACCCAGACCTAGTGGGGCTCATGGAAACCTGGTGGGATTCTGCCCACAACTGGGCATTGGACATCCAGGGATACAGGCTGTACAGGCAAGACAGAGCAGGGAAAAGACAGGGGAGGGGGTGTAGTGCTATGCGTCAAAGAGCAATACATGTCCTCAATGATCGAGATGGGGTTAGATGAAAGAAAAAATAAGATGCTCTGGGTAAGAATGCAAGGGGGACATGGGGAAAGGGACTTGATAGTGGGTGTCTACTATAGACCACCTCACCAGGGGGACGAGCTGGACCTGGAATTCTCAGGTCAGCTCATGGAGGTTGTAAAGTCAAGGGATGTGGTTGTCATGGGAGACCTAAACTACCCAGACATCTGCTGGGAGGAGCACTCAGCCAGGTCTGACCGCTCACATAGGTTCCTAGCCAGGATACAGGACCTCCTCCTAACCCAGGAGGTGCGTAGTCCCACCAAGGGAAATACCTTGCTGGACTTGGTCCTCGCCACAGGTGACAACCTGGTGAGGGGCCTGAGGGTACTCGACTATCTGGGCGACAGTGATCATCACCTGCTGGAATTTACTATCTAGCGCAGGGTGGTGAAAGCAAGCAGCAAGGCAGAGATCCTCAACTTCAGGAAGGCTGACTTCTGTAAGCTAAGAAGGTTAGTAGGAGAGGCATTGGGGTCTCAGAGCTTCAATGAGATGGGAGTCCAAGACGCGTGGTTGTTCCTCAAGGAGATGATCCTCCGAGCTCAAAAGGAGTCAGTCCCAATGCACACCAAGGGGGGCAGGAGTGCTAAGAAGCCCCTATGGCTCAGCAAAGGCATCCGGGGATGCCTGAGGGCAAAAAAGGAGGAAGCTGCGGGGTTATTCAGGATTACACCTCTGTTGCTCGGGACTGCAGGGAGGCTGTTAGGAAGGCCAAGGCAGAAATGTAGCTAGGGCTAGTGACCAGAATTAAGGATAATAAAAAGTCCTTTTTCAAATGCATAGGAAGTAAGAAGAAGGCACTGGGTAATGTGGGGCCCCTACAGGATAGGCTTGGCAATCTGGTGATTGCGGCAAACGAAAAAGCTGACCTCTTTAACAAATTCTTTGCTTCCATATTCCTGAACAGGAACTGGGACATCTACCCCACTAGAATTGTGGATAGACTGAGAGGAGGCACTGCCGTGCCTAGGGCCAGGGACAACCTAGTTAGGGAACTTTTGGAGGGGCTGGACGTGTTGAAATCAGTAGGTCCAGATGCTCTTCACCCGAGGGTGTTGAGGGAATTGGCAGGGGTCATAGCAGGACCCCTGGCATGGCTCTATGAGTGCTCTTAGGGCACTGGCCAGGTACCAGAGGATTAGAAAAGGGCCATTGTGTCCCCCATTTACAAGAAGGGGAGAGAAGAGGACCCCAGCAATTATAGGCCAGTCAGTCTTACCTCGGTCCTTGGGAAGACCTTTAAGAAAATTATCAAGGAGCACATCTGCAAGGGCCCAGCAGGGGAGGTAATGCTCAGGGGCAACCAGCATGGGTTCATTGAGGGCCTGACTAACCTGGTTTCTTTTTATAATCAGGTCACAAAGTCCTTGGATGAGGATGTCGGGGTGGATGTCATCTTCCTGGACTTTAAGAAGGCCTTTGACATGGTTTCCCACCACATTCTCTTAAAAAAACTACGTGACTGCAGCATTGATGCCTACGCAGTCAGATGGGTGGCAAATTGGCTAGATGGTCGCATCCAGAAAGTGGTGGTGGATGGGTCACATTCAACCCAGAGGAAGGTGGGCAGTGGAGTCCCCCAGGGCTTGGTCCTGGGGCCTGTACTGTTCAACATCTTTATCAGTGATCTGGATGTGGGTGTGGAATGCATGCTGTACAAATTCACTGATGACACCAAGGTGTAGGGCGAGGTGGGCACGTTGGAGGGGAGGGACAGAATCCAGCTAGATTTAGACAAATTACAGAGGTGGGCAGATGAGAATAGGATGGAGTTCAATGCAGACAAGTGCAAGGTGCTGCATCTAGGGAGAAGGAACCAGCAACACACCTATAGGCTGGGGAACACCCTTCTTCTCAACATGGTAGCAGAAAGGGATCTTGGAGTCATTGTTGACTCCAGGATGAACATGAGCCGCCAATGCAAGGAAGCAGTCAGTAAAGCTAACCGCACCTTGTTGTGCATCTACAGATGCATCACAAGCAGGTCCAGGGAGGTGATTCTTCCCCTTTATGTGGCACTGGTCGGGCCACAGTTGGAGTACTGTCTAGTTCTGGATGCCACACTTCAAGAGGGATGTGGCTAGCATTGAGAGGGTCCAGAGGAGGGCCACTTGCATGGTCAAGGGGCAGCAGGGCAGGCCCTACAAAGAGAGGCTAAAGGGCCTGAACCTATTCAGCCTCCACAAGAGAAGGCTGAGAGGGGATCTGGTGGCCGTTTACAAACTCACCAGGGGGGATCAGTGGGAATTGTGGGAGGCTCTGTTCCCCCAGGCACCACCCAGGGTTACTAGGAATAACAGCCACAAATTGTTAGAGAGAAGGTTCAAGCAGGACATCAGGAGACATTACTTTACAGTTAGGGCTCTGGAATGGACTCCCAAGGGAAGCAGTACTCTCTCCTACCCTGGGGGTCTTCAAGAGGAGGCTGGACAGATATTTGGCTGGGGTGATATGACCCCAGCACCTGTTCCTGCCTGGGGCAGGGGGTCAGACCTGATGATCTGTTTAGGTCCCTTCTGACCCTAAATACTATGATACTATGATTGGGAAGACCAAGGCACTCCATCAGCCTGCCCCTGCACATGCTGGCCCCTCCCCACACAGATTATCATCAATGGACAACACCTGGAAAACGCTGAGCAAACTGGCAGCTACCTCTCTCGGTCAGTCTTGATGCAGAAGTTGAACATTGGATTTGCTGTGCCAGCGTATCCTTCAGAAAGCTGCTTTGCCCTGTCTTTACTGAGTGAGATCTGCAGGTGGCAACTAAGATCCTGGTCTACAATGCAATGGTTATCCCCATTCTCCTCTACAAGTGTGAGACATGGGTGACATATCGAAGACATCTTAAGTGCCTGGACCTTCCATCAGCATTGCGTCAGGAAGATCCTTCACATTAGATGGGAAGACCACTGCACCAGTGCCAGCATCCTTTCTGCAGCTAACATAACCAGTATTGTGGCAAAGATCATGAAACATCAACTCCTCTGGGCTGGCTGCTGTGTGCAGCTGGCTGACATTCGTCTCCCAAAGCAAGTCCTCTTCTCTAAACTCACTCATGGTAAGAGGACTTGCGGAGAAGAGAGGAAGTACAACAAGGACACCCTGAAAGCATACCTTAAGGGTGGCATTAACCTTACAAATTGGAAAGTGCTGGCTGGTAACAGGTCTCAATGGCACTGCACCATATATCAAGCTACAGCCCACTTCGAAGAGAACCATCTGGCTCAGGAAGCTGAGAAATGGAAAAGGAGGAAGGAAAGTACACAACATCCTGGCCAACAGCTGTGCCCCCCGCCCCCTCCCCCCAACTCCCCAGGTATCACCTGTCATATCTGTGGAAAAACTTGCAGAGCACAGATTGGACTCTTCATCCATCTTTAAAACTCACCAATAATCCCTACCATTCCCGCCCCCCGCAACCAGCAGACATCCAGCAGACAGCAGTATCAAGAGATAACTGAAGAAGCTGAGCCTAGGAAGTGGGTTAGGGATGTCCCTTCTATCAGGCCTGAGAAAGATTTATTACCTCTGAACAATCAGTGGTGGGCTCCACTTGCGGTATGTTTGTAGTGCAAGACTTCCTAACTATCCCTGAAGGGACACATTCTCCTTGCTTAATCAGCTCCTCATACATGCACATGGTTCCCATGCTGACTGCCATGCTCTGTGCATGGACAACATCTGGTCCTCTCAAAAGATCAAACAGGATCAACAGGCTGCGCTACCTCCCCACCCCATTGCACAAATGTAAGGCTACATTGAGGGAAACAGCTGCCAGGGTGTATGGGGAGGGTACTGGAGCCCCAAGAGGAAGTTCCTGAGCTGCCTGTTTTGCCTCAAGGAACAGAAATTCCTTGTTTAGTGGATCCTTCCCCAAGCTGTGTTGCTTGAAGAGGCCTCTCTTCTTGCCTCCCTGGCAGGACCTTGGCCCAGGCACGCCACATACCACTTGGCCCCTGAGAATAGGGTGACCGCCTCTTACAAATGGAACAGATGCCCGCCTTCCCCTTTACCTCTCCCCCCCCCCCCCCAACTGGCATCACAGCTGGAAAAGAGCTGAGTGGGGCAGGGATTGATGTGGGCTGCCTACCATGAACAACATGTGCCCCTGGAGCCTGTGGGGGGCCACGGTGACCGCCTGCAGTCAGTGGCAGTGGGGGTGTGGCAGCAGGGAGCTCTCACAGACAGCCACGGCGGTGTTGGCAGGGGATGGGGGGTGACCACCAATTAGCGGTCAGAGACCACCAGCAGAGGTGGTGGTGGCCAGCAGCAATCAGCAACCGCCCAAAGACACCACTGGCAGTTTCAGTGGCAAGCGGGGGAGGGGTGGCATGCGGTGACCACCCGCAGGCACCGCCGGCAGCGCTTCTCTCAAGGAGTGCTCCACCAATCTCGGGGGGTGCATGTGCACCCACGTGCACCCTCTACACATCGCCAATGCTGCCTGCTGTGGCCTCGGGGCTCCCTGCCCTGCTGTCTTTTCTCCAGGAGCCCCACACCAGCTGCACACCCCCTGGCCCCCGGCAGCAGTAAGGGCACAATTCTATGTTGCTGCCACTGGCTGCTGCTGGGCAGGCAGGGGGCATGTTGTTATGGCAGTGCAGGGCTCCTGAAGGAAAGGCAGCAGATTGGGGAGATCCAAGGCCACAGCAGGCAGCCTACATCCACCCCCGACCTAAGCACAAATCTGGGGGGTACATGCCCCCCATGTCCCACCAGAGGATGCACATAGCAGCAGGGAGATGCCCTCCCCCACACCCCTTGAACAAGTCACCCGTGGTTGTTCCACTCCCAGACTCAGGGCCATCCACTACCCTGGCTGGGAAGCACCCCTCCCTCACTGTGGAGGCCTTGATATGCCCCCCTTCTCCCCACCATAGACTTACCTGCAGGGAGCAGCTCTCCAAGCTACCTAGCTCTTTCCTGGCCACCTGCATGCATCCAGGCTTGCACATGCACACAGTGCTCCCTGCACCCGCTCCCGGCAGCCCCAAGCAGCCCCTTGTAGACTGGAATACTGCCAGCCTGCACAGGGAAACCCAGACCTCTGCACAATGCTGCAGATCTGAGACAAATGCTGTCCTGGAGTTGTGCAGCCTGGGACCGGAACTTGATGATCCCATTCCAGAACTGTCCCGCCCAATTAGGGACAGGTGGTCAACCTACCTGAGAAGCCTATCCCAGGCCTCTGCCAACTCTTCTTGTCTCTGCTCTGCATAGAGGGACAGGACCAGGGAAAGTGGATCAGCACCCACCTGGGCTTCCAAGGCTTCTGGTATTTAGTTACCTGAAGGATCTCTGAGGCCCCAACAACATTTACGTCTCTGTTACTCCCCCACTACCACCACCGCCACCACCATCAATTCCTGCCTTTAAAAGCTTTATCTATTCTATAAAATCTCTTTCTAATGGCCATGCTGTCCACAAACAGCCAAATTATCCTGCCTTATCCCTATAGTGACACAGCACTACATGTGTCAGCAGCAGCAGCTGGTTCCCCATGAAGGCCAGCAGGGAAGTCACTGAAACTGAAGTGTGTTTAGTAATGCTGGAGGTCTTCACTAAAACATGAATGGTCCCATAGCATAAGAATTGTCACTGCCTGGGCATGGTTTGCAGCTCAGTAGAGCATCTTGTCCACATTTCACTGAGGTATTCTTTACTGCAAGGGCTTCAAACTACTTCCTAGAAGAGCCCAAACACTTAGTCATCTCTCCAGGAGCAGAATACATCAGGAAAGAAGCCCTACAGGCTTCTCAAGTCACTTGCTAATGGCACCAGCATTCTGCTTTCCTTACTTTTTGGTACCTGTTAGAGGCCCCTTTAAGAGAGCAAGTGGCTGTCATCCCCTCCTGTTCCTAGCTGCTTTTCCAAGCAGTGCACTGCCACCTCTAGCAGTAGTTTGTTTTCCTCAATCCAGGAATCAGCCCATGTTGAGGGGAGGGAAAAGTAGTAATCCAGTACCTAGATAGTGGAGTAATATTTGAGCCAGAAGAAGTGGTGGGACAAGAGTTCCATTTCACAACAGCCTGCGAACTTTCAATGTTTGTTTCCCTTTTTCCTTGAATGAAAGCAAAACCTTGCAAATATTTTTTTTTTAAAATGGAGTAGTGTCAAAATGCCCATTTTTCAAATGAAAAAGGTCAAGTTTCTGATTCTTCAGCCCCCTGTAACTGAAGCAACTACAGAATCCTCGCAGGACCTCTGAGGTGCTCCTATTGAAGACTGTTGGCCCTGAGCCCATGCTGTGGAACATTTCCACTTTGATGAAACAATGCTTTTCTGTGTCAGTACATTTTTCACCAGTATTTTGACCATCTCCAATAGGCTGATAAATACCAAAGTGTTAGATAGGAGGCCTTGAGCTAACGCTTTAGAAAGTATGTCAACAGGAAGTACACAGGAAATGCCCCAGTCATAATACCGTCAAAAGTATATTTGCAAGACAGGTCACTCCACACACTGATTCCCTTCCTCAAATGCCATTTCTCCATAGCAGGCCAGAATGTAAACCAGCCCCACCTGCCCCACCCACCAGACCCTCTGAAACAGGCTGTTAAGGAGGCATCTTCCTAACAAAGTGACAAGAATCAGTAAGCAGCAAACAAGATGCCAAGCCATTGGGAGAAACCAATATGGACCACAGCCTCATGCACGTCTATGAGAGCTGGAAAAAAATCTCCCCATTCCCACACCTGTAGCTAGATGGATCTAGAATCATAGAATCATAGAAGTAGGGTTGGAAGGGACCTTGTAGATCTTCGAGTCCAAACCCCTGCCTGGGCAGGAGGGAAACTGGGCTCAAGTGACCCCAGCCAGGTAGGCATTGAGCTGCTTCTTAAAGACCCCCAGGGTAGGAGCCAGCACCACTTCCCTTGGAAGTTGGTTCCAGATCCTAGCCACCCTGACTGTGAAGTAGTTCCTACGGATGTCTAATCTAAACCTACTCTCCAACAACTTGTGGCCATTATTCCTTGTTATCCTGGGGGGGGCGCTAGGGGAAACAAGGTCTCCCCCAAACCCTTCTGGTCCCCCCTAGTGAATTTATAGACGGTCACCAGGTCCCCCCTTAGCCTTCTCTTGTGAAGGCTGAACAGGTTCAGGTCCCGTAGCCTCTCATCTAGATGGTGATAGTGACAACAAAAACTATACAACAGTCTCTACACTGTAATAAGATCTCTACATTTGGTGTAGGAGCGTGGAATGGATGCTCCCAGCTCCCTAAAATCAGACCCTGTCCTTCCACAGCCCATAAAAGAGCCATCAGTGAGGGCAGCTCAGGAGCTGGGCTTGGCAGGGGTCATCAGTGTCTCTTCTCCTTACCCTTCAGCGCACTGGGTTACCCAAGGCTTTCACCTTTATATGATGGCTTTAAATGAAGCCAAGCTGGTATTTAGCCTCATTCTACAGCATTTTAGTGGCTATCCAAACTAAGTGAATGTTGGGGGATAGGTATCCTTAACACTAGGGGCTTATTGGTGGGGATTCTAGTTTTCTCTGTTTAAAAATAACAAATTCTCTGATTAAGACTCCCAAAATCTGTAGTTTGCGATGATTAAAATGAAACGCCACTATATAAATAAGTATTAGTTGAACACATTGTTTTATTGATATATTTATAATTTTAAAGCAATTTGGAAGCCTACCAGTGCCTCAATCACTATTCTAATATAATAAAAGACTTAGTCCATCTGTCTGTCTGTCTGACCATCCGTAGCGCTCTAGGTCACATGTGTATGTGCCACTGAGCGCGCGGGTGGCGATTGGCTGGTCCAGGCACAACTTTGCACCTCTGCTTGGTGGAGGGGGTGGAGGCGGAGGCAGTTGGGGGCGAGAGAGCCGCTGCACCACACCACATCGACAACAGCCAGCAAGGAGGGCAGCAGGAAGGGGAGGGAGGGTGGTGCCAGGGGAGGAAGGGCAGGGAGGAGGGGGTGACTGAGGCTGAGGCTACTCCAGGCTGATCCCAGGAGGCTGGGTGTGCTGCGCTCAGGCCAGACCGGGTCGTGGGGCCATGGGAGCCCAGCAGATCCTCCAGGGGCATGGGTGGGTGGGTCCCGCCACTGCGCACACTGCAGGGAAGCCGGGGGGGGGAAGTGCACGTGCCACCCCCTTGGCAACCCCGCACAGCATCCCTGGTTGAGCCACTGGGCCCCAGCCGGGGCCCCGTTCACAGTGAATGGGGCCCAGCCAGGCTAGGTCATGGGACACTCGGAGCCCAGCAGCTCCTCCAGTGGCCCCCCAGTCTGTGCACAAGGCAAGGGTGGGATCCAGCCTCTGCTCCCTGCCTTGCTGCCACCACTTTGAAAGCAGTGTGGCACAGCACCATATCAGGGCAGTGAGGCATATTTGGGGAGTGTGGCTGTGTGTGGCATCTTGTGCTGTGTGTGTGGCCTGTGGCTGCGTGTGGCTGTGGTGTGTGTGTAGCGTGTGGTGTTGTATGCGTGGCATATGACACTGTGTGTGTGGTGCTGTGTATGTGTGGCTGTGGGTGGCATATGGCTGGGTGTGTGGCTCTGTGTGTTTGGCTGGGTGCAATGTACAGCATGGAGCTAGGTGTGTGCGGCGTGTGGCGTGTCGTGTGTGTCGGTGCGTGTGTTGTCGTGTGTCTGGGTGTGTGTGTGTGTGTGTGTGGCTGGGTGCATGTGTGGGGTGTGGCTGGGTGTGTGTTGGGGGGGTGCACAGGGCCGAACACAGAGCCGGGGGGAGGGTTGCATGCGGCTGGATGAGGAGTGGTGGCAGCGTGGGGTGGCGGAGCTCCATTCCCGCTGCCCTCCTGTCACTCTTGACAGGCAATTGGCTAGTAATAAAATACATTCTAAATACCTATAATTTTTGGCATTTGATTTGGGGGTTTTTATCATGGAAAAATCAGAGCTCCCCCTGCCCCCTTTGCTCACCACAGGTCCAGCTGCGGCTGCATTCCACCCCTGCATTGCTTTGTGGTGCTGGGCAGCCTGGTATGCTGGTGCCTTGCCCATGCCAGTGCCCCTCACTCCCAACCCGCAGGCCGCTACCCCTCGCAGCCCTGCCGGATTTCATAGACATTAGGGCTGGAAGGGACCTCGGAAGATCATCGAGTCCAGCCCCCTGCCCAAAGGAGGGGGCCCCCAGCTGCCAGCGCTATGGAGCCAGGGACCTGGGTCTGCAGCCCTCTGCCCACCCAAGCAGCACCCAAACCCCAGCTTCTGCCCATGGAAAGCAGCAGCTCCTACAGCCAGACTGGAGCATGGAGCCCAGTTCCCCCCTCCAGTGGGCAGCATAGCTGGAGCGGAGCCGGGGGGGAATGGGGGCGGAACCAGGTTGCCCACTGCAGGTTCAGGGCTCCCCGCCCTGCTGCCCTCCCACCATGGCCTCCGCAGCCCAGCAGGTGAGACCCAGTGCGGCAGGGCAGAGCAGGGGAGGGAGGCCCAGTGCTGCTGCTAGAAGCCCTGCCCCGCTATGATGAGGTGCCCCCTGCCTACCCAGCAGCAGCAGGGCGGGGGGCACAACTCTTTGCTGCTACTCCACTGCTCTCAGGTGGGCAGAGGGCACCTTGCCATGATGACACATGGCTCTTGGCAATAGCACTGAGCCTTCCTGCCCTGACGCACTCTTCCATACCAGGTCCTGCCTGCTAGGCTACAAAGGCCAAGGGGGAAGGCAGCAGGTCAGGAAGCCCTGAGCCCACTGCGGTCAGCCTGCATCTACCCCCACCCCGCACACAAATCTGTGGGTCACATGTCCCCCATTCCTCCCTAGTAACACACACAGTGACAGAGAGACAGCCCCCACAACCCACTGGATGAGCCACCCGTGGCTCCATCCTGCTCCCCACCTGCAGCTCTGTCCTACTCCCTGCCTGAGCCCTTTGGCCATGCATTCCTGCCTCAGCCCTGGGCCCCAGGCCCCACACACCACCCCAGCTGAGCTGAACCCCCAGCCCGGCCCATCTACCTCCCTTTCTGTAGGGGCCTCAACCCCACCTCCTCCCAGACTTACCTGAGGGGAGCTGCAGGAGCTGCTCTCCAGGCTGCCTGACTGCCATATGCATGGTGCACACACACATGCACCATGGCACCCCCTCCCTGATTGCCCTCCTCCCGCTCCCCCCAGCTCCTTGCAGGCTGGAACTCTGTCAGCCTGCAAGGGCTGCGGTTTCCTGCGGTTTTCTCCTTTAAAGGAGAAAATCAGCATTTTACTATGTTTTTCTGCAGCAAATGGAAAACCTGGATTCCTGCTAATTAGGAGGGAACAGAGCCTGGGTTATGGGGAATGATCTCTCCTCTTGCCTGAAGATACAGGGATTTTGGGGCAGACCTGAGGCCTGTCTCAACAGCAGGCAATCTGTGCATGGGAAAGGTTGCCCTTACGCAAGCTCACCTGTCCTAGGGATGGAGGATTCTGCTGACTTTGTGCCAAAGCAACAGTCAGGTGCAGAGAATCCCCTGATAAGGCCTTTCCCAGCTCCCTCCCACATCTCCCATCTGCCCAGAGAATACGAGGAGCCCCTCAGCCTCCACAGAGAGATAAAACAGTCTCTACCTCATGAGTTCCATAATGGGGGCCATGGGAACAATATGAACATCCCAGGGAGAGGGAATCTCAGGACATAATAATCAATGTGCTCTGACAGATTGCAGGATACAGTCCTGACCAGTTTCCTATGGTGATCACCCCGCAGAGGTATCAGGAAGTGGACAAATGATAGACCAATGCTTTGTGCCTGCTATAGTCTCAAAGCTCTTTTCAGAAGCATGTGCCTTTCAGAATCAGTACCTTGCACTCTGCTCCTTCCAGCTGGGACAGAGTGTCTCAGAGAAAGGAGCCTTGCCTCTGCAGAGGCTATTTTTCCCTTAGCAAACTGAGTAGTTTATATTTAGCCTGTAGCCAAACGGATGCAGGTTCCTTAAAGAGATAGGGTGTCAACTGTTGAGCCTTATCAGATCATTAGGCAGAAATGTTGGGTTCCCTTATCTCTTGTGATGGTCTGTAACAGTCCCAGCTTGTCCTCCTCACTGGATGGCTGTGATAGGGATTTGATGCTTTCCCTGCTCAGGATTTGCTGGTCAGGGAGACTCTTGGTTACACCCAGTAGGAGCCCAACCCAAAGAGAAAGGGAAGAGAACGGGCTGTGCTTGTAACTCAGCATGGAACCCTCACAGAGTTCTGCTTCTGCTTTGTCCAAAGTGGAAACAAGCCAGCAATAAGGAGAAGCTGTGCTTCTGCCACTGGCCACAAGATTCAGACTTCCACATGTCAGACCGCCTTCAACTCTCGCACAAGTATATCAGGCTGAGTCCACAAAGGCTGGTAGTGCAAACTGTGCAGTTGCACAAAGCTTTGAGCTGGTCAGGGCACTGGCAATAGCAGCAGAGAAAGTGACTAACAGCCATCAATTTCTAGTCTCCTGTTAGCATAGTTGTTCAGTTAAGAGGGGACACCGGTACTGGGACCTTTGCAGCAGCCTTCCTGGAGCCCACTGCAAATGCCATTCTCTGGGGATCTATTCTGTGCCTGGTAGAGGTACTCTGGGCTATAGTAAGTGTCAGGGGAGGGTGCTAGGCATTTAGCAATACCCTAATGAGGTGCAGCCCAGCTATCAGCCCTGTGATCAGCCAGTGGAGGACTGAAGGATATTGTGAGACTGGCCGGAAACCCAAACCCCTCCCCTCCCAGCCTCAGAGCTCCTCTGAATTTCTTTGCTTACCTTGCCCTGTGGCTGACAGTTGGGTAATAGGGCAGCACTGGTGTAATTGCTAGGCTGCGCATGGCTCTTGCAAAAAAGGGTTGCACTTGAGCACAGCAGAGTGGAGGTGCCACTCTTACCTTGTGTGCCAAGCACCAAAGCTACTTGCTGGCCCAGCTCCACCGCCAGGAATCAATTAATTGTTCCCTTTCGTCAACCATGAGGGCAGAGAGGTCATCTGCCCATTTCCTCCTTCCCATGGAATCCAGGACTCTACAAGGAGCATGTAGATAGGTGTTGCTTGGACAGGCTCCCTGCTGGCTTCCTGGTGTCATATAAAAGGGTGGTCAAAGGTGCCAGTGTTTGCACAGGGCCTGGCAGATGCAGCTTGGGGAACTGCCCTAAGCGTTGTACAGCATGAGCAAATTCCTCTGCCCCAGACAGCACTAAGGAAGCTTCCCTCCCCCTCTGCTCCAGAGGCAGGGGGCTGGCTGCCCCAGTCCACTGTGGGACCAGGCCTGGCTGAAACCTGCAAGACATTCCCATTCAGCAGAGCTCTCCACTTCGTAGGAACCCAGGTAGAGTGGGGCAGTCCCATCTCCAGGAGATGTTCCTGTCTCTATGTCCTGGCCCTTCAGGGTGAAGCTACTAGCTCTGCTGCTTGGGCTGTCTGGTCTTGGTGGGAAAACCACTCCTGGAGCAAAGGAGGAAGTTAGAGTTGAAGAAGGGCTTTCTATGCCATTTATTTATTGACGGTTTCATTTGGACTTGCCCTGTGCTCCTTCAGATGGTGCCCCTTCTGCGACTCCCAGCGTTTCTCTGGCTCCAGCCAAACCCCCCTACTGGCCAGACCAAACCAGAGCAAAGTGCCCTTAGGCCCATTTCCTCAGTGCTCCCCGGCCAGCACTGCATCAGATCAGGGCCTGTGCAGTCAGATGTCCCCAGCAGCAGCTGCAGGGAGCCACAGTCGAGAGAGAAGGGCACGGGACATGCTAGAGCGGGGCAGAAGGTGCAGACGGCCGGGGAAGATCAGAGGACAGCAGGTGCAGGTGCAGGCGCAGGGGCAGCTGGAGCTAACAGACGCACTGCTTGGAGGAGGCAAAAGCCGGGGCAGGGGCAGGGGCAAGGGCAGGGCCAGTGGCGATGGCCGAGCACCAGCGGGCAGGCGCGGCGGCGGGGAAGGGGAGAGAGCCGGGGGCAGGGACAGGACAGGACGGGGCGGGGCGGGGCGGGGCGGGGCCGCCAGGGGGAGGCGCGGGTGGCGCCGCCGCGGGTGCACAGCGCTGGAGAGCGGCGGGCGGAGCGCGCGGGGATCCCGCGCCCACGGGACGGCCGGAGGGGCCGCCGCGATGGCCGCCGCGATGGCGCTCCGCGGGAGCCGGAGGCCGGCCGCGGCGCTGCAGGGGGAGAGGTGAGGGGGTGCGGGGCGGCCCCGGCGGGGGAGTGCCAGCCCGCCCCGTGCCAGGCCGGGGGAGGACCGGCCCGTCGGGGCCCCGGGCCGCACACGACCCTGCTGTGCCCGCCCTGAGCCCGGACGGGCATCGCTGGGCCCCGGGGCAGATGTGCAGCCCGCCCGGGTCCGGCCGCCCGCGCAGTGTCCGCGGCTGCAGCAGGGACTTCCTGCGTGTGTCCGACAGCGCAGGGCAGCGGCGGCTGGCCCGGCTCCTAGCCACGCATCCGCGTGTCTTGCCCTCTGCGCCCCCAGGGGCCCAACAGAGGCCGCTCGGCGCCCCGCCCCCTCCCCGGCCGGCTAGTGCCCTGTGGGGCACCTCTGCCCTGCCCTGCCCTGCCCTGCCCTGCCCCGGTCGCTGAGGGCTGCCCTTGGAGGCTCTTGGTCTTAACCTGAAAGAGAAGAGAGGAGCACTGCTAAGGCCCCGAAGATGTTACTGTAAAGTAGCTGTCACAGGATGCCCTGGGATCCTACTCCCCTATGGCTGCCACATTTCATGGACCAGGGTTTGCACTGGACACACTTGAGCCCAGGGCTGGCAGTGAAGGTCCAGAAGGCTCAGTGCTGCTGCAGCCGAGTCCTGGCTAAGAGTGACTCGTCCGAGGCTGAACAGCAGCAGAAACAGCTGTGGCTTTCAGGGCAGGCACTTGGAACCAGATTCTGTTTCACGTGATAGGTTGTCTAAGCACGATCCTACTTCACCCTGAAAAAAGTTAATGCACCTACTTTTGTAGCACTCCATCATCTGAGCCTTATGATAAGGCAGAAGAAGCAGCAAGGAGGATTAATGTTTTGAATTAACGTTTTTTCCAAGGGCTCACATTTAGATGGTTAATGGCTAGATTAGAAACTGGCCCTTGCTGCCTTCTGCTGTGATGTGGAGAAGTCTCCAAACTCACAGCAGGCTTTTTAGTCAGTTGGTTCTGGAAAGGTTTATTTATCCTCCATGCTTAGCACACACGGCCCACGCTCACGCACACTTCTGCACAGTGATGCATACACTGACACAATTACCAGTGCAACATGCATACACACACATACTCAGTAACCAACATGCAGTCTTGCATATCATCTACAAGTACACACACATCCACACACACACACATCCACACTCTGGTACAGACAACAGTATAACATATTTAGAGATTCGTACATGATACACCAGACACATCTCTACACAGTCAAACAGTCTCTACAGCATACATGGCGCACGCACACAACTATGCACACACAGTTTACATGCTGTTTCAGATGCTAGCATAATAAAATCACATTCACACATCATTTTCCAATACCCACCCACACACACCACACACTGATACAGACAACCACAGAATCTGAAAAACTCAACACACTCATCAGTACATGCACACACGATATCACATACATTACAGATAGCAGTGCACTTTCATAGATACACACAAAATATAGATGAACACACTCACAGGCACAATGACACTCTGAGACATACACACTTGTGCTCAGTATACACAGACTCAGTGCCAGAGTCCTTCCTGTTCCCATTTCAAGGCCGAGGTAGGTCCTGTTGGGAGGAGGGATAGGGCTGCGTGGGAGAATGTGAGCAGCAGGAAGGAAGTCTGCACTGAACAATAGGGGGAAATGAAGGAACTGGAAAAAAGACCCAGTGGCAGTGGAGTTAGCACAGATGGTTTAGTGTGGAGAAGCATGATTCATGGGAAAAAGATCTCACAGCACCATGCACCAGGCTTCAGAGAGCAGAGCTCAGTCTTAGGCTGAAAGGGACAGCAGGGAGTAGGGGAAGCTGTGCAAACTGTTCTGAGACAGGAGAGAAGGAGAGCAATTGTTGTCATTGTGGTTTACATTACAGAGGTTCCAAGCAGAATCAGGATTCCAGCATGCTGGATGTTGCAAAGACCCAAAGGGAAAGAAAGTCCCTGTCCTGAAGAGTCTGCAGTTCCAAGGTATCTGCCTCATACAAATGCTAAGAAAACCTCTTTGAAGCTGCCCCTCTGAGGCAGAGTAATCATTCCCCACATGGGGGCAGCATAGCTGGGAGCCTGTCAGGCACAGATGGCATGTGGCCAGCTGGGCTGTGTGCAGCAGGCTGTCTCCCTGGACTTGCCTGTGAGTCATGTTGACCTCTCCCATGCCCTCACCAGCACTTAGGGAGATGATGGCGCACTCTTTCCGGTAGCAGAGCCCTCCCTGAGCTGGCCAACATCAGAGAACCATCCTGTGGGAGGGGCCCAGCTGCACCATGGCTATCTGCTTTCCCCAGCAGGTCCTCCCCCCTTCCTCCCCACCACCCCCTCAGTGACCAGGACTGAGATTCTGGGCAGAGCAAACAGCTTGCTAATTCTCTCTCACAGCAAATACAAATTGCAATAGGAGCCAGGGATCCTGCCTGAGAACCTGCCTACAGGGATGGAGCCTTCTGGCATGCGCACATGTGCATGGGACTGTTTTTTGTTGGGCTGGGAATGACCCTGTATCTGACTTAATGGGCTGTCTCTCTGGGACTGGGAGGCCTATACATTTGTGAGACCCTTGCAGCCCCTGAGGGAGGGATGGTTCCTGTCACAGCAGGGGTCTTGACCTCCCAAATGAAAGTGGTTTCAGTATTTGAGCGCTTGGGGGAGGGTTTGGAGAAGTTTGGGTTTGAGAGCAAACAACAGTTGCTCAGAGTGCTCAGACCATCCTGCAAGGATGTGCCCACAGGAGAAGTAAGCCAGGGCTTCCATGGCAGGAACTGACAGCAAGACAGACAGGGAGATCCGAGGCACATCCTCAGTTCAGCTTGAAGAGGGTGGGCCTCGGAGAATCTCTTTTCCAATTGGTCTGGAAGTTAGGGCCCCTTTAGGTCTTGGGTTAGGACCTCAGAAGTGTTCAGTTTGCCGGTTACACTGGCTGTCAGTCCCCACTGAGGCTTTGCTGCCCTCTTTTACAGACTATAGATTCATAGATGTTTGGGTTGGAAGGGACCTTAGCAGATCATCGAGTCCAACCCCCTGCCCTGGGCAGGAAATAGTGCTGGGGTCAGGCAACACTGACCCCGGCCACGTGTATGTCTAGCCTCCTCTTAAAGACCCCCAAGGTAGAGGAGAGCACAACCTCCCTTGGAAGCCCATTCCAGATTTTGGCAACTCTTACTGTAAAGAAATTCTTCCTGATGTCTAACTTCAATCTGCTCTCTGTCAGTATGTGGCTGTTGTTCCTAGTTACCCCAAGGGGTACCCTGTTAACAGCATCTCCTATTCCTTGCTGTCTCCCCTGATGAATTTGTAGACAGCCACAAGATCACCTCTCAGCCTTCTCTTGTGTAGGCCGAAGAGATCCAGGACCCCCAATCTCTCCTCGTAATGTGATGTTCTTTAAACTCTCTTCCCTTTCCTTAGATGATGGCTTGACCATTCTTCCAATCCTGGCTGAGGGTCCCTGGGGCCATGATCTCCCAGTACAGTGCTGATTCTGACATAGCAGACTGGCTGTCCATCATCCATCTGGAGAGATACCAGGATGTCTTTAAAAAACATGGATACTATGTGGCCAGAGATGCTGTCTTCCTGGACAATGAGAACTTGCAGCTGATCGGCATCACTGCCACTGGGCACCGCAAGAGGATCCTGAATCTGGTGCAGCAGACACTGGTGTTGGTGGAAGGCAAATTTGGGCCCATGGCAGGAGATGCCCATGCCAAGCCTGGTACATACACAGAGCCCCTGGATGCACCCAGAGTGTACCAAATAGGTGAAACCAAAAATGGTCCAAGTATTGCTAAAGGAGCTTCTGGAGCAGCTGTTGATAGGGTTGGAAATAAACAGCATTCAGCTGGTCTCAGCCAAGACCCAACGATGGAGAAGGAGCCTGTTCCACCCCTCACTAAACCAGTACCCAAGCCCAGGACTATCTTCTACTGCCCATCCCCAGCAGCAAAGTCAGAGCAGGACCCAGTGCCCAAGCCGCTGGCACAGTCAATAGTGCCAACACATAAACCTGGCTCTGATGGGAATCCTGGCTCTTTTGTCAGATTGGAAGGGTTTATGCCAGGGGAAACTTCCACAGTTCTCAAGAATTCAAAGCTTACCCCAGAGCAACCAGGTCGCACAGGAGAAAAAAGTTCAAAGGATGTGGTGGCACCCTCTATAGGGGTGAGGAAGAGTGCTTTGGAGCCTACCCCTGAAAACGAGACAGGGCTAAGTGAGATGGGTTTAGCTAATGAGGGTGAACCTGAAAACTCTTCTCCTCCCATCCCCTCTGTCCCTCCACGACTTGGCCACAAGGCACAGTTAATTGAGTCCAGCCCAGCAAGCCTGACAGAGAGTTGTCCTGCAGGCAGCTCCTCTCTGCCTGCTGCTGCCACCCTTGCTACCAGCACACAGGGAGAGCCCTTGCTGTGTCCAAGTGCCTCCTCCCAACCAGCCCTTGTGCATCGCAGACTGGAAATGGTATCCAATGTCCTCTATGAAGGGCTAAATCCTTTGTTGGAGCCTGCTGGGTATTCTGGAGGTGAAGTCATGGAGAAACAAACTACTACACAACTACCAGGCCTAGCCACAAAGGAAGTGTCTCCATCATCTGAGAAGCCTGAGTAAGTGTGCACTTACCCATAGTATCACAGCCTTCCTGAGCCAGCTGATTCCCAGAAGACATTTCTCAGGTCCTCTCAGAGGGTCTTGGCTCCAAAGGACAATGTCCAACCATACAGCCAGCAGTCCTCAATTGGACCTCCAGACCTTTTCTCATTTCAGTCCTCAGATTCTTAGGACCTCCCCTCTGGGTTGAACAGACAGATGTGGAGAGGGGTCAGACATAGCCGTTAGCCCTTTTCCTTGCACCCCATAGTCCTAGGCTCTCTGCAGGGAAGTCAGAAAGGATGATTACCCTGCAGCAAGGCATGCAGCATGGAAGGGATAGGCTAGGAGCAGTCTGACCTGATGGCTGAATGACGGGACAGCCCTGATTCTCACATTGGGTTACTTGCTGGGGAGGGGATGTGCTGGAACTGCTCAGGGAGCACTGTCACCAAAATATGTGCAGAGGTCATTCTTGAACCTGACCAGTGGTTCCTGAGGGCCCCTCTGCCTGGGTTACACCATGAAGTTGGCAGTACTTGAATTGTTCCAAGTTGCAGATTATGGAGATAAGAAAGGAATGGGACCTGGTCACAAAGTGTAGATTCAGTGTACCATGATGGGTAAAAGCTCTGGGTCGTATGGCTGAGACGTAGTGCAAAGAGGCTGTGCATGGGTATGGGAGCTACAGGCTTCAAAATGGGGTCATACAACACAGTGGGTATGGGCTGAGATAAGCAGGGATCCAGGCCTTTTGAGAGGATCACACAATGCAGAGGGGGCTATATGGGAAAAGGGAACTATAGCCCTGTGAACTGGTCATACAGCTTCAAGGATCTGTGTTACGCTGGAGAGGTCACTAATCCTGTGGCTGGGACATGCAGCACAAAACAGTTACATTAGTTGGGGAAGCAGGGAGAGGGGTTCTGTGTCTTGTGGCCAGGTCATGCATTGGAGGAGGGCAGGCTGGAAGAGGGAGAGTAGTGTGCCCCATGGTCAGTTTACACAATACAGTGGGCCTGGCTGGGATGAAGAGTTCCCATGGGCAGGTCACACAACACAGAAGGGCTGTGTTGGAACAGGAAGGGTTCACAGTCCAGTGGCCAGGTCACACAGGCCAGAGTGGTCACGGTTGAGAAGCTCAAGGCCCTCTTGATTGTTCACAGATAGGACAGGGGCCATGCTGAGATGGGGAGGGTTACAGACCTCATGGTCAGGTTACACAGAACAGAGTGGCCAACCTCAATTGGGAGGGCTCAGCATCCTGGGGGCCTTACTCAGACAGATAGGACATGTATAGATGAGGAGGGCTAAGAACCCTATAGCTGGGTTGCAAAGAGCAGTGGAACATACTGGGATGGAAAGGACTACTGGCTCTGTGGAGGAGGAGCAAAGTTCAGATGGACTGTGCTGGGATAAGAGAGATTAAGGAGCTTCCATATGGGTCAGAGAACATAAAGGGAACTACCCAGAACAGGCTGGCTCAGGACCTTGCCCTGGGTCATGCATTGTAGAAGACTGTGGTGGGATCATTTTCAGTACATCATGCCTGGTTTACACAGTGCATTTCACTTGTGCTGGGACAGAACAGGCTCCAGTCCCCTTGGCTAAGCCACATGGTGCAGAGAAACTATCCTGGGACACGTCTAAGCCATAGTGTTTGTTTGGGGACACAAGTTAAGCTGTTACGCATTCACTTTGGAAATAGGGCAGATCAAGGGGTTGTTCTGGTGTGGACAGTCTGGTAACCCTGGCTGAAACATCCATATGCTCCGGTGGTTCACCCATTTAATATGGCACTGAATGCCACCCAGAGGAGGACGCTCAATGGAGTAATTTGAAATTTTCTTCCACAGGCCCTTAAGTGAAGTGGGGTGGGGCTTCATTATCAGCATGTGAGTTTTCAGGGACTTAATGGTCCCCTGCCACATAAGCTGCTCCCCCTCCTCCCCTGCTTGCAAAGGAGCATTCCATACTGTGTATGCTTAATGCTTTTCTCTTTCCCCATTGTTTCAAGCAAAGGTTACAGTGTCCCTCGGCATGTGCCCACTGCTTGCTCTCTGCCCTACTCTCTTGGATCCTTTCTGTTCTTCCATTTGCTGTGTTATGTCCCATATTTTAGCAGTGGCCTATCAGAAGAGGTTCTCAAAGACCTTATTGCCAGATTAATACAGTGTCTGAGGCAGGCTCAGCAGTAGAGCGCCAACAGAGCCCACCCTCACAGCCCAGGACTATCCTGGCCCAAAGCAGCTGTGGCTGAGGAATAATGGGGAGTGGTGGGTATGGGACATGTGGGCCAGGGCAGGTGGCCCTGGGATGCTTCTCTGCAAGTTCTGGATGGTGAGATGGGGGTGTTGGTCTAAGGACATAGGCCAACAAGCTTCTTTGGGTAAATGTGATATCTCTTATTAAACCAACTAAATGGTTGGAAAAATTGTTCTTTACAAGCTTTTGGGCACAAACACCCTTCTTCAGGCATAGGGATGGTGAGATGTTGATTCAGAAGTGCTGCCTGGTAACGAAGCAGCCAGAAGCAGACCTGGAGAGGGAATTGAGGGAAAATCCCAACAGGTGCAGGGCCAGTGCTAGGAATCCAGGTGGACAGCAAAAAACCCAAGATCTAGGAAAGCCACACCTGGAAAGAGGTCTTTGTACAGGCCAAAGTGCCTGCCCATAACACTAACCTTCTGCCTGCCGCCCCTCCCATCTGGTTTCAGGTTCCCTGTTGCGGTGGTGGGGAAGGAGCCCTCCTGCCTACCTGCTCACCCATCACCATGATGAAAAAGAGAACACCTACCCACATCCCTCAACCTGGCTGTCACAGAACTGGGAAGGGGAGCAGCCTTCCTACATGCACCATACTAGCACGCACACATGTGTGCACACTGACACACATGCAAAATGGCAGGAGGCCTCTCCAGGTCTAGTCTGCCTAGTTGGAGTTTGGGAGGGACAAGTAGTTCAAGGTGACAGTTTCGTCTTTCAGCTGTAATGCCCAAAACCAGAGACTCTGACCCACAACCCAGGGCATCCCTACCTCCGTGGGTATAGCAGAGCACTCTGCTTCATGCAACACAGCTTCCTATGCACTGAAACCACCCATTCCCATAGGTTTGTTACAGTCACTTCCCTGCTGCACCCCCTCTTAGAGGCAAGTTACCCTAGCTGGGTGTATAAACCCCTGATAAATCACTCTGGGGTGAGTGTCCCCTACAAGGAGAGGCTGCATAGTGGAGCCCTGCTCCATCAGCCTATATCCTGTCTGCTTGCTCCTGCAGGTCTCCCAGATGTCCATATTTGAGCCTGCCTCCCATCCCCCAGAGACCCGTCAGCAGACCAGGTGAGTTCTGAGAGTTCCTGCTCACATGTGCAGCCCCTTTAACATAGGGCCCCACTCTTCCACCTGCACAAAGGAAGGGAGCAGAGACATTTCCAGGTGAAGGAGTTGGCATCACAGAGGGACAGAAGTAAAATATTGCTAGAGGAGGAGGGAATAGGGCCCATACGGAGATAATGTGAGATGGGGTGGATTGGAGCCCATAAGGGAATGAAGAATAGGGACAATCTGGGATGGGTAGACTGAGGCCCATATGGGGATGGGGAATGGAAGCACTGTTGGTTGGGGTGGATCTGGACTTATACAGGGGAGAGTGGCAGTGTTGGGCAGAGTAAATTCACACTCATACCCTCCCACTGATACGACAGCTGCCAGCCCCCCAGCTCCTCTCTTTTTTTGGCACCTTCCATGGCTGCTGTCTATCCCCAGGGTGATTTCTGGACTCATGACCTAGCCAGTCATCATTCCCATGCACATGCCCAGGCCAACCTGGCAGTAGATTACTTCATGTGAGTGGTGTATCCATCCTGCTTAGTTTCGAGATCTGCCTTTCTGTGCTGGTCCATGGTCCTGGCTAGAGTGGGGGACTGTGACATGAAACACATTTTCTTCCAAGTAAAAGTTGCTGCAGTCATTGACACTAAACCCTCTCTCCTGAGTATTGGCCTGTGCCCCTCCCAAATTTACATCCACCCACTGAGAAGAGATCAAGAGGAGGTGGGTTCCTCCTCTCACAGCTCTGTGACTGGCTGAAAGTTGCTGTTATCATGCTCAAGTGCAGATCTTGATCACTTTTTTTCCCATCTTTCTGCCCACAGACTTGACTGAGGAGCCCATCAGTCCCTACTGTGAGTCTGTCTTTGTACGTAGTTTCCCTGCCCAGGAGCAAAAGGTGAGTAGGGGTGACAGGCTGTTGGGACTGGGGATGTTTTTGCCAGTTCCCACCTGGATCCTGGTGGATGTAGGAACAGGTCCACACTCAGGCCTCTCTGCCTGTTGCTAGAGGCTAGAGAGCTGCACTTGTGACAGCAGGGTGAAGCAGTGTACTTTTGGTAATATCTTGGCCTCAGGCAGAATGTCATCACTGGAGTAATGTGCTAGGCTGTGGCTTCTGACATACATCCAGTTGTGCTGGAGAATGCAAGCTAAGGAGACCTTGAAAATTAATGGGTGGGGAGGAGAGGGGAAAGAACTGAGATCCAGATTTCTCACCTAGGGTCTCTTTTCAGGGCACTGGGCTCTCCACTGGGCAGGGATATAAAGTGGTGCCACAGAAGTTCCCAGACCTGAAGCAAGAAGGGCCAAGGTAAGTACCGCTGCTCACATCCTATGCCCCCATATATGCTTCTTAGAACCTCTTATTACCCATGGGATGCAGGAGAAGCAGATAGGACTGTGGTTTCCAGGCTTTGGGGATTAGGCTAGAAGGGTTTGCCACTGGGGCAAGAAAGCAAGGCAAATTGGATGTGAGGGAGCTGTGCTTGTGGAGTACAGTGAGAATCCAGGCCCCAGCCTCAGGAAGAGCAGCTGGGACAGACATTGGAGAGTGCTCTGTGACACTCATAGCAGGATGCACTTCTGTCCTTGCATTTTTGGGGGGTCTAGAAGGTGGTGGTATGAAGGTCTGCTGTGTCCCAGACACTTTCATTCAGCAGAAACATTCCCAACAAGGCAAGGTACTGATTTGAGATTGCTCAGAGATCAGTGGCATTCAGTGCTCACAGAGGGTTCAGAAGGGCGCACTGGCCTCCAACTGGCCAGACAATCCAAGGTTTCATCAGACGACAAACACTTAGGCCCTGTACATGCCCTATCAGTGTATACTCTTCTCCACCTCCATGCCCACCCATGACCCTGGTTTGTGGAGGATCTGCCAGAGGAAGATGCCAGCTCTGTTGGCAGGAGGCTGACAGCAAATCAGCCTGCATTGTGGAGGTGGTGGCAGCAACTCATAATTACAGTTGAGTTCCACACTGTAATCAGTGACTCAGACACTTATATATGAAAACTACAGCATATTCTCCTGTTCTTTGAGTGCAGAGCATATTGGCTAAGAGTCTCCAAGTTAATCCTTCAATTAGCTAAGGAACTAAAATAGTTTAAAAATGGATCCTGGAGCATTCAGAAAAGTGTCAAACTTCATTTTTTTGCCCAGCAGTTTCTGTAGCACAGGTTGGCCACACAGTTAACACTTGTCACAATCTCATGTGTGGGCTAGACAAGAATGATGTCTTTTTGTATTTAATGGTAGTCTCCTGTCTCCTTCTAGTTATTAAAACTGAATTTCTTACCTTTCAACCTGCACAAAATGATAGAGCTGTGATTAAAGCATTTTGGAACTTGGGGGCCCAGATTCATAGATGGTTAGGGGCTGGAAGGGACCTTGTAGATCATCAAGTCCAGTCCCCCTGTACTAGACAGGAAAAGACAACCGGGGTCAAGTGACCCCAGCAAGGTGACTGTTCAGTCTCCTTTTGAAGATTTCCAGGATAGGTGACTGCACCACCACTGGAGGGAGTTTATTTCACAGACTAGACACCCTGACTGTGAAGGAGTTTTTCCTGCAATTGAGCCTGAAGCAGCCTTCCAGGAGTTTGTATCCATTGCTCCTGGTCTTCCCCAGGGATACCCTGGTGAACAGTTGTTCACCGAGTTCTTGATGTACTCCCCTGAAGTAGCGGTAATCCGCTACCAAGTCCCCTCTCAGCTTTCTCTTCTGTAGGCTGAAGAGGCCCAAGTCTCTCAGCCTCTCATAGATTCATAGATTCATAGATGTTAGGGTCGGAAGGGACCTCAATAGATCATCGAGTCCGACCCCCTGCATAAGCTCCTCGTGCATAAGCTCCTCGTATGGCTTATCTTGCAAGTCCCTGATCATACAGGTGGCTCTTCTCTGGACCCTCTCAAGTTTTTCCACGTCCTTGTTGAAGTGTGGCACCCAGAACTGGATGCAGTACTCCAGCTGCGGTCTCACCAGTGCAGAGTACAGTGGGAGTATCACTTCCTTAGTTTTGCAGGAGATGCAACAGTTAATGCATGCCAGCATGTTGTTTGCCCTGCTGGCTACAGCATCACACTGCCAGCTCATGTTCATGCAATGGTCAATCACTACCCCTAGGTCCCTTTCGGCCATGGTGCAAGTCAAACTGTCGCCTATAGGTATGGTGGGGATTGTTTGCCCCCAGATGGAGCACCTTACACTTCTGAGTGTTGAACTTCTGGTTCTGGTCCACTCAGCTCTCCAGCCTGTCCAAGTCTACCTGTATCTGCAACCTATCTTCTGGCATAACCATGGTCCCCCATAACTTGGTGTCATTAGGCCAATGTTTAAAGAAGCTAGATTTTTTTCTATTCCCCTTATATTTCACACTGCTAAGCTATGATTTCCTTCTGGTTCTTACTAGAGCTGTGCCTTTTAACACAGGTGCATCCCCTCCCCTACCAAATAAATCTTAGCAGCAGGTTTTAAAGGAACACCTTTGCATGCCTTTTTTTTTTTTGGTTAGCTTTCTTTGACTTCTGGTAGCATCCTAGAAAGTAGAAAGGAAAATATTTTTCCATTGATTTCATGGATTTGTTTATTCATTTATCCTGTTGTGTGTTACTAATACAGCTGGAGCCAAATTACTGCTATTTTTGTATTTCTCTATAGAGAGGGCCGAAGACCCAAATGTAGCAGGGTGGCATCTCCAGGAGGGACCATAAGCCCCTGGGGACCCCAAAAATTCCCTTTTTGTTCCCAGGTGAGCAGGGCAGTCCCCCCTTTACTCTGCTGCCATGCCTTGGTGTCTTTTATGATTATAAGAGGGAGGCTGCCCCAGTGCTTCCCAGACCTGTTCTTGTTCTAATGACAATCTGGTGACCACCTGTGGTCCTCTGTCTTATGGATCAATTGCACGGCTCCGTAACTCCCCTGCACCATGCCTCACAGATGGCATCATCGTGGATGTTCTCTTTGTCACATTCATGAAGCCCTCCTTCACACCTTCAGACCACTCCCATCCCCTTGCTGGGCCACTGGACCCTTCTGGTCCTGCTCTTGCTTTTATTTCGGGGTGTGCTCCCCTAACACTTCCTCACCAAGGGGTAACCTGCAGGGCAGTGGGAACTGGGGTTTTAGGGTGCCCCACACTCACCCTTCCCTGGGGTTTGGCCCAGTGGCACTTTCTAGGGGCTGCTCCACCACAAGCAGTCCCACTACAGTGACCCCAAACCCCAGTAGTGTACAGTTTTCAGTCATACCCAGGACCAGCTTAAACCCTGACCTCCATCTCCAGAGGCATGCTGTCCCTGTCCAACAACCCTGGCTAACAGGCTCCTTGGCCCCTTACTGATGTCATCCCTCTGGGCTCCCTTGGCCCCAGCGCTCTCTCTTTCTAAGCCCTGATCCTTCTGGCTCTCATGTGGCCCCACTTCTGTGCTCAGCTCTCCCCTTCTTCCAGGCTGCCTCTGGCCCTGGCTCTCCTATCTCTGGGCTCCCTGGTCTTGGCACTATCTTAGACTCTTCTCTACATCCAGTGGCCCTGTCCCAGCCATCCTTATTCTGGGCCTCAGTTTTTCTGACCCTTTGCTCTCTGGCTGTGGCCATACCTGTACTTTCAGCCTCTTCTAGGCCCTGGCCCTGCCTCAGGCCAGTTCAGAACTCCAGGTCCCTCTCTGGCTCTGGAAGTCTCCCTTTGTGGCCACTTCCAGCTTTCAGTCCCCCCCTGGGCCCTGGCCCTGTTAACAGGCCAGCAAGATTCTCTGGGTCACTCTGTCTGCCACCTTCTCTCCTGGGTCCTCCTACATTTCAGATAGCTCTGGCTTAGCCATCTTCATTCTGAGCTGCATGCCCCGGATTCCCTTCTTCTCTGGCAGTGGTCCTTCCTGACCGTGGCCTCTCCTAGGCCCTGGCTCCCTCTACACCAGTTGAGAGCTCCAGGATCCTTTCTGGTCCCCTGAGTCTCCCACTGTGGCCACCTCCAGTCCCTCTCCGGCCCCTGGCCCCACTGACAGGCCAGTAAGATTCTATCGGGGTTAGTTCTGCAGCCTACCAGCCCACACTCATTCACAGGTCCTCTTTCAGGCTCCTTAGCAGGTCTTGTAGGCTCTCAGTCCCTGTCTCTGAGTTGACTTGGGCACCACAATGGATCTTATGCACAGTGCTCCTCTCTGGACCCCACAATAGGTCTTCTGTGCTGAGCCCCTCGCTTCAGGTTCACCCAGACCTCCACTCTGGGTCCCTAGGAACTTCCTCCACACCTTTAATTCCTACCCAAACCTCCAGACTGCTTCAGCAGTCCTCTCTGTGGTGGTGCTCCAGAGCAGCAGTCTTTCTGCTAACATGGTGTTCTCTCAGCAGGCTCCAGATCTTACTGGTAGGCTTATACCTGCTCTAAGCCAAGCCCTCCTTCTAAGTCAAACAACTCCCTCCTGAATCAGCTGACTCCTTCTCTCAGGCTCAGCCTCACCTGCCAGCTCCCTGAGTCAGCTGATTCTCAACCAGCCCTGGCCTCCACCCGCTGGCAGCTTCACAAGCTGTTGACCTCTTAAAGTGGAAGGCACCCCAAGTGCCCTGCCAAACCAGATATCTAGAATTTTGTAACAATTAATTTATCACTCTACCTTTGTAGCTCAGGACCTTTTACTTCCCTGAGTGAAACAAACCTTGTGCATAGTGCCAACCCAAAGTCTTTGTACCACTTCAATTTCACATAAATCATCTTTGTGCTGGCTGTCTGCACAGGAGTGAAATTTTAACCTATCTGCATTAGCACTGTTTGAGATGCTAGCATGACTAACAATAGCATTTGCAATGGACTCAGTTGGATCGCTGTCTGGTGCATAGCATCACTGGCAGTTTCAGGGTTGCAACTGACACAGTCTGTCTTGGTGTCTGGATGATTGTTTTGAAATGTGGAGAGATGAAGGCAAGTACCAAGATCAAAGAGCTCCATCAACTTAATCATAAGAGAAAAATTTAAATGCTTTGTCATATCTTCTGATACCAAAGTTGTCCTGTCTTGTGCTCATTACATGTAAGAGATGACTGTATATATGACCACAAATGTTTGATGGTAATGATCTGACTAGTGCTGGAGAGAGTCAGTGCCACTCGCTTGTGTGTCATCAGCTCTGTATAGCTAACCGCTAACTGGCAAAGACCTTCCGTCAGTTCAGGAAGTAGGAGCCTGCACTTTGGAACCACAGGCTCTAAGTTGAACATAGTGTGTAACAAGGAAAACTTCAGAGTCTGCTCAGGAGTTCTTAGTGAACAGATTCTGCCAGGTCAGCAAGTTCATTAACACATCAACAGTTTCACTTTCAGTGGAGGTGATATTGCCTATATGCTGAAACAGGAGATAACCAAGCTTTAATAGATTCAGGAAAGACTGGATCTACTCCCTCCTTTGGAAGAGAAAATCTAACAGGACCACCAAGAACACCATATAGGAGGAAGTAGGGGGTACTCACCCATTTCAAAGTGTTATTTTAATATTTGGAGAGAACAATTTCAATATAGCTTCTAGGCAGCCTGCACCTGATAACAAACCAGAATGGGGTGGAAGCCTTCACTCAGCAGTAAATTAAGTCACAACCTGGGAAAGTTGCCCAGCCAGTGATGCCCCCCAAATACCTGTACCAGCCTGGAAGAGAGGGGTCCTGCTTCCAGTACTCCATCTCAGCTTGGTAAAGGGGGCTTGATCCCCTCATTACTCTCTCTGGCCTGGTAGAAATGGTCTGCCTACTCCCTGACCTCCAGGTTCTAAGGGATTAGCACCCTGCCCAACCTCCCTCCCTGCCCCATGGTACTCCCATCTGTGCAGTGTGCTGCTGGGTCTACAGTAGCTCCCTCTATACTGCTCTTACTTAGAGAGCACAGGTCCTGCTCTACAGTCTCTGGGTTCAGCAGTTTGGACTGGACTAACCCAGATACAGCTAACTGTTGCTGGAATCTTTAAACCAGTACCTCTCCTTCCATCTTGTCTTGAGGTGGAATTATCTGGGATTTTGCCCTCCCTGTACCCATTCCCACATCCTCCTGAATCCAGCATAAGTGCCTCTTTCTGCTCTACTAGGCCAGAATCAGTCTTCATTGAGGATTCCATAAAGCATGGGGTGCAGCCAGGGTCTGGCTGAGGAGGCTTACTCAGGGTGAGGGGGAGGTGCTGATGGTTGTGTGGATGAAACTGAGAGATCACTATCTTGTTCCTGCTAGTTGAGGTCATGTCTCAGTTGCTGGGGAGGCTAGCCAGGTCCCCAGTACCATCAGCTATTTGGAGAGGAGCAGCAGCCAGGTCGTGTTCTCCAACCATGTCCCCATCTTTCATAGGAGAAGCAGTGAGTGCAGCAGTGAGGGGAGAAGTGAGGATGAGGAGAGCCGAGCCCAGCTGATTAATCGGATCATCCAGAATGACACAGAGGGCTACTCCACTGTGGAGGCTCCCCAGGCTGAGGGCTCCCAGTTCAGCCTCCCGCTGCACCTGTACCCAGATGAGGTCTTGGATGACTTGACAATCTCCCCATATGCCAGCTACACCTCACTGTCTGAGAAACCACCTACCATGCTCAGTGGGTGGCTGGACAAGCTCTCCCCACAGGGGTAAGTGCCTGCTTGAAGGTAGGGTTTTATGCATGCCCATCTGGGTGGTAGTTAGAAGTATGGTTTTCTCTATGGAGGTAAAGCCATGTGCAACAATGTCAGGTAAGCAGGTTTAGGCTGACGCTGGTTTTGTCCATACTCCTGGGAACATGGATGCCATTGTTTATTCCAACATGGCCACCTGCGGGAGGCTTCTAGAAGAAGCACCTGGTTTGCTGTTCAGCAGGAGTTGGCATATCCTGGCATATATGTGCCAGGAGTTGGCATATCCTGACACATTTTGCACACAGCAAGAAACTGCTGCCCTGTGTGAAAGGTGGCAGCTATCCCAAATAAGATCTGCCATTGGGAGGCTTTGTGTTTGTTGTGTGTCACTAACCCAGTCAGACCCTCCTGTTTGCTCTTACTTCCTTGTTCAGTTCCTTCCATCAAGAACCCTTAATCTGGCTCCCTGTCCCCCATGTCTGCATTGGTCTCTAGCTGGTGTAGGGGTCACCACTGAGTCAGGACTGTCAGGTTTCTATTACCAACAGTTTCCCTTCTGCTGTCCTTTCAACAGGAATTATGTTTTCCAGAGGCGCTACGTCCGATTTGATGGGAAAAACCTCATGTACTTCAACAGTGAGAAGGTGAGTGCAGGAGCAAGCACGAGGCACAGTCTGGGTCTCATGGGCCCAATCAGCTACCAGCCACTGTACTGGAGGCTTAGGCAAAGATAGGGTGAGTAGGGACACATGGACAAAGAGAAAAGGTTGGGGGACAGGATGGAGTTAGTTCTTTCAGTGAAGGTTTTCACTTAATAGAAGCAAGAGCCCCTCCCCTTCCCCCCTCCCCCCCCCCCCCCCGCCCCAAGTGAGGGCGCACAAGGTTTTCCATTGTATCCTCTCATTTTTGTTGTCTGTAACCTGTCAAAATGCTGCCTCCCTTAGGCTGGAGTAACCAGATGTACTCTCTGCCCAAGAGGACTTTTAAAAGCGTGAGCAAAACTGGCTCTGCATTTTGAGTTTTAGGAGGTGAGAAAGAGATATTTCTCCCAGTAAAAAACTATCTTTGTAACCTTTTGAACAGCGTAGGGGAGAAGGTTTAGTTGGATGGGCCTAGGAGCCTTCTTGGGGGGCTGGGTCTGATCTGCAGTAATCAGGACACTGATGTTGCATTCTCTGTGGTATGCAACATTGTTTGGAATATTCTGTGCCTCTGCAGCTCTGTCAGAGGAAAGGTAGGGCTGACATGAGGTCCTGCACAACTAGTGACACATGGAGGCTATGAAAGACACAGCGTGTTAGGGGAGGGCACCATAGGACTCTTCCCCCTTTCACAGACATAAGATAGTGTAGTTATCTATAGTTAAGTACCCAGCAGGCACACACCTCCTAACACTTAGGTGGCCGGAACCTGGGAAGGTAGTACCCCAGGTATGGCCAGAACTGTCACATCGCCAGAGGCATCTTCACATGAGGCTGTCAAAATACTGCTCCACCTTCAGAGTATTTTGTTTGAGAAGCAGTGTAACAGGAAGCTGGGGATTCCTGTTAGGCAACAGAAGCATGCTTGTCAGAACAGCTGGTGTTTGAGTAAACAAGCCACAGAGATAAGAGCTGCCAGTCAGGGATTAGGCAGTCCCAAAAGGGAAAGGCAATTGATCAATGCAAGCAAAAGAGCCTAACACCTGGGGCCAGTGAGTCACGTGATGCAGGTGGTAAGAGGAATGCTAGATAAGGGCAGGCTCGGAAGCATAAGCAGGAGTTAGAGCTTGAGGAAAAAAGCAACTGCTAGAGGAAGCTTTTCAGTGAGCCAAGCACCCTTCCCCAAAGAAAGACTGATCATTAGGAAGTCCTGGAAGGGGAGCTGGACCCTTGAAAGCCAGGCAGGGAAAGGCGCCCAGCAGGGCTGCCCAGGAAATTTTGTTTATCCCGATCCAAGGGGATTTAGCATGATAAAAGGTACAGCTCAGTTCTCTTCTGCTTGTTGTGCATTTGAGCAGGCCTGCTCAGATTAAAGGGATATTATATCTTTTATCCAGGGTGGGGTATGTTTAGTTGAGGTGCATGCCTGAGTTTCTGTTTGGTGAAACCAGTGGTTTGGGTGGGACTATTTGGGGTGGTATGAAGGTCCTGGCAGTGCCCTGAACAGGGCAGAAACTCCACCTGGAGTTGGGCAGAGACTGAGCCCAGGACAGGATGATGCTGCATAGTGGGAGGCAGAAATTGAACCCAGAGGTAGCCCTGAACAAAATGGAAATGGATAGGGCAGAGAGCAAAAGAGGTGGAGGCCAAGAATATCTTGTCCCTAGATGAGAACACAGAATAATTGAACTATAACACCTGTTAGGCATGGGTGTGGCAGGGGGTGATTGGAGGCCAGGGATGTAGCCCTAAAGGAATCTAATGGGGATCGGTACTCGGTGAGAGTGATAGGGCCAAACAAGTGATATCACTAGGATCCCGGACTGTTTCCCAACATTTATTCCTCCAAACTTTTCATCAAAGTGCTGGCAGGTGACAGAAGAAAGGGTCCAAGAACTAGGCAGGAAGGGGTTTGATGGGTGTTTGGGGGTGCTACTTCCTCATGTGACCTCATCCTGCAACAAGCAGTCTGTGACCACATTACTGAAGAATGCAGTGCGAAGAATATGCCAAAGCCTGAGCTCTGAAAGTAGTCAACAAACAGCTACCTTAGCCTTTTTGTCTCTTGATGAGCTGTGTGTATGTGCGAAGAGTTTTTCTCACTCTCGGTCTCGGTGCACTTTGTAATGTGAGTCAAACTTTCCATTCACACCTACTCTCCTGTCAGGCCTAATAGTATGGGTAAGACATTGAGGCTCCAGTAACCTGGCCATCAGTCTTCACAGTAAAGGGAGTCACACAGGTGTCAGTGTATGGAGTTCACTATGATTCTTCAGTTTTATGCAGAGCACATGATTGTCCCCCTAGCTGTGCTGGCTCAGAAATTGGTGTCCTCAACCCTGACATGCATAGTAAAAAGGAGCTGTATCTGCCCAGCCACTGTTCAGAGTGCAGCAGCACTTTCGACCTTATTCACCAGTCTCACATGCCTATTCACAAATACAAAGTACCAAACAATACCAAATGGGGCCTATTTGCACAGCACCCAGAATGCTGAATTAGCCTTTTAACATGAGAGTTGCCCCTGTCAACTTTCCTGTGATTTTAATGCCAGCATAGGGGCATGGCTACATCTAGTTTGGGTGTGAGACTGCAATTCAGTCTCTAGTTTGGGTATGAGACTTATGTTGATCAGAAAGAGGACAAAGGAAGCTGTGGGTCTATTGCTAAATAGCCAGGGTGAGCTCCTAACAGAAGATACAAAAACAGACCTGCTCAACAGCTACTTTGCCTCAATCTTTATGAAACAATAAGCTGCAACCAGACAGCAAATAAAGATTATATAGATAAGTAAAGGAAAAGTCTGACAGTCACAATAATGACAAAGACAGTCAGTGTTTGATTTTTTTGAATGAATTTAAGTAAGCAGGTTGCTGAAGGAGCTGTCACAAAGGATCTTGGAGTCCTTAGCAATACTATTTACCAAAGCATGGGAGACAAGGTTCCAAAGGACAGGAAAAGGGCCCCTCTTTACAAAAGGCAAAAAGGAAGACCCAGAAAATTATGGGTTAGTCAGCCTGGCCTCAATACCCAGGAAGTTACTGAAGCAAATTATAAAGTCAGTTTGCAAGCACCTGGAGGAGGAAAAGCTGCTCACAAGCAGACACCATGAATTTGCTGAGAATAAATCATGGCAAACAGATCTGGTCTCCTCTGAGAAAGTAACAAGCTGGCTGGATGACAGGACATGAAGTATAGTGTACTTGAATGAAATAGAGCACCACAACTATCTTGGTTATGAAAGATTAAAGAAAATGTTTATGGAGGGAATAGGATGATAGAAAAGGAAGTTCTGGCAGCTTAGTAAGGGTGTGTGATGAGTGGAGTTGTGTTTGGCCTCCTGGTTGCAGCGCAGACTGGAGGGTGCCTAGTTGTTCCATGCTTCTGGGGAGCAAGGAAGGATTTTTCCCCCTGCTGTTTGCTACTTGTGTCTCAGGAGGGAGAGGGGGATCACCTTTCTCAGAATCATTAGGTGCTGGCCTCCGCCAAAGCTAGGGATTTTGGCAGGTGTGCTGATGCTCCTGCTGGGACTTAAAACGCCCAGATTTTCCTGGGTAGAAGGTCTTGTTCTGCTCAGGGTCGGACTGATTTGGGATCACAGAGGAACTTTACCCCACTGTCTGATCAATATGGAGTGTAAGGGGTTTTGTCTTCCTCTAGCAGGGGGCATAGTCCTCTTCCTTGGATCTCTGGAGTGAATTTTAATAAACTATTTCCTGTCCTTGTAGTGGTAGAACATTGACAGTGCTCTCATTCCCCCTGCTTTGCCTGTGGCAAGTTAAAAGGTATTTTTGCTGTTTGGGGCATTGTGCCTGGTAGCTGTTCATGAAAGTCGTTCACAAAGATTTTAAGAGCAAGTTAGACGAGCACTTGTCTAGGACAGTTTAGATAGAGATGATATTGTCTTGAGCAGCTGTTTGGAATAGATGTGACCTCCTGAGGTCTATGAAACAAGTTGATCTGAGTATGGGACTGTGAGCTAGGACATTGTCAAGCTCTCATCCCAGCCCTGCCACTCACTGCATGGCCTTTGGCAGGTCTCTACCCATCTTTGCTTTAGTTTAGGCTTACCAGTAGCTTTTCCTGCCCCTGCCTTAGAAGGATGAGTTAGTGAAGAGCCAGATACAGGGAAATGAGTATTGCTAAAATTAATTGTGGAAATTTGCTGAGTTAAACACCCAGTGCCCTCTCTGAAGGGGACACCCTACCAGTCAGGACAGTGGGACCCCATACAGGGAATCACAGAACAGGGTTCTGGTGTGCAACCTCCCTCTTGGACCCATTCCAGGACCCATACCCTAAGGGGGTGATCCCACTCTCCGTCATCGAGATGGCACGCTCTACCAAGGAGAACAAGTTCCAAGTTGTCACCAGCCACAGGATCTTTGTCTTCAGAGCTGAGAATGAGGGTAAGAGAAACCCCCAACCAGAACTCCCCCATTCACAGCTATCTCCTCCCCAATCAGAACCCCGAGCCCCAGACCTCCCCTTCCAAGTCACTTTCTCCAGTCCCCAGCTCCTATTTCTTTCAGCTATAAACCACAGGCACAGACCTCCCTTTTGCCTATCCTATCCAGAACCTACAAGCACAACCTCCCATTCCCTACCCCAGCCAGAAATTCCAGTCATAGCTCTTTCCTTTGCTGCCAAGCCTATGCCCCCCTTACCAGACCCCTGAACCAAGCTCCTCTAGAATCCTCCCTCCATAACTTCCTCACCTCAGTCATATATCTCCCTCTCTCCTGTGGAAACTTCTCTCAGTCGCCACTTCTCCATGCGCTCTATGGTCCAGTGATATTTCCCTTTGCTGGCCCACCGCCACTCCTGCATCCCCAGTGCTGCAGCAACTCTCTTGCTGCAGTGACAAGCACCTCTTCCCCATGTGTGTTGAGGAGAAGCTCTCTACAGCTCTGTCCACAGGTGCTGCTACCCTTTTGTTGTGGCCCACTGCACATGGGGCTGCCAGTCAGGTCTATGCTACACAGCTGGTTGAAATAGAAAGACCCTAACTTCTGGTTGAGTTCAACACATGAAGACCTGGCTTTTCCCTGCATGGGATAAATTGGCCTGTGCTGCAACACTCAGTGTCTCCAATTCTCCCCAGTTCCACATTCACTTGCCTCTTCCTCTTGGCTTCCCCTGCCCTGCTGCTTCCACAGCTCAGCGGAATGAGTGGTGCTCCACCATGCAGAAGAAAGTGGCAGAGCAGCGGCAGGTCAGCTCCCGGCCTCGTCACACCAGCAACAGTCACTGGCAGAAGTCCGGCTGTCTGGAGTTCAAGGGTCACAAGTCTAAGGTGTTTGCAGTTCTCAGCCTGGCTGAGATGTGGCTGTACAAGAGTGAACAAGTGAGTGTGGCAGCCCAAGTGCCTTGGGAAAGTGTGGGGTGTTTCTTGATGAAGGTGTCCTGGGGTCTACTTCACGTAAGGGTGAGTCTGAAGTCCTCTCCCTAGCAGTTCCTGGGCCTCACTCAGGAGTTTGCAAGAGGGACACTAGGCTGAGGCCTCTGTCCAGGAGTGGAGATATTTTTGGGAGCCTGTGTGCCTTAGCCCTTCATACCAGCTAGTGGAAGCAGGATCACCCTGGCTAGAGTGGCTAGAGACCATGAAAAGGCTGCAGTGTGGACATGTGCAGGGCCTGGGAAACTAGAAGTCCATTTCCATGCTTTGTCACTTCCACCAGGCCATTCATAAAATCATAGAGAAGTAAAGCTGGAGGGTCCCTCCAGAGGCCATCTAGTCCAACCCCCTGCCTGAGGCAGGATCATCCTTATCCAAACCATCCTATACAAACCTTCAGGAAGGCCTTCGAAGGTGAACAAGTTAAGAGGCTGTGACTTGGATGACTACACAGTCCGGTGGGTGGCGAATTGGCTAGAGGGTCGCACCCAGAGAGTCATAGTGGATGGGTCGGTATCGACCTGGAAGGGTGTAGGCAGTGGGGTCCCGCAGGGCTCGGTCCTTGGACCGATACTCTTCAATGTCTTCATCAGCGACTTGGATGAGGGAGTGAAGTGTACTCTGTCCGAGTTTGCGGATGACACAAAACTGTGGGGGGAAGTGAACACGCCGGAGGGCAGGGAACAGCTGCAGGCAGATCTGGACAGGTTGGACATATGGGCGGAAAACAACAGAATGCAATTCAACAAGGAGAAATGCAAAGCGCTGCACCTAGGGAGGAAAAATGTCCAGCATACCTACAGCCTAGGAAATTACCTGCTTGGAGGCATGGAAGCAGAAAGGGATCTTGGAGTCCTAGTGGTCTCCAAGATGAACATAAGTCGTCAGTGTGACAAAAGTCATCAGAAAAGCTAATGGCACTTTGTCGTGTATCAGCAGATGCATGATGAACAGAACCAAGGAAGTGATAATTCCCCTCTATCGGGCGCTGGTCAGACCGCAGTTGGAGTACTGTGTGCAATTTTGGGTGCCGCACTTCAAGAGGGATGTGGATAACCTGGAGAGGGTCCAGAGAAGGGCCACACATATGGTTAAGGGCTTGCAGGCCAAGCCCAATGAGGAGAGACTAGGGCACCTGGACCTCTTCAGCCTCTGCAAGAGAAGGTTGAGAGGCAACCTTGTGGCTGCCTATAAGTTCATCACGGGGGCACAGAAGGGAATTGGTGAGGCTTTACTCACCAAGGCACCCCTGGGGGTTACAAGAAATAATGGCCATAAGCTAGCAGAGAGCAGATTTAGATTGGACATTAGGAAGAACTTCTTCACAGTTCGAGTGGCCAAGGTCTGGAATGGGCTCCCAAGGAGGTGGTGCTCTCCCCTACCCTGGGGGTCTTCAAGAGGAGGTTAGATAGGCATCTAGCTGGGGTTATCTAGACCCAGCACTCTTTCCTGCCTATGCAGGGGGTCGGACTCAATGATCTATTGAGGTCCCTTCCGACCCTAACATCTGTGAATCTATGAATATGAATCTATGAAAACCATAATCTAAACTCTACATAAGATTACCCTCAACCCTGACACAACACAGAGCTAAAACTCTAACCTGCCACAGGTAATGCAGGGGAAACATGGCAGCCATCATCCTGCTTCTATTAAATGTTGTCAGTATATGCTCAAGAGATCCTTCTTGCCACAGTATACTGGTGGCTATTATCTGAACTCACAGATTGACTCCCCACTGTGTGAGAGGAGCCTGAGGTGGACACTGGGGCCAGAGAGAAGCAAGACACAGCATGGAGATTGCCCTTGCAAGCCATGCTTGAGTTGGTCTGGGGTGGTTCCTGGCATGGGTAGCCCATTTTTGACCTACCCCCAGGCACAAATATATGTGGATCTAACAGTTCCATAAATGCTGTCCATGTAGAGAAGCACCTGCTTGTGGGCACTACCCTCTGCAGTTTCCTGCCTGCCACCCTGGGTTCACTGGTATCTGTCTTGGCCATGGGACTGCTCTGCAGAGAACTGTAAAGAGCACTGTGCCTGCTGTGGACCTGGGCATAACTCTGTGAGACTATTGCTCACCACCACCCCCTCACCATATCCATCTCTGTTTGCAGTTCTTTAAAATGCGTATTGGCATCTGCTTGATTGAGCTGCGTGGTGCTACTATCCGTGAGGCCAAGCACCGTAGCTTTGAGCTCATCACCCCATTCAAGATATTCAGGTAACTGGGAGCTGCAGTCCTGGGGTTTGGCTTGTTTCTAGAGCAGGAGTGGGCAATTATTTGGACCTGTGGGTCTCTAGGGGAGTTTTAATGAGCTGTTGTGGGATGGGTCAGCACTCCCTCCCCTCCCCACCCTTGCAACAGCTTATCATAACTCCCTATGTGGGATGGGGCTGTGGGCAGATGGGGAGCAGTGTTTGGGAGTGGGGTGGGCTGGCAAGGCTGGGATCATGGGGTGAAGTCACAGGGCAGAGACAATGCAGAGTTGGGGCTGGAGCAAAGCCATGATCTGCCCGCATGCCCCTGCTACAGGTACTGGTTCTGCAGGCAGGGGCATGCAGGAAACGGATCGCAGCTGTGCCCTGGATCCTGGGCCTCAGGCCCCAGCCCTATGCTGTCACCACCCCAAGATGGCAGATCTGGCCCTGGATGCATCTCCCTGCCCAGCCATGGCCCCATCCTATCCACCTGACTGCATATACTGTGCCCCAGCCCTGGCCTGGGCCCCAGTGTCAATGCTCCAAGATCCAAGGGTCTCCCTGGCCCCTCCCACTCATCTCACTCCTGGGTGCTGCTCCCTGCCTGCCCACAGCCCCACCCCAGCTACTCAGCTGAGCATCATGCCCGTATGTTCCTGCCCTCCCAGCAGTTGGTGCAGGGCAGATGGGCCAGGGTTCCTGGACAGCGGAGCCAGATTTGGCAGTTGCAGTAGCTTTTCCACCAGGGCTGATCGCACGCACCATGGCTCAGCCCCCCAACTCCCCCCCCCCACCCCGTGCCTGGGCCTGGCAGGACCAAGGGACCTGTTACAGGCCAGATAAAATCCCTCAGTGGGTCAAATCTGGCTCGTGGGCTATATTTTGTCCATCCCTGCTCTAGAGAAACCTGCTGTGTTTTGGGGGCAGTGTGTGGGATCCTAGTGCAACTCAGGGACTGGTGCAATTGGGGCTCTGGGTAACTGAGGTGACTGGGGAAGAATCCAGGAAACTCAGTGTTTGCCAGATGTGCTTGTGCCCCCCCCCCCCCCCCCCCCAGTTTCACAGCTGAATCAGAGCGGGAGAAGCGGGAGTGGATGGAAGCCCTGCAGGATGCCATTGCAGAGACACTCTATGACTATGAGGTAGCTGAAAAGATCTGGTCCAACAAAGCCAACAAGTTCTGCGCTGATTGCAGGGCCATGAGCCCTGACTGGGCATCCATCAACTTATGTGTGGTGATCTGCAAGCAGTGTGCAGGCCAGTATATTTCCTTCATTCCTGCCAGCAGGTAGACAGGAGAGGCTGGGGGACACTGCTCCTGAGTGGGGCAGTGGGTGGGATGGCTGGGTGACTGAATTAGCAGCTTGGCTACTTGGCTACAAGTCATTAAAATCACATAGACAGAAGGAAAGGAAAATGGCTGAATTGGCTGATCAGCCAGTTGATGACAGGCAGGTTGAGTTGTGGGTATCTGACTGGACAGACTGGGGAGAGTGCTCATGTATTTACACACTCGTTGCTGCTCCCAACAGGTCAGCACCGGGGTCTGGGCTCCAACATTTCCAAAGTGCAGAGCTTGAAGCTTGACACCAGTGTCTGGAGCAATGAAATTGTTCAGGTACAAGAAGTGTCCTGCTCCCCAGCACTGCCCATTTGGGTTGCATGTGATCTGAGGCCAGGGCTCTTGTGTCCAAAGGGGCTGCTGCTAGTATCACAGAAACATAGTGCAGTGAGAGTGCCAGCTCAGGGGAGTCAGTGGAGAACCAGAGGTCTGAGGGGCTTATCTCTCTGGGGATGCCATAACAGGAACCCACAGTTTCCTCCAAAGTCTTGGGTCCTCCTCCATTTCTGTCTATTACCCCCATACCCTCTCTGGAAGCTTGAGGTGTCCTTCTGCTTTGCTAGCTCATAGATCGTCCCCTCTTTTTTGAAACCAATGTTCTTGTAGCTGTTCATTGTGCTGGGGAATGAGCGAGCCAACCAATTCTGGAGCCCACACATCCCACCCTCTGAGGCCCTTTACCCAGATGCCAGTGCAGAGCAGAGACGGGAATTCATCACTTGCAAATATCGGGATGGGCGATACCGCCTCCAACACCCCAGCTACAGCACTCAGGAGGAGTTGCTGCAGGTGAGTGCTGGTCTGGGCTGGCACACAAAGGCAAACATGAACCCAGCTATATGGGCACATGCAAGATTTGGGGGCATTGGGCAAATCCTTCAGAGAGTACTGCAAGCCCTTCATTCTAGCCCTGATTGTTCCTGTAAAAGCACTTGTATCTCAAGTTCAGATCCTTTAAGGGTGTAGAGGATAATGCATCCCATATATGCACACTCACTGGTCTCCTCCAGCCAATCAGTGATGTGCCAGGAAGCTGCATAGCAGGACAGACATGTGGCAAGTTGGTGTGCCTCCCTTTACAAGCCCCCAAGTTAGCACAGTTCATTGGCTGCAGGGCCCGGGGACAATAAGTTCCCACATGGCTGAGAAAACCATGGCCGCCTATGACATCTCTCACCCACAGACACTTTGTGCTGCTGTGGCAGGACCCAACCTGCTGAAGACAGTCCTGCAGTTCTTCTCCACTGCTGAAGCTGAGGCAGCTTTTGATGTAGGAGGCTGTGATGTGTCTCAAGGTGTTGAACTGTGGCAGATGTCTGAGAGCAGCTGCCATGGGAACAATTCAGGTAACAAGAGCCACCAGAGCCTCTCTCCCCTACAGAGGGGCAGTTCCATGCTGCTGCTGCCCCTACACCCTCTACTACACCTCCCATTCTAGGCCATCTGGTTCCCTTCCCGCTACCCCTAACTCTTCTGTGGAACGTCCTGGGCGTCAGAACTAGAACCTTGAAGCTCAGGCTGTGGCCAGGACTGTGCACACCCAGTGGCTAATCCTGCATAATGCCCATTTCCCTCCAGGATCATGTGTCTCTGTCTCCCACATTTAAGTCAGGGTGACAGGTGCATCTATGAACCCCCTCTGCCTTGGGCTGGGAGGGGTTTTTTGTACTGCAGCATTCCATGTCCTCTCTTTCGACAGTAAGACCCCCCAAGGTTGTTGTATTTCTGCAAGGTCAGTGCTGCCCCATACCTTCTGTTCTGATTCTTCACAGTATGTTCAGCAGGGAGCCATAGTTCAGTGGAGCCAAGCCTAGACAGCGTCTACAATGAGATCACCCAGCCAGTGATGCACAGTGGCTACCTCTATAAGGCAGCAGCCCTCCCCAGGTCTGGTGTCAGCAAGAAGAGCAGAGATGGTAGGTTTGGGGCCAGGCCAAGCATTACAGTGAATGTGATAGGGAGAGTCTGTCTTGCCATTGCTAACTGAGTGCTCCTTGCAGAATTCTGTCGCGTGTGGTGCTCCCTGGAGAAGTCCCTTCTGTTCTATGAAACTGACAAGTGCACTGAGCCACTGGGGAAGATTGAGATGGCTGATATGGTTTCTGTGGGTGTAAGCAAGATGGAGGGCCCAACCAGTCCTGGGCCTACAGAGAGGTATGCATAAGCACAGTCTGCATCCAGGGGCATGCTCTGGGGTGACCAAGGGTGAGGCTCATGAACACATCCCACCATACCTCCTCCCCTGTCATGGGTGCTCTGCATCTGCAAGACCAGTAGCTCAGAGGTAGTGAAGCCCACAGGCACTGGGTAGAGGCAAGTTGCTCTGGGCCTCTTCCTGCCTTACAGAAAGAGGCAATAAGTTATCCCATGGTCAGAGAACTTTATAAAAGGGAAGGGAAATAACTCACAGAAGAGGGATGCTAGCAGTGAATGTGGGGGCCAGTGCTACAGACAAGCCACTATAATAACAGTCTGGCCTGGAGTGAGCCTCCTTCTCTGTCCCTTCTACCCATGACTGAGCCTGTGGGAAAGGGAGCTTGCTTGGCAATTCCTTACAGGTAGTCCTCTGGCTCAGAAGGTTACTGAATCCAGGTCCCTCTATTCAACCCTGTGGGGATGTCTTCCATGGGCTGCCCAGCTCTGATTATGGGGATCTTCTGTTTGGTGTGGTGGATGCTCCAGAAAAAGCCACTCAAGGCAGCTGGGAAGGATTGCCCAATGACCCTGAGCCATATACTCCTTGATGTAGTCCCTGCTATCCTAGGGAGCTGAGTCTGGCTCTCTGTACAGAGGAGAAACTAGTGCTGACCAAGCCATGCACCATTGGAAAGATCCCCTTGCATGTCTCCACAGCTGGAGAAGTCCAACTTTTTGCATTCTGCCCAGAACTCCAGCCAGTCCTGCAAGTGCATCATATTCAGTGTTAATCTCCTAGGGCATTTTCTTCCCTGGGCAGGAGTTCAAGGGAAGGCCTCAGGGTCAGGGCTGCAGGTTTATTGGAAAGACAAGGTGATCCCTGTGCCAGGCCCCCAGGACCTGGTGAGGCCTCCCTAATCTGATGCCTTTGCCCTTGCAGGTTTCGCTTTACCTTGGACCTCTTCCTGGGCAGTGAGAAAGTACAGCAGCTGGGAGCTGATGGGCCTGACACCCTTCAGGCCTGGGCCAGTGCCATTGGCAAGGTAAGCAACACACCTGCAACAAGGTGTTCAGCCAGACCAGTCCCTCTGAGGGGACCTTGAGGAAAGCAGCTGCTGATAGGTTCTTGTCTGATTTGTCTTATTTTAGACTGGATATCAGGAAAAACTTCTTCACTGTTAGACAGTCAATTCCACTGACTCACTGCTCTAGGGAAATGGTGGAATCTGCCTCATTGTTCAAGAAGAGTTTGAACAAGCATTGGTCATTGATGAGCTAGGAGGAACTATGCCTATGCTCTACTGTGGGTAGTAGTTCCTGTGCTTCTGGATTTTGTTGGTGGCCACGTGGAGCTGGGAAGGATTTTTTTTCCTTTCAGTTGCTGCTCATGTTGGGAGGGGGGTTGCTTTCCTCAAATGCATTGAGTGTTCAAAGCTGGGAATTTTGCTAGGATGTGCTAATGCTCCTGCTGGGACTAAAACCCAGAAATTCCTTGCTTTCCCTCTGCTCCAGATCAGACTGGTTAACCAAATTTGGGATCAGGAAGGAATTTGACTCCATGGTCAGATTGGTAGGGACTGTGGGGGGTCTCTTCTTTCCTCTGTAGTGGATGGCTGGCCCTCTTTCATGGATATCACAAGCATATTTTAACAATCCCTGCAGCAGCAGCACACTGGCTGTGGTTGTCCCCCAGGTTTACCTGTGGCAGGTTAAGAATGCTGTGCTAGTAGTGGTGTGACAGGATTAACTATATAGTGCTAGTAATAGGTTAGACAAGGGTTTGTATGAATTGGTTTAGATAGGAATGATCTTGCTTTAGGCAGAGAGTTCGATTAAATGATCTCCAGAGGTCCCTTCCAGCCCTACCTTTCTATGATTCTGTGATCTCTCTGGTATGGTAAATTCCTCCCAAAACAGTCATGCCATGGATCCTATTCTCCTTCCCCGGCTAGGGCCCCGGCCTCTGCATTGGGCCCCCATTCTCCTCCCTCACCCCACCTGGGCCGTGGACCTCTATGTTGGGTTCCCATTTCTGTCCCCTAACTTGGGCCCTGGCTCTCTGTGCCAGTCCAACCCTGTTCCCCTTCCCAAGCCAAGGTTTGGCCCTCCATGTTTGCCCCAATGCCATTCCCTCTGTATGGGGTCTAGACCTGTGCTCTATTTCCCCTTTCCTTCCCATGATGGGGTCTTGTCCTTCTGTGCTAGTCCTCTATTCCTCCTGCTGTCTTGTTTGGCCTAACATAGTGCTCGTGCCCAGATCTACCCAGCCTCTCCTTCTCTGTGCAGTGGTTCACCCCAGTCAGCTGTCACTGCCTGTTGGGCTATGAGTTCCAGAAAGTGGGCCAGCTGCGCTATAAATCCATGCTCAACCCTGATCAGTGGCTGCAGGGCTTCTTCATCCTGCAAAAAGCTCACCTGTTCATTTGCCCAGTGGAGGAAAAGGCAGCTGAGGACAGCATCAACCTCCGGAGGCTACAAGAGCTCAGTGAGTGTGGACCTTCCACTTCCCAAATGAGAAACTACAGCCCTGCCCCTTCTCTGCCCCTGTAGAAGGCTGCATCTTAGTGCTAGATCAGTGAGGCCCATGTTATTATGGCTACATTTAAGTGATGGGTCAGTGAAGTCTGTTCTGTGTGGCTGAGCACCATTAACCATGAACCCTGCCTCATCTTGGAGCAGTGTTTCTCAACTTTTTCAGACTCAAAGGATCCTTATAAGACTTAAAGTACCTATCAGAAAATGCCAGCAATGAGCTTTCACTCATTTCTTGACTGCAGAAAAATAACAGAGCAAGTCTTCTGTTGCAAAGAGTTCAGAAAGACCACAAAGGGCAAAATTTTTTTAACACAGTGGATTCCTGATTGAAATATCTGGTTTATCTTGTGAATTGTGTGAGTGTTTGCACATCTTACAGTGCTAATATTGCACAGAACCCATTAGTACCCATAAAGGATCTTCTAATACCCTAGTGAGATAATATAATACCCAATGGCACCCCAGTTGAAAATTGCTGCCCTAGAGGAACTGGATTTCAGTGCTCAGTCAGCAAGGCCCAAGCTGCCCAGCTGAGTCTGCATATATGCTCAGGGAAGCTGAGCTGCCCTCTTTGGAGTTGACTGCAATTCCGTGCTAGATCAGTGAGTCCCATGCTATGTGGCTGTGCAGTGTTAACCACTAGCCCTGCCTCGCCCTAGAGGGACTGCATTTTAGTGCTGACTCTGTGAGGCCTGTACTATGTGGTTGAGTGGCATTAACCACTGGCTCTGTCTGCATCAGAACAAGCTGCACTTGACCAGTCTGCACTTGGTCAGTGAGGCCCATGGTATAAGGCTGAGCACTGTCAGTGACTGGTCCTGTCCTGGCTGAAAGAGGCTGTGAATGCTGATGTGTTGCATGTAGTGCTGTGAAGATCCTTCTACCTGACTTGGGGGTTCACTGCACCCTAATGTGAGATCTCTCCCTGATCTCAAGGCGTCATCTGATGTATACTTTTGTTCCCATGCAGGTGTGGTCCCCCTTAGTGAAACTTCTGAGAAGAAAGAGATGCTGATCCTAGTGGAGATGGGGAGGTAAGGTCTGCTGGAAGGGCTCTCAAGCCACTGGCACAGTGCAAGGCCCTGCTGCTCTCTCACAGCCACGCCCAGGGCAAAGTGCCCACAAAGTATTCCTGGATCATCACTGGGAGGAGTGGGGCTGGAGCAGCTTGCAGAGCAGCTTGCTTCTCAGACTTCCTCAAGGAAAGTGCCAAGGAAACCTACTTGCTGGGAGGAGTGCCATTGAACCCTAGAGCCACAGCCAGAGTTTGTTTGAAGGATTTTCACAGCATTACGTGCAACACACCAGCACTCACAGTCCCTTTCAGGTGGGACAGGGCCAGTCACTGATATAGAAGGTCTGCTCTTGGGCCAGGCAGGGGGGCAGAGCTCTACCCAGCCCAGCATGAACATCCCCTACAGTGGGTTCCCTTGCTACGGTAGTGCTACCCAGTATCCACCCTGATTTAACTCCCTTGCATATTGACCCAGCCTTAGGGCTTCCCCTACCTCCTGAAGGTTAAACCCCTGTAGACAGGTTCATATCCAGCAAGATATGGCTCCAGCAGGACCCAAGGCTGGTAGTGATGGCCCTTCTGCTTCTCTAGACCTTCACAGAGGGGTGGGGAGTAGGGGGGGGTAAGTCCTGGGGGCAAGGATGTTCATTCCTTGCTTTTTGCCTCTTTTGTTCTCAGGACCTTTTACCTGCAAGGGGTGTCACGAGTGGACTTTGCAGCATGGTGCATGGACATTCAGGCCTCAGCAGGGGGCTGGGGTAATGCCCTGCGAGACCAGCAGCTCAGCCGGAGCAACATCCCCATCATCGTGGACAGCTGCATTGCCTTCATCACGCAGTATGGTGAGCACTGCCACTGACCCCATAGTGTCTCCTGTCATTCACAACCACACTCCACCCTCCAAAGAGGCAACATAGCAAAAGCCAGTAATTTGGGCGTGGAGCAGAAGGTGTGGAGCAGCAGGCACTGCATTTGGGAGGGCACACAGTGAAGCACCCATGCACACAATGACCCGGGTGACACACACACACACGACTTAGGAGGGCATGCTCAAGTCATATTAGCTCCTGACTGCTGATCCTGGCTCCCTTTGGGGACCCTGCCCTCCTACCCCCAGGGCTGCGTCATGAAGGAATTTACCGGAAGAATGGGGCCAAGTCCCGCATCAAGGTGCTGATGGAAGAGTTCCGGCGGGATGCCCGTAATGTGAAGTTGCGCATCAGTGACAACTTCATTGAGGATGTGACTGATGTGCTGAAGAGATTTTTTCGGGAGCTTGAAGACCCAGTCTTTACCTCAGAACTGCACCCACAATGGAAGGAGGCTGCAGGTATCACCTTCTGTCTCACCCTGCCTTCATAAAGCCTATGGTTCTTTTTCACCCAGACCCTCTTTTGCAGCAGTGCGGCAGTATGCCTGGGCACCTGGGAAAAAGCAGATTCAGTGACTTCTGGTTGCTGCTGCATTCATAATTGCAAGCATGTGGCTACCAGCAGCAGCCACTTTTTTCACCCCCAATCCCCTGCCCACAAATCAGTGCCTGGGGTAGTTGCACCTATTGCCACTCCCTCTCTCTCCGCCCCACTTACACCACTGTTCTTTAGCCTTCCATTGAGGTCTTTATGATAGGGACAGGCTTGAGCTGACCCCCTCTGGGAATGTGGACTCTGAACCCAATTCTCTCCTGGTTTGTGTCATGTGCCAGCTGGTACCCCAGTGCTTAGGGCATGTAAATTGTCACCACTCTTATCGGCAGCATGTTACACGTATTTATTTTTTTAGATTTATAACTTGCCCTATCCAAAAGTCCCACAACAGCTTACGTGAGCTGTGCAGCAGCATAACCAATACCACAAGGGCAGTGAGTGCAAACTGGCCCGAGTTGGATCAGTCAGCAGTAGCTGCTTGTGCTTATGCCCATCAATGATGGGATGGCAAGGGAAGCATTGCTGGGGCAGGTGCCACATAAATAAGGTGTTGTGCTGGCATCTTGCTTTTGTGATTGTTTCCTCCCTCCAGAAATATCCCAGAAAGCCCAGCGTTTGGAACGATACAAGGAGTTGATTAACCACCTGCCTCGCCTAAACCGCAAGACCCTGGCTGCTCTGATTGGTCACCTCTACCGGTCAGTCTATCCCTCATTGGTCACTTCCTGCTTCTCTTGTAAGAAGCAATGTGATTCTTTCTGGGCTGGAGATGTAGGGCAAGCCCTGGGCTGACCTCAGCCAACAGAAGTGGTTTAATCAGGATAGGCCGTATGTCTGCTCCCTTCATGCCCCATGCCGTCTGGGACACCACTGGTCTCCAGCTCCTCTGGACAGGTGGTGGATGGCTAAAAATGCAAAACTATTTTCACAAGGTGAAGTTAGTTTCATTTCCCAGGGGCTAAGGCAGAACAACTTGGAGGTTTTTCATTACTGACATTTTTCTCTGTTTCCTTTCTCCCTATTTTTGTTCTCTGTTTTTTTCTTGCCACTCAGGTTAATAAAATAATAGGTTTTCAGGACATATGGTTTTCATTTTGTTTTCTACTTCCCTTTGTTACTGTTCAAAATTATTCAAGCCCAGTTATGATGAAAAATTGGGAAATTTCAAAACCCTGAAAGATTCTTGGATAAAGGTTTCTGGTTTTGAAAAAAACTCAGTAAAAAATTAGGATGATCAGTTCCACAGGGTGTTGGGAGCAGGTCTGGAGGGTGCTGAAGGCTCCTGGTTTCTTATGCCATGGCACTGGTCACACATGGCGAATTCTCTCTTTCCCGGGCTACCAGGGTGCAGAGATGTGCTGACTTCAATCAGATGGGTACCAAGAACCTGTCGCTGCTTTTTGCTCCCAGCCTCTTCCAGACAGATGGCAAAGGTGAGCATGAGGTCAAAGTGATGGAAGACCTGATAGACAACTACGTCCGCATTTTCAATGTAAGCTCCCTTCACTATGTTCCCCTCACCCTCTCCCTGTTCCCTTGCCTTCCCCAACCTGGCAGTACTCTGCCTCTCCCTCCTGCCCTGCCTCATTTCTTTTTCCTTCTCCTGACAGATTGATGAGGATCAGGTGTCACAGATGGACCTAGAGAACAGCTTGATTACCACCTGGAAGGATGTTCAGGTACTGGAGACACAGGTGCACTATGTGATGAATCACCCTCCCTTGGGGATACTACAGTTTTGACCTCAGCCTCTGCTGAGGTCTGCAGGCTTGCAGAACCCTTAGCAGTGAAGATGGCTGGCTGGGAACAGCTCAGTTCAGGCCATGGCTGTAAGTCCTCCCATTCCTGTAGGTATCTGTGGGGGTCACTGTTCCAGCATGGGTCTGCTCAAGCCCCTTAGACGAGCCCCATGCTCTCTCAGCACTAATCACCTCTCGAATGAGGCTTCCAGTAAGTTATTACTGCAGCTTACCAAAGAGCAGTAGACAGCATTGCTTCCCAGCTTTCAGCACTCTAGTTTTTTAATCTCCTGATCCTCTTCTCCCTGGTGTTGTTTCCCTATAGTGAATAGCTATTTTGTGAGGGGCCCAAAACCCCCTTCTCTTTCCTGACACCAGTCACAGTTAGTTGAGTGCAGCTGTTGTGGATGCAAGAGAATAGAAGGCCTGTTTGCAGGAAATGCTGTACTATGCTACTGATTTGCCACACCTGTTCCAGCCTCTGGGGTTGGGTTTCCAGGACACTGTGTGCTCCCAGGGGCTTAACCTATCCTCAATTATCTCTTCTTTCACAGCTTTCACAGGCTGGGGATCTCATCATTGAGGTTTACCTGGAGCAGAAGCTGCTTGACTGCTGCGTCACCCTGAAGGTGAGGGAGCAAGCATGTGGCCTGGCTGTAGCCATTGGCACAAAGTTACACAGATATGCAGGTGTCTGACTTGTCCGTGGCTCTTGGATAGCTCCACTATCCATACAGAGTCACAGTGCTGGGAACTCCTTTGTGGGCACACACTGGAAGTGGAAGTGGCTGCTCAGAACATCAGAGTTGTCCTGTGGTGCCAGAAGATACTTAGCGAGGAAGAGGAAGCCATCTATTGACTAATTTCCATCCTGCCATCAGTTTCCCATGTAGGCAGTGGTGAAACTCACTGATGGCCACAGGGCTTAGACCAGTTTGGTCCTGGAGCTGAGCATTGCTGAGCTGACACATTATGTCCCCAGGTGTCACCCTCTATGACAGCTGAGGAGCTGACCAACCAAGTACTGGAGATGCGCAGTGTGGCTGCAAGCCTGGACATCTGGCTGACCTTTGAAGCTCTAGAGAATGGGGAGCTGGGTGAGTGTGAGGAGTGTCTTGCCATTGAGGTGAGGGCAGATTGAGGGGAAGAGGCAGTGGGTGAGTGGGGAAGGTGGTGCTGAGTTGGGGGGGGCAGATTGAGGGAGAGAGGCGAAGCTGTACCGTTGCGGGGAAGGTGGCACTGTGCCATTAGGCATTGGTTGGGGAAAGCAGTGTTACACCTTGGAGGGACGAGGGAGAAGGCAGCGCTGCATTACTGGGAGGATGGGGAAGGGAGTGCTTCAGCACTGAGGGGAGCAGGCACTGTAACACAGGGTAGGGGAAAGGGCACCATGCTATCAGAGATCAGGGAGACTGCTTGGGTGGGATGATCTAGTTGGGGATGGTCCTGCTTTGAGCAGGTGGTTGGACTAGATGACCTCCTGAGGTACCATCCAGTCCTAATTTTCTATGATTCTATGAAAGGCAGAGCGAAAAGTCATAGTTCTGGTGAGTAAGGGGTGCATCCACATTTCATCTATGAAATGTTCAAGCTTTGGAGCCCCTGTACCTGTTGCCATGAGCCACCATGTAGAGGGGCACACCTGCCCCTCAAAGCCTCCCAGGTGCTAGTGCAGCCTGGTGGTGATGGCTTGCTCAGTGCTGTCATAGGGTCCTGCCTCACAATGTGTTCTGGACTTCTGTCCCAAGTTAGTGATATGCTTGCCCCAAATCAGCTTCTCCCACTGCCCAGCAGCAGCATCTGAGTAGGCCATGTCTCCTTCATCCTTAGAGCGACCCTTGCACCCCAAGGAGAAGGTCCTAGAGCAAGCTCTTCAGTGGTGCAAGCTGCCTGAACCAAGCTCTGCCTACCTGCTGGTGAGGAAGGTACCCATAGGAGAAGGTGGCTGTCTCTTTACAGGTGAATCCTCCTTCCCCCAACAACATGGTGGTAGGTCCTGCAAGGGACTATCAACTTATGGCCCCCATTCTCTTGGAGCAGATATAGTAAGGTCAACAATCCTCTCTCTGCCTGGTCCTTCAATTTCTGCCTTCTTTTGAGGCTGCCTGCAGGGGCCAGAGCAGGCATAATGTGGCCGTGGGTGGCACTATCTGGCTGTGGGGCTAGACCTCACAGTCCTGCTGAGTGAGTTCCAGCAGAAAAGCCCCTGAAGGTTGAAAAGGCAGTGTCCTGTGAACAACATCTGAGCTTTAGGTCTGACAGGGCAATAGTTCCATGACCAAGGGAGTGCAAGCCAGGTAGGGGGGGGCTCTGCCACCTGCCACTCTTCCCTTCCTGTTAGCCCCTAGTCTGCTCCCACCATGCTCTTCCTTTTCCTTTGCCTGCTCACTCTAGGCTCCCATTGTGTTTCTCAGCAGTTTCCCACAGTTAATGTTGCTCCTCCCCCACTGCACAGGTGCCAAGAGGGAGAGCCCCAAATGTGGGCTACTGAAGTGCCGGGAGGAGCACCCCAAACTCCTGGGGAGCAAGTTTCAGGAGCGATACTTTGTCATCCGTGATCAAAAGCTGCTGCTGCTGAAGGAGAAAAGGGTAAAGCTCATCCCAGCAGCCCAAGCTTTGGCTAATGCCCATCCTGCTGCCAGTCTCCCACCTGGGCAGTGGTGAGACTCACTGCACTTTCTAGAAATCCAAGGTATCAGGGAATGGTGTGCACAGGGAAGGGCAGCCTCATGAGCTGTGGAGTAAAACTTTACCTGGTCCTGCTTGACTGATTTGTGCCAAGAGCCGGTTCTGGAATCTTCTGCTATTTTCCCTACACATGTGGGGAGAAAGGCTTCTTCCCTCCCTGCGGAGCAGGAGACCACTAGGTCTTCCCCATAGTGGGAACCCAGAGGTCAAGTGGCTGCTCACTTATGGCTGTGGGAGGGGCATGCTGACAGGGTAAGCAGGCCTGAACTGGCCTAGGTGAGAGGAAGGGGTACTGATGTGGAGGGATAGAGAGGGAAGGGAAGCAGGTGCCAGTTAGGATGACTGAACTAGGGGAAATCAGGGAATGCTGGTAGGGCAGGGGAGGCAAGGGAACCAGGTGCCAGCCACAACAGGGGGAAAGAGGAGAGAAATGACTGGCAGGGCTTGCCTTGGCTAAGTGTCTGCTCTCGTTCTCCAGAGTGCCAAGCCAGAACGGGAGTGGCCTCTTGATTCAGCCAAGGTTTACATGGGGATCCGGAAGAAGCTGAAGCCACCCTCTCAGTAAGCCAGGTCCAGGGGCTGAGCCAGATTAACAACTCCCTCTGATCACTAGCACCTCCTCTAACAGAAGCTCCACACCCTACCTTGTCCTGGAGCCTGTAGCTCCATACTAGGGAAGCTCTTTCACAGTATTCTGCCTGGAGCCCTCACCTCCTAGCCTCAGGGCCTGACCTAAAGGGAACTTGCCAGAGCACAAAGTATGCTTGGTGCTCCCCAGAGCCCAGCACTGTGCCACAGCCACAGCAAGGTCAGATCTTGATAGTGACCCCTTTGCAAGTGCTTGCTTGTGGCCCTGTAGTGTGACCTGCTTGTGGTCCTGTAGGCCTTGTGCCCTAGCTCCCATGTTGGCCCTGGTCCCAAATAATCAGCCTGACCCCAGCTTCGGTTCCTAATCCCTCAGCTCAACCTATCCCCCTAGCTCTGGCTGTAGAGCTCATAAGCTCTGACAACATCTGATGTGCTTCAGTTGCCCTGCCTGACTCTGCTATTGTCCTTTCACTCCAGGTGGGGTTTCACACTGACTCTGGACAAGCAGCAACTGTGAGTATTTTGTATCTCTTTCTCCTGTGGGCAGGGACCTCCACTTCACAAGAGAGGCAGGCCATGAGAGCACCCATGTGCCTGACCTGCCCTTGGGTTTTTACAGCTGTGATCACTCCATCTCCGGTCCTCTCTGACCCTTCCTCCTTAACCCCCAAGCCCATTTTAATTCCCGCCCTCAACAATGATGAGGAGTAAAAGCCTGGCTGCACTGGGCACTGATGTGGTGGGAGCTGGAGAGGATGTGGGCAGGAGCACCGGGCCAAGCACACCTTTAATGCAGGCAGGCTAGTGCAGGACCCTCAGGAAAATGCATGGAGAGAGAGTGGGCATGAGTGACTAATGAGAGAGTGAGTAGAGTAAGAATTGCAGGCTGGGCTTGTAAACTGGGAGGCTGATAGAGCAGAAGTTGAGGGGCTATGGTCAGGCCCCAAAGATGGGAAGAGCAAACTGTCTCTGTGCTCCAGAACGTGTGCACGTGTGTGTGCAGTATAGCTTAGGTGGAGGGGTGGGGTAGCCTGTGTCTGTGAATGTGCATATATGTGTGCAGGGTGTGTATGTGTGCAAAGGGGTAGCCTGTGTGTGAGAGGTGGGGAGGGAGCCTGTGGAAACAGCACCATAGAGCCACCTAGAGAACAGCCCTGTTGGCTGGGCTCTTGAAAAAGCTGGTGATGAGAGGCAGACCCCAGGGTCCCAGTAACCAGTCAGTATCTCCTTTGACTGTTTTGTAGGTATCTGGCATGCACAGGGCAGGCTGAGTTGTGGGACTGGATCACCAGCATCCTGAAAGCTCAGGTGGGTGAGAACTGCCATGCCAAGCCCACAGAGAGCCTGGGCAGGGCTGGGGTTCAGCAATGCCAAGCACTAACATGTCTCGTGATGCCATGCAGCATGATGATCTGCGCTCAGTGATCCTACGGCGGCGCTCCTCCTCTGACCTCTCCAAACAGAAGTTTGGCACCATGCCACTGGTCCCTTTGCGAGGAGACAGCACTGACACTACCATGCTCTCTGCCAACCAGACCCTGGTAAGATAGCACCAAGGCTTAGCAGGGCCCTGCAACCCTGTGTTCCATGCCCACTGGGCCATCCCAACCTCAAGAGCACTTCCTGTCCAACTGTAGGCAGACACAGGGGGAGAGCAAGTGAAACATGCCTGTGAGCAGCTGTGGCAGTGTGTGCAGCAGCACTGTGTCTGTGTGGGTGCTCTGTGCCTGTGTGCGAGCAGGCCATATATGTGCTTGCAGGAGTACCACTCTGCGTAAAGCGTTCGCAAATTGTGTATAGCAGTGTGGTGCACTTTGCCCACGTGTTGAGTTTTGTTTCCCCCAGAGCTCTTTGCAGCCCTGGCGCTGTTCTGTGTTGTTAGGTGCTTATTCTCTCCCCCATCTCCCTCTGTTTCCAGCGTCGCCTGCACAATCGAAGGACTTTGTCCATGTTCTTTGTAAGTATCTGCATGTCTGATGCATATTCATGCAGGGGTTTACAGCCTTTAAGGATCATCTACAACAGCAGGGAGAACCTGGTGATTGGGGGTTTTGGAAATGGGGGCCTATTTGCAAAGCCCAGCCCTTATATTGTGACTTAGTCACAGTGATCATTTAAAGAGCAGTCTGGCCCACTAGTTGCGGGGTGGCCCCTCCAGTGCTGATCTGAGGGTGCTCAGTGCAACACAATTGGCCAAAGCCTGGGCAGAGTTTGGGGAAATTGCCCTGAGGAGTATCATTAGCTATTGTCTCATGGTCTTGCTCAAGGACTGAGGGACCATACTGGTGCCCTGTCTAAGCTGTAGACTGTGGCACCCTGAATTCCTGGCCTCTTGCTTGAGCAGGGGGTTCCTCTTTGCTTGCTGCTCTTGCTTGCTGTGTGGTGTTCTGCATGCTGAGGAATTACTGTCCCACCCCACCCTAGCAGTAGGCAAGGAGATACCATCCAGGGAACACAAGGCAGAAATCTGCTCCACTCTACACTATGAGGCAGCTGCTCCTAACATTTCTGACAGTCTCTACTGGGGCTGAGATGCCATGTACTCAGTCTGCATTGGTCAAAGGGGATATCTTTGGTGTGCACTATAGAAGGAAAATAAGCTGTCAGTGAGGAAAACTCTCTTGCCTCTCTATTTACTCATCTCACTAGAGCCAGATAACCCTATCAAGCTCCCTATGGCTACATCTAGTGAGCATGCCCAATGACTGGAACTGTTGAGTTGCCTCTGACCCTGTAAGTCCTGCTCTGTGTGGTTTCCACTCTGCCCTGAGTACATGCTCAGGTTTCCAGGGAAGTGCTGGGCAACTAAGGCCATGCAGCAGAGCTGGGCTGGGAGAGGCAGAGGCGGAAGCATGCCCTATTGCTTGACTTTGGTGCAAAATGCTGTCACAACACAGCCACTGGGTGTGATGCAGCAGTTCTGCTGGGTGCCACTGCTACAAAAGGTAGGAACATGTCAAGCACTGGAATTGAACTGTGCCTACTTCTGTGGAATAGCCACTAGACTGAGACTGAAACACTGTGCAACACCCAAACCACATGTGGCCCCAGGAGTGGGGAATTGCTATCCCTCACTGCCATATGTGCTGTGACCCAGAGTGGTTGGGCTGATGCACCCCTGCCTCTTCTGCTGTCAGGTTTCCTGACCCAGTGGAACAGCTCCAGCTTCAGTGTCTTCTCCTAGGGCCTATCTATACTGCAGCAGTTGTATATTGCAGCCACACTAGTGTTGAGTACACCTTACCCACCCATGCCTACAGGTGTAGCTGTTCTTGGATGCTCCCCTGTACCCACCCTCAAGCACTCTACAGAATGAGGTCTTGGAAATGGCTACAGAGGGAGGGCCCTGATCAGCCTTACCAGCATATGCCTTAGTCTGGAGCATCTCAATAAGGGCAGGGGTAGGCATGCTTGAGAATGACCAGGCCAGGATACACCACTACCAAGGTGTTAAAAAGCCCTTACAGCTGCATGAATAGATGCTTTTGCCATAGTCTGTTCCCACAGCTGGTGAGCTGAGACTGGGGCAGGATCTGGTGATTCAGAGAGAGCGAGAGAAGGAAGACCATTTGACCTAGTCCAGCCTGGCCTTACCCCATGCTCCATCTAAGGCTAAGAGCCTTCTGGGGAGCAGCTGACTAGAGATTATGTTCTGAACAGCCCAGAACAGATCCATCACAGTTCAAGCCCTTGTCTGGGGAAGGTGCAGAGCTGGTGGCTGAAGAGACCAGGGAGTGATGCTGGGCTGAGAGAAGTCTCTTCCTGTCTGACTGTGATGTGGGGAAGAGAAGACTGTACCGATGGGGGGATTCCTGCCAATGCAAATCAGCCACAGGAATTGAGCAAGTCTGGGAAGCCCACTTAAGGCCAACATCTGCTGGGCTTAGGGCAACAACATGGCCTTATGCTCCCTTCCCTGGCAGAGAAAGGTACAGGAGAAGGCATCTCTCACAAAGGGCCTGCCTCCCACTGCTGCAGCTGCCTCCTGCTCATTTGGTTCCCCTGCTGTTGTGCAGGTGGCTAGGAAGTTTGGTCACCTAATGTCTGTACCTGCTTTCCACCTGCCAGGACCCATGGGGAGGGATCAGACCTGCACAGCATTCCCCAAAGTTCCAGGCTCTCTGCTGCTAGGGCACAGACAAGACCTCCAGGCTCAAGGCAGATAGACTGGGGAAAGGAATGGCATCTAACCATGGAGGAAGAACTGTATCCCAGAAAATGTTCTCTGAGTCTGGGGTTCTATCACACATCTAGCCCCTAATCTCTCTCCCTTGCCAGCCCATGAAAATGCATCAGGACTCACTGGATGAGCAGCAGGAGAAGGAAGCAGCAGATGCAGAGCCTGTCTATGAGGAGGTGGGCAACTTCCCTACACTGTCCCCGCTGGAGCTGGACAAAGGCCTCCTGGCTGCGCTGTCCCAGGTGCCTGCTGTGGACAGATCCGTGAAACCAACCCTGTTCTCAGAGCAGTCTCAGCACCCAGCACTTCGCTCCTCACTGCCTCCAAGCCCAGGCCAAAAGGTGTCCAGCATGCCCTTTACTAAGGCACTTTCCCTTGAAAGAGGCCTCAACCTGGAGTCTGAAAAGGCCCTGTACCACACCAGATCATCTGGGCTCAGACCTACCAAAACAGCTTCCCTTGAGAGAAATCTAGAGCCATCCCAAGTACTACCTGCCTTGGCACAGGAGCAGGAGGCAGAGCAGAAACAGCCTCTAGTGCTAGAGCCCTTGTTTGGCAAGGCACCCCCTCCAGAGGCCTCCAAGAAGATCAGCCATCTGCCTTCACCCATCAATGATAAGCTGATGCAGGAGCTGAGCAGCGTCATCCTCAGGAAGAATGAGGGCCAGGGCCCTGAGCTTGGGCCAGGCCAGCAGATCACGTGATTTCCACTGCTGGACAGGAGGACATGTGACCTTGGGTGGCAGAGCAGAGGCAGCAGGTCATATGACTAGTAGCAGTAGATACAAGGTCTGGGGTAAATGGACCTGTCATGTGGCACCTGAGTGCTCCCTTGTGGACCATTTCTGCCTCCTGCCACAACCCCAGGAGCCAAATCAAGAGTGAGTATTTGAGACTAGAGGAGGCATCAGCTTCCCTGGCCTTTGGATTGGAATTCCTGAGACATGCTGTGTCGGATCAGATCTGCAGGGAAAGAGGGAAGATAACTGCCACTGTTAGCAGCTGTCAGTTGTGCCCCTCAAATGTCTGCACCTGAGCAGTGTCTGTTAGTTACAACATTGTACCTGCAGAAGGGAGCCATGATGGCTTAGTTATCCCTCAACCTCATGGTCCACGTAGGAAGATGTGTACACAAAGATGTATATCTTTATGATAAAGGTGCATATCTTTATCACAAGCATCACACAGGATAAGTGCAGAGCACCACAGCTACAATTGTTGAAGAGCCTGGAGCAGTGGAAAGCATTGCAGAGCCAGACCCAGAAACAGAGAAGTTCCTGGGGGTGGGGGAACAGGAGCTACATCACAACAAGTCTGCAGAACTGGCATTACATATGCAGAGGGAGCTGCATATGCACGGTCTCAATGTGTGGGTGCATGGCTTTAACATGCAGGATGCTTGTATGAGGAATGGGTGCATCTGTATACATGTGCATGTAATTCCAGTGTGTATGTTGCCTATGTGCCTGTCAGCCTTCCAGAGGGGCTTACTTTGTTCTAGACAGAGGTAGACAGGGCTAGTGGGAAAATGGAAGTGGCAGCACTGCTAAAGCCCATCTTCTTAATTACTATTACCCAGACCCCACAGGTGGTCTGTGGAGGCTGTGTCCAGAAGAAGGGCTGCCTTATAGCATTAGAACTCATCCTAAGCAGAGAGAAAAAGGAAAAAGTAGAGTCAAGTTTGGAAAGCATCGTGGCAATCAAGTACCCCTCTCTGCTGCTCTGCAATGTTCTGACCTGTGTCTTGTTGCCACTCCATATGTATTATAGTATCTGTATATACTTTTTATATGCTGCCTGGGACAGGGCCAGGGGACATGCACTGTCCCTGGGCAGGAAAAGCACCATCTGGGAGATGGGGACCTTTATAACAGAGGATGAAACTCGCTCTGTTCCAGAATATTTATATCTGTTTCCTCCACCTTCCATTTGAATAAAGTCTTTGTACCTCCAGACAATATGATTATTGCACATTGACTTGGTGGGGGAGGGGAAGCAGTTAACAGATATGGCTGAAGCAAGAATGGGGAAGGGGTGATGAGGGCAGGGGCTGAGGCATGAAAATGATGGGCAGAACCAACAGGAAGAATGTAAATGGTGCATGGGAACCAGGCTGGTGTGTCAGCCCAGCAACATGGGCTGGTGGAGAGAAGCAGAGGCCCCTCTGGGCAGCCTATGGGAGAAGTGATCATTTAATTACTTGACTAAATATGAGCTGAGGTGCCTGAGTTGGGTTGTGAGCCTAAAATCAGCTTTATGATTCTGGGTGGTCCTACATAAGTTGACTCACCCTTTTGGGTGACCCACCTTTACAATAGAGATAAGTAGCTTAGTAGGGACTGGAGTTGCTCCCTTCCCAACTTCTGAAGGCACAGGGAACGCAACTGCTTTTGTGTAGAGGGAGCATTGGGAATGCTACTGTGTGCAGGGTCTCAGCAGCACATGCTGCTTTTTTTTGCCTCAAGCACTGTGGGATTTTCAACCTGCAGGCCATTCACTGCATCCAGAGCAATAGGCTGGCTGTGTAGCAAGGGTAGGGAATGGCCAGAACAGCAACCAGACTATGCTAACCTTCATGGTAATTGAGCTCTCCTGGGGGTCTAGGTTGCGGTACATCAGGTGCATTTGGTGTTGCAAAGCCATTTGTTTCCATCTTTGAGAGGTCACCCACATTCCTAAGGCCTCAGCCAGTCTCCTAGCCTTCTGCTTGCCCAGCTTGGAGGGGACTGCCAACTCTTATGGCACAGAAATGGCACCAGGTATTTTCTTAGGCTGGTGGATCCATGCCATCTCACTGCCTATCTAGCTTGCTAGCTGCCCTGTATGCTGTTCTATAAGAGCCTTGCCTCCATCTCAAGGCCATGTCATGGGTTGCTACTGATAGGCAAGGTGCCCAGGTAGCTGGTAGCTGCTGTGGTAGGAGAAATTGGGTCCAGCTTGTACCTACAGACTAGAAAGCAGCGGGAGAGCTGTTTCTGGAAAATGCAGTGCCAAGCAAAGTGTCTGGGGCTTTTTTTGTCTGAGGAACTGATCTTAGTATCAACTGTGAAGGTCTTGTGCTCTGTGGTCAGACATGCCTCATGGTGTGCAACAGGGGAAGCCCAAGTTTCTCTAAGAAGTGTCCTTCTCTGTAGGAAGCAGCCCTGTGAGAACTGAGCTGGATTTCATGCCTCATGCTCTGTGGCTTTGGTTTCCAGGAGAGGCAACAGCTGAGGAATCAGTTAAGATGAGGCAGGAGTTCATATAAAAGCCTCATCACTGAAACAGTGACTCCTGTATGAAGGGTGGTTGCCCATTCCTTCCCACAACACCTTGGGCTGATCAGGAGGGGAGGTTGCGGGTGTGCCATTGGAAGACAGTGGTATTGTGCATGTTCCACATTCCTGCTAGAGAGGTGAGGGGCAAAGTGCAGGATGAAGATCACAGTGGCCTACATGCCACACCAGGGTCCCTGAGGAACAGCAGGGAACTGGAGGTCATGGAAGGAGCTACACAAGGCCTTAGCAGGGTAAAAGCGGGGGGAGGGGGGGCAGTTTGTGCTCACAGTGGTGGGTGATCACAGAGCTGAAACAGGTGAACTATGGCAGGGATCAGGAACCTAGGAACTGGATCTGCCCTGGAGCCTGGGGTCTTTGGTGACATTCAGCGGCAGGAGACTTCTCCCATACCACACCATGGTGGGCAACCAGGAGAAGCAGTGGTGATGACCAGGTCCTAGTACTTGCCCACTTTGGATCCAAGCTGGGTCATCCCAGCCTGCCACTGGAAAACCATTGCTGACCCTTGCTATGGTCATGGAGTTGAGGGCCCAGGTGGGACCCAGGGACCATCCCCAAACTGAGTCCCCGGACCAGTCATGTAGGGGGAGCAGGTGTAGCTCACAGTGCTCGAGGAACAGGTCTCTAGTGAACAGTTATGCCACGAGACTTCCTGGAGAGGAAAGGTTTCAACTGTAAATCAGTCACTGGAGAAGACAGAAACAGTAAAGGTAGAAATCACCTAGACTTTAGTTTTAAGAACCACAACTGATCAAACACTCCTGATTTGCTTTGAGCTCTTTTATTGGTGAAATTACAGTAATTTCCAAGCCATGCTCCAAGTGTCACCGCTGCACAATCTGCAGCCAGCCTGAAATGAGAGCTTGTGCTTCATCCGCCACACACAAACCTACCAATGCTGCAAACCACATCATGCTGTTCCATTACAACATAAGCACAGACTATTGTTTTTTGTTCCCATGATTTCAAGCTGCTTCATCAGGTGCTGCTCCACAATGCAGGCACAGATTGTCAGTACATGACACACTGAATCATGAATGTGGGCTGAGTGCAGGGTATGAACTGAAAACCAGAACAAGAGCCTGCAGCCCACTAAATGGGTTACTCTTTCTGTGTTCCCAAGTAACTCTGCAAACATCGGTGTCTGAACACGCAAGAAGCAACACCAGCTCTGACCACAGAGACTGTAAGGCCCTTCCTGCAGGGGCAGAATCCAGCTGCATGGAGTCTGTGGGGTCTGGCAGTGACATGGAACTTGTGTCCAAGCAGAATGGAGTCCAGTCATTGTGTGCCAGATGGGGCAACTGATTATACAGGCAGAGCCGAGGAGGATTCAGAGTCACACTGGGATTACTGCTTACAGGCTCCTTTGCCGCATCTCCTATTGCATTCTGCCCACCTCTTGCATGAAGCATGACTGACCACTGGGGCTAATTTGTTTGAGTCCTCCACACAAAAAGGTAAAGGAAGAACAAGGCAAGACCAACTATAATGGCTCTAGGGGACCACCTCTGCCCCAACCTAGGGCTGGCTCTGTTCGCTGGACCTCAGAGGCAGCACTAGGTTCTCACAGGCCCTGGCCAAAGAGGCCTTGTCTTGCTGTCTCCAGGGGCAACAAACCATGGACCCGAGTTGGGCCCGGAAATCCCGGGAGATATAAAAGTAGATGAAGGGGTCAAAGCAGTTGTTGAAGGCGCTGAGAGCCAGTGCTAAAACATAATGGATGTAGGCGTCATTGCGGGACGAGGATGTGCCCTGTAGGTAGTGGGAAAAGAGCAGCACATTGCTGGGGGTGAAGCACAGGGCAAAAACCAGTAGCACAAGGACCAGAACTCGCACCACATGACCATAATGCCCCCTCGTGGCAAGCAGATGTGCCAGCACACAGCCATAGGAGAAGACAATAATCACAAAGGGGAGTACAAACCCCAGAACTACCAGCGTAGGAAAGTAGTAGGCCAGGTACTGGGTTTCTGTGGACTGCTCCAAGAAGTCATGGCAAGTGGTGATGTTCAGCTGCGGGACATGCTGTGAATGGTGGATGAGCAGCAGTGGACTCATACCCAGCCCTATGGCCAGCCATACCCCGATACAGATGCCTACTGTGCCACATACTCGCTCAGAGCCTCTCCAGATGAATGGGTGCACCAGTGAGACATACCGATCCAAGCTGATGCAGGTGAGGAAAAGGATAGAGCTGTACATGTTTCCATAGAAGAGGGTGACAAGGGCCCGGCATGCATATTCCCCGAAGAGCCAATTGTTGCCCAGCAGGTGGTATGAGATCTTGAAGGGCAGTAGGAGGACAAAGAGCAGGTCAGCACCTGCCAGGTTCAGCAGGAAAAGGGTGGAGGCACACTTCTTGGTCTTGGTGGCCAGGACCCAAAAGGCCATGGCATTGGCTGGCAGCCCAACTAGAAGTACCAGAGTGTAGAGCATGGGGAGGAGGCGCGTGGTCACTGTACCATTGAGATGGTCCTCTGGGGAGGCACAGCGGCATGTGAAATTCCTACCCGTTTCCTTGCAATTGGAGATACGGGTCAGGGCTCGGCCTTTTGATACTCTTTTCTCTGTGGGGACATGATAGGAAAGTGGGTTAGGGCACTCTGTGGATCTGCATTCCAGGAACATGACACACTGCATGTGGACTGCCTGCATGCCTCCCTAGGCATGGGTCTGGTGGGCACACCAGCTACCTGCACTCTGCTAATCCCCAGCAGGGGTTGTGCACAAGTAGGAGGGCTTTTGGCCTTTCTGAGAGAGATTAAGCAAGAGGGAGATCTCTGAAAAATCCCCATTTTGCAGAGACATATCCAAGGTACAGAGAAAGCAAGAGGCTTTCTGGGGCTGTAGACAATGAGAAGGAAAAACAGGACCTGGGAGTCCTAAACCACAAGACTGTCCTGTCCATCCCTGTATGAAGCCACTAGATGGCAGTGGTCTAGCACATCCCTGTTGGAGCTGAAGGTTTGTGGATCCAGTCAAGGGTGCACCTAGGTTATGCTCTGCGTGGCTAATGAATATTGTAATTCCAGTGTAGCCCCTTTTGGCAACAGTGGGAGCTGCCCTAGCCCCCTGCCACTGCCTAAAATACACTAAAGCAGCTGAGCCTGGGCAGAAGGATGGGAAAGGGAGGCTTTGGAAATATCAGTTCCTCCTCCAGCTCACCAAGCAAGAGCAGCTTCTGATAGGGCAGCTCTATGTTCATCATTTTGAGTTGGGGGAAACAATGAATCTTCCTCCAGCTCAATATTTGGGGCACTTACAGGTAAGTGATGCCCTGGGGTGCACAAGCCCTGCTAGAGACCCCAACTCCCCAACTCCATTTTAATTATGAAGGCAAGCAGCCTGAATGCAAAGAATTGCCTGAGTCCCAGGACTGGATCAGAAGCTCTGGCCTCACGTGTGGGTGAGGTGGTCTTCCCAGACCAGACAAGTAATATTCAGAGCAGGGCTGTAGGGTGCTTCTGTGCAGTATGCATGCCGACAGCTGAGGGCTCAAAATTTCTGCACTGTGGATCAACCCAAAAAATGGATGGCAAGTGGAATTGGTAAGTTACCTTGCCCATCAGCCCATCCCACGCACAAGCAGCATCATGGTCTGTCAGTCACACAAAAGAGTTATGGAATGGATACAGAGGCATAGAGGTTAAAAAGGGGGTTGCCTGTCTTGTGGCACAGTTGTCTTGTCCTTCTCTGCATCTCACTGAGCAGTAGCTCCTATGCTGACAGAGGTTGTACCTTTCTTCCTGCACTGTTTTTCAGTGAATACAAGTGGAAAAGGGGGTGGGGGATAGAAGAGAAAACCTCCAAAGAGTCACCTCAAGTTGAAAATGGTATTTTTTTCATTTTCAAAAAATCAAAAACAAAACACAAAACAAACAGAACATTTTGTCATTATCACTGGTAATTAAAAAGTTCTGTCAAAACAGACATTGTCCCTTGGAAAACTGGGATCAAATCCAATTTTTCTGTCCAGCACATTTTATATTAAACATCAGCATAGGAAGGACCCTGCTAGAAAGTATCCTTCAGAAACCATTCTTGTCAGTTTTGTGTGCCTTCAGTGCAGTAAGTGCATCAGGTAGCCTGTATATTTATTCTAGGGAGGACCAGAAATGTAGACAGTGGACTCCTGAGTGGACTCCTGACTTAGAAATCTTCTGCTAAGAACCATAGCAAACTAGTTACTCTGAATGGCAATTGGTTTCACAGCAGGACTTGGCCCAAGTTCAACAGTATAAATAGAAAAAAGAAGCACTGCAGGCCCCAAAGCAACAGACTGAACAGGAGGTGTGACAGTGAACAATGCTGACAGTAGAGTAATCCAGATAAGGGGAAGAAATTACCCCGCAGCAGTGAGTTCTGCACAGAGGAATCAAAGCTCTCATGCTGAATTCTGCAGCTTGAGATGCTGACAGCCATCCATGTTAGTGACTAAGCTGCAGAGACATATCTACAAAACTCAAGAGCTACACCTGTGGCCAAGCATACGCTTGGAAAGCAGAGAGAATGTGCAAGGTTCAAAAATATCTGGCAAGTTTTCAGTGTCAAGCAAATGAGCTGCTTACAGCACATGAAACAGCAACCCGAGCAAAGTTTCCTAGCTTCATAGTAGCTAGGGTCAGGAGGGACCTGAACAGATCATCTAGCCTGACCCCCTGCCACAGGCAGGAATGAATGCTGGGTTCACAAGACCCCAGACAGGTGATCATCTAACCTCTTTTTAAATTTGCCCAAGGTAGGGGCAAGGACCACTTCCCTAGGAAGTTGGTTCCAGATTCTGGCCATCCTAACTGTAAAATATTGCCTCCTGATCTCTAACCTAAACCTATTCTCCATCAGCTTATTACCATTGTTCCTCGTCACCTCAGGTGGTGCTGGGGAGAATAGGGCTCTTCCTATTTGCGGATGATCTCCCCTGATGAGTTTGTAGACAGCCACCAGGTCCCCCCTCAGCCTCCTCTTGCAGAGGCTGAACAGGTTCAGGTCCCTCAGTCTCTCCTCATAGTCTCCCCTCAGTCTGTCCTGCTGCCCTCTCACCAAACACGTGGCCCTCCTCTGAACTCTCTCCAGGCTGGCCACATCCCTTTTAAAGTGTGGTGCCCAGTACTGGACGCGGTACTCCAACTGCGGCCTGACCAACGTCGCATAGAGGGGGAGCATCACCTCTCTGGACTGGCTTGAGATGCATCTTTGGATGCATGACAAGGTATGGCTAGCCTTGCTGGCTGAGGTCTGGCATTAGCAGCTCATGTTCATCTTGGAGTCAATAATGACTCCAAGATCCCTTTCCACCTCTGTGCTTTCAAGAGGGGAACTCCCCAGCCTGTATGTATGCTGTGGATTCCTTCTCCCAAGGTGCAGCACCCTGCATTTGCCTATGTTGAACCCCATCCTATTCTCATCTGCCCACTTTTGTAGTCTGTCTAAATCTAGTTGCAGCCTCTCTCTCCCTTCAAGTGTGCCCACCTCACCCCCCATCTTAGTGTCATCAGCAAACTTAGACAGCGTGCTTTCCACCCCCTCGTCCACATCACTGATGAAGATGTTAAACAGTGTGGGCCCAAGGACCGAGCCCTGGGGTACCCCACTGCTCACATCTCGCCAGGTTGAGTACAACCCATCCACCACTACTCTCTGGGTGCGCCCCATCAGCCAGTTTTTTTACCCATCCAACTGTGTAGGCATCAATGCCACAGTCGCTTAATTTATTAACGAGAGTGGGGTGAGAGATGGTGTCAAAGGCCTTCTTAAAGTCTAGAAAGACTACATCCACGGTGACACCATCATCCAAGGATTTAGTTACCTGGTCATAAAAGGCAATCAGGTTGGTCAGGCAGGACCTGCCTTTGATGAACCCATGCTGGTTGCCCCTGAGCATGATCTCCCCTGCTGGCCCCCCACAGATGTGCTCCTTGATGATTTTCTCCAAGATCTTCCTGAGGACTGAGGTGAGGCTTATAGGCCTATAGTTACTTGGGTCCTCCTTCCTCCCTTTCTTAAAAATGGGGACTACATTAGCTAGTTTCCAATCCCCTGGCACCTGGCCAGATGACCACGAATGCTCATACAGCCGGGCCAAGGGCTCCGCGATGACCCCTGCCAGCTCCTTCAACACCCTCCAGTGGAGGGCATCTGGACCTGTGATTTAAAAATGTCTAGCCCTTCCAGAAGGTCCCTAACTACCTCTGCGCTAACCCAAGGCCTGAGCTATCCCCAAGATTGTCCCTACCTCTGGTAGGAGGGATGTCCCAGTCCCTGTTCAAGAAAACAGAGGCAAAGAAACTGTTAAAAATATCGGCTTTCTCATCTGGCGTAGCCACAAGGTTACCATTTGAGCCTTGCAGGGGCCCTACATTGCCTGGTGCCCTCTTCTTACTCCCAAAGTGAGAAAGGACTTCTCACAGACAAGAGAGCCGACTACTTGGTAGGAGCTAACTATTACCTGAGCAAAGCTATAGCTAGCTCAGGATATGGGACCCTGATCAGTAGCACTGAGCCTGTCTGGAAAGGAAGGGGAATTGGGCACATGACTTTGTTCACATAGCCTGGGCAGTCTGGCAGAATGGCTGAGTCAGCAGCCAGACTAGCTACCAAGCTCAGAACAAAACTAGAGACCAAGAGCAGTGCTCCGTGGGAAGCTAAGCTAGCTGGGTGGAATGTCCCAGCAGAAGGCAAGCTCACGTAACGGGGAATCTTCTGGGCACATGCGGGGCTTGGTGCAGGAACATGCAGAGTTTAAAGTGCCAGGTTTTTTTTGTTTTCTTTTTGTTGTTGTTGTTTTTATGCCTGCAAGCACCCAGCAGCAAAAAAAAAAAAAAGCCAGCACCTATGGATCAATGCACTGTTCAGTTGAAGTATCAGAGTTGCTCCCTACAGACACAGATGGCACTAGGGGATGAGCCCTACCACAGACCTTGACTTTACATTCCTGCCCTGGGGAGGCTGACAGCTACATCAGAATAAGATCCATAGAGAGGCTGAGGAATTAATTATAGCAAAGAAAACAGCAATAACCTCCTTCCTCCTCCCCACTGCACACGTAAGCCTAAGCCACATAGAAACCAGTCTGTGTGCAGAGCCAGGATGCCCCTGCAATTCTTTATATGCACAGGAGTGTCACAGGATTAGCAGGACAGTAGTGGTGGATACACATACAGACCCAGCAGGCAACAACAGGGACTAATATTAGAATCCAAGTCCTTGTCCCTGTTGCTGCTTAAAACATTCAGTTAGACCAGGGCTGAGGCACTCAAGTTTACTTGATGTCTGGCAAAGGGCACTATGTGCCTGTTTAATGCATTAGAGCAAAGGGAATGTTATAAGAGAAGCATTAAGCTTGAATGTACAGAGCCAGCCAGAGGGCATTAAGGACTGCACTTATTAGCACTGTGCTCCATAAATATGTTGCTTGTTAAAGTTCTGCTGAAACAGCTCATCTACCCTCCGTCCTCTACCAAAGTCCTTGATTTACATTTTATTGTGCTACAGCTCTCTAGTGGCCAAAGAGCTTCAGATACTGTAATGTCCATAAAGTATTCATGCACAGAATTCAGCCGTTGACCTTCCATTCTACGATGCCCACAAAGCTGTCATAGCTATTATACTGGGTGCCCAACCTACCAGCCTACTTTATGTTTCAGAAGAATTCTGTGGCATTTTACCATCCAGCCCAGCTGCTGCCCTAAGCAGGAAAAACTTTACTGCAATTGTTCTTAGTCATTTTGGACTTGGGGCACCCCTTGTTAGCCTCAAGACATCCCTCAGAAAATGCCAGATCTTAGTTTTTACTCTGTCTTTAACTATGTAAAAGTAATACAACAAATCTTCTGTTACAAAAAACTCAGAAAGACCACAATAGGTCAGAATATTTTAACACTACAGATTCCTATTTGAAGTCTCTGGGTTTAGCTTATGAATCATGTTTGTCACCTAACATTGTGAGGTACTGATGGCACCCTGTTTAAGAATCACTGCTTTATTGAATTCAGGCAACAGAAGAGAGAAATTTGGGCAAAAAAGGGAATGGTTGAGTCCCAGAGCCCTAACTGGAGACAAGCAAGTACAAAGCACCACAAAAAAATGAAAACTTGCAGGCCAAAATTTTCAAACCTTAGGCCCACAGTTAGCTATATACTTCCATATATATAGGCAGATACTTGAACGGCCTCATTTTCAAAGTGCCAAACTCCTAAGAGCCCAACAGACTCCAAGTCAAATGCACTACCTTTGCAAATCAGGCCATTCATCTGGGTGCTTACATACATCATTAGTAGGATTGGCAGAATTCAATTTTATTTTTTTTTAATTTTGAAAGCTAAAATCGGTTAATTTTTTTAGCATTTATTTCAATTTTTATCAATTGAAATGTTAATGATTACACAAAATTAAGGGTGTTTTTTAATTTGGCATGTGCATACACACATGCAAGCATGTACAGTGGCTGCTGCAGGATCTGGGGCCCATGACAGTAAGGCTGTGCCGAGAGTGGGGGCTGGAGGGGCAGGGCTGGTAGAGCCCTGGAGCCCAGTGCTACTGGTCCCTCATTCTGCCCAGGGCCCAGCCAGGCCACCATGGGAGTTTGGCCCCTGCCCAGGCTAGAACCTGGGCAAAGAGAGCAGCTGGCAGCACTGGGCTCCCCAGTGCTACTAGCCCTGCCCTTGCAACCCCCACCTCCCAGCACAGCCTTTCCTACTGGCATGGCCTCCAGCTCCTGCAGCAGCTGGGGGGCAAGGATGGGTGTATGTACGCATACACATGCTACCCTACCCAGGATTCCCTTACCTCTGTCCTGGGTTTTGTTATTGGGGGGGTTTTATGTCTCCTTTACGTAAATTTCAATGATGTCTGTGAGTGTCAGGTGAAACAAACATGTTTATCCATATCTATTGATAAAATCGAATCCTGCCAAGCCTAATCATTAGGAATCTAGAAACAGGCCCCTGTTTTAAAGCATGATCTTTTACTGGTCCTCAGCTGTGTTTCAGAAATAGTATGTATGTATGTACTGGAAATGGTACGAACTCCAACTCTTCTGCTCTCAGATTAGGCAGGGGAAGTTTAAAGCTACAAGAGATACTATTTTATTTTCGCAAAGACAGGGATATTTTAACAGTTTCTTTGCCTCTATTTTCTTGAACAGGTGGAAGAGGGTGAGCCCACCCATAAACTCACATTAGACTCATAACTAGAATGTCTTCAAGAGATGCATGCTTCAAAAGGGTGAGTACCCTTCATGCTTAGCCCTATTGCTACAGAGCCAGGGTCAGTCCCAGCTCAAACAACACATACAGCTGAGTGCACCAACAGGATAAGCAGTAACAAGAGGGCAGACCCAGCACCTCCTGCCTGGAGCTGGTGTGCAGGGCAGATCATTTGGGCTCCTTAATAAATGTATAACCAAACATCAGGAACATTGGCTAGGGATTCAGTCCTGCCAGACTCATGCACCTACAAAGGATTTAGGGCCAATCTCTTTCTTGTGAGGCAGGGGTCCAGCTTAAAGAGAGAACTGGACCTTCTTGCCTTAAAAAGAATACAGCAGCATGTTCAGTCTGCTTATGGGACTCATGGTGATGCAGCCTCTATGACATGCCACAGGCCAATGACTTCATCTACCACGCAGAACCTGGTATCTCCAGGGACAAGAAAGCATCCCTGGATCATATAGAACCTCAGGAGTCTAATTGCATGTCAGTCCCAGAGACACCAGTCATCCTTCCCAGTGTAGAGGTCCCAAAAGAGGGTATGATGGGTATGGAACCCTGGGAGTTGTAGCAGCTGGAAGCAAAGGGGCAAACTGCCAGAGATTCTTCACAGCATGAAGAAAAAGATCTTAGAGGACTTACCTGTGGGACATTGTTCAGCCCAGCAGAGGCAGGTGCAAGTAAGCAGTAGTGACATGCAGAGAGCTTTAGACCACTGTGAGGATTGCAGGTGCATCATATTTGCTGTCCAGGTTGAGCTCTGCCTTCCCTGAGCCACAGCAGTCTCTAAGGAGTGTGCTCAGCCTCTTTCTGGGGTCAGTCTCGTTTTAGGATGTTGTGGGGAGTCTGTGAGTTATATTGAAACTGCAGGCTCTAAGCCTTTCCCCTTGGTTCCTTCTCTGTCGCTCTCTCTTCCTCTTTCCTGTCTCTCGACATAGCTGGAAGCTGTCTCCTTTTATTGCACAGAAGTGCAGAACAGATGCACAGGCTGAATCTCTAACCCAGACAGACAGATCTGGAATGCCCCCAAAGCATGACAGAAGCCTCTGGGTGGGAAGTCGGGGACAAAGAGAGCACTGACATCAAGAAAGAGGCAGTCAGGAGTTTCAAATGCCCAGGTCTGATGGTAAGAGCCTGAGAACACAGACACACGCCACATATCTGCACATGGAAGCCACCAGAACACGAAAACTCCCCTGGAATCACTAGCCAGCAGGAAGGGGTTTGGAGCAGAGCATCTTGTTACCAGCACAGCTCCCAGCCCAGTACAGAGAGCCAGACCCGTAAAGGGATTTAGGCACCCAGAGATGCCAATATGCATCCAGAGGGATTTTCAAAAGCATTTTCAAATACAGCCGTAAGTTTTAACCCTTTTGGATGTGGCCTTAGAAAACATGCACTGATATGAACTAATTCCTAGGGTTGAAAGGAAAGAGCAGGTTCTGTGGAATACCAATGTTTTCCAGGATTAGTCCCCTCAACTCAGGATTGGTTTCCCTTCAGAAACCACTGATGGAGAGTAGCAAAGATGAAGTGATAGTATTTGAGAGACATTTAATGCAGGTCTTTAAAAATTACTATAGATCACAGAGAGTCAGGTTCTTTTTAGAGGTTTCCTGAATCACCAAAGAGAATTCTATCACATATGTCTAAGCATAGGCTGGTCCAAACCCACTGGAAAAGTTAAAACTCTTAGTTATCAGACTTTTTTTTGCCAGGTTGCATGTACTTTACTGTACAGTGACTCTGAAGTCCAGAAGCCTATGCATAGTGGTGTGAACAGGAAGTGAAAGGTAGCCAGGATGTGGATGCATTTGGGGTATGGTAAGGTATTTTGCAAACTCCCAAAAATTCTGTAGCGGGCACTGGGCCAACTGCTGCTCACTCAGCTTTGGTTGGTGCTCTAGTTACAGCAGTAGTTTCTGCTTGGTGATCTCCTTTCCTGCGTCTCCCTTCAGTGCTGCTAGCAGTTATTGGGGATTCACTGCATCTTCCCATGTACCCCACTGCTGGAGAGATAGTTAGCCATGTTAACTGCCACTGCACATGAATATAGAGAGAGGTAGTTAGCCATGTTAGTCTGAAGTCAGGCAGAAGGCAGAGTAGATTTGCACCTTTTAGACTAACAAAATCAGAAATGTATAGCATAATCTTTTGTAAGCAGAGAGCTCACTTCATCAGACAATGTGCATGAATACAACCAGTAAGGCTGAGCCAGGCTGTAGTACTGAGTGCAAATCTTGTAGCCACTACAGCCCACCTCACCTCCTCCATTGCAGATCTTCTCACCCATCCACCCTCTGACTCCTCTAAGTGGCTCAGCAGTCGATTGGTAGGGGTATGCACTTAGGAGCAGATTTGCAAAGAAGCTTGGTACCCAGTGGATGCATCTACTATTGCTAGCACCAATATATACAGGTATTAGAAAAATGAGGATCAGCTCCTGATCTCCACATGGCTGGTAGGCAGATGCTCTGAGCCAAAACAGCTCTCCCCCTGCAAGGATCAGTCGGGATGGGCCCCCATGCCCCCCTGGCCAGCCCCCAGCAGGCACCTGGGGAAGCCTAGAGCTCCCCCTGGTTACTGTGGGGGGCACAACACACAGAGCAGGGCAGGAGCAGCTCTGGACTGAATTGCTCCTGACAGGCACATGTTTAGCTGCATGCCTGGGATTGCTTTAATGAGCCTGAATTTTCTGCACAGAAAAATTCTTAATATGTATATAAGCTCAGGGGCAGAGCCTACACAGTCTGGCTCTAGAGGCTGCAAAGGGTTGGCTTAGTTCAAGCGGCTTTGGCTAATACCATGCCTAGCTTTGTCGTCTCTGCACAATTTTGTGACAGTGGAGAATTGCTTTCTTGCTTTCCCCCTGGCCTTTTGGCTAGGAGCAAGTGAGACTAGGGGGCATCCAAACCCCAGGGTCCCAGGACATAGGGTGTCTGTCACAAGGTTTGGGGAGTATTTGAAGCCCCAGACTGATGAGCCTGGGAAGGAGGATATTTGCCCTGTGGTAGGGCCACATAGGCTTAAACGATTGAGCTCTGCTCAGTCGAAACTTCGAACTTGACTATTGTGCTTTGCCCAATGGAATTTGGAACTAATTTGGCCTTTGAAGCAAAACAAGAAAAAAAATCCAGTGCAGAGGGAATACAGGAGCTCCTATCTGGCACAGGGGCTATCTTGAGTGTTGCTGCCCTACAGACATATTACCCAGGGTAATGGGAAACCTGGTTGTGCAGGCAGGTAGCCATAAACAAGTGGGGGTTCACTTGGTGTTGCAGCCAGGTTTACTCCTTGGTTACAGCAGAATACTAAGCACTTTTGAAACTCTAGCTATTATTCTCCCATTTCCCATCTTCTCCCTACCAGCTAAGCAGCCCTCAGCTCTTTCTTCTCCTGCACTGAGAGAACAGGGCGGGAAATGGGGATAGACAAGGAAGAGAGTAAAAGCCTGGAAAGCCACATCCTGCTCCCCACGAGCAGAAATGCAAGATGCGCCTGGGTCTCAGCGTACGGGACCGCAGCCACTTCCCGAGTGCCAACATCAGCTAGCTGAAGCCCGCTTCCCCCGTGGCCGCGATCCCAGCTCCTTGCCCTGAAGGTCTAAGCTGCCCACGTCCCCCGCAGGCAGGTGTCTCATGCATTTTGCCAGCATCTCCGGACGGTTTCCTCCCTCTGCCCAGCCTAAGACCCACCCGCCTCGGCCAGGACAGAGCCGCCGCCGCCCACACCCGCAGGCTGCGCTCCGTCCTCTGCGGCATCCACAGCAGCGCTGCCCTCCCGCTCGGCGAGGCTCCACGGGCCGCCCCAGGCTCCGGCCTCCCACGCCCCAGAGCAGACGGGCACCTGCGGGGCGGTGCCAGGCGGCTGCCCCGCCCCGCCCCGCCGCCGTGCCGCCGGCTCCCGGCAGGTGGCAGGGCCGGCCGCGCGGAGGAGCAGGCGGGGCGGATCCCTGCAGTTCCGGGCTCCTAAGGCCTCGGACGCGGCCGTGGGGCGCTGCGCGGAGCGAGGACATGCAGCCGCCCCCGCGCAAGGTGAGCGCGGCCCGGCGCCGAGCCCTGGCCCCGCCGCGCTGCCACAGGTTGCTGCGGGAGGCTGGGGCAGGCGGGGCTGCTCCGAGATGGCGCGGGCTCCCCCTGCCTCGCGGGAGCGCTCGGGCTGGGCTGCTCGGCTCGCTCCCGCCCCCGGGGCCGTGGCTGTGCCGCGGGCTGCGTGGGGAGGGCGAGGCCGGAGCCGCACGACCCTGCGAGCCTCCCCGCGTGCCAGGAGATGGTTGGTTTGCACAGCGGGAGCCACCCGGTGTCCGTGCCCCCGGCCCTGCCCTTCCTCCCCGGGTCGCTGCTCTTGCGCCGCCCCAACCTGCGGCTCCTCTGCTATGATTGGGGCCAGACTCGGCGGTAGCTGGCGTCTGTCTGTTGCCGGAGCTGAGCAGTCTCCTGGTACTTGCCATCGGGGCCGGGAGGAGTGGTATGCTGAGGAAAAGCAGCTTCCTGATATACAGGTTCCTTTGGCAGGTGAAATTGAGCCAGGAGGTAAAAGTGCACTTTGCAGAGCAGCTGTCCTGCCTGCAGAACAAGCAACAACGGGACACGGAGCTCTTGGAGGACATTAGGTAAGGATACCAACTTGGCATTGGAGCAGTGTATCCCTGTCCAGTGAGCCTCCAGCCCTATCATCCTACTTGGACTTGTAGCTAAGACCTGCAGTCTCAGTCCACTCCTGGGCATATGCCTGATCCCATTCTCTGTGCATGGGAATGAGCAGAGGCTACACAGGCTTTCCTTAGGCTGCCTTGATAGGGTGCATCATCTTGTAAGCACCCATTTGTTCCTTGGTACCTTTGCTGAGACTATTGCTCAGTGTGTCCTAGTGCCAGTTGTGATGGTGGCTTGTGGACTAAATTGAGACTTGCCAGCTCATCCAACCTGTGGGCTATTGAGTAGCCATGATATGGTACCAACTTCCAGTCATTAGTGACTTTGAGTCTGTTGGTTTGGATGATTGGGAAATGAGAAGCACCATAAAGTATCGCCAGCCCTCCTGCAGGCCATCCTCAAGATGCACCTGTTGAAGTGAAATTGGGGTGCAGAGATCTTGGGCACTGTAAGATGAGCAAGCTGCAAAGGAGCTGTGTTGACAGATGATGCATGAGGCCTTCAGCACATCCTAGGGCACAGGCAATGCTGCATATACTCTTGTTGCTTTTATCATGTGTTCTCCCTGCAGGTCCTATAGCAAGCAGAGAGCTGCCATTGAAAGGGAGTATGGGCAGGTAAGATGAGGCAGCTGTATTGCTTTTCCTCATTACTGCTTTTTAGGAAGAGATTTTGCTGAGTTATTTCAAGTGAAAGTGTGAGCAATTTGAATCATAACATGGTAAAAGCAGACCTTGACAAAAGGACTTGAAGGGAGTATAAAAAGGCAAATTTTGGTCACCATCCTTAGTCATGACCCACTTATCATGGCTCAGAGCTCACAAGAACATCTCACTATTAAGAGGAGAACAGGAGCAGCCAGGCTCACCACCTTCAAATTAAAAGCCTTCCTGACTTTGGGATGCCCACAAAGCATCTTCCACAGCACAGTACCTCCTCTGGGTAGAAAAAAATAGCACAGTGGTAATCTACTTTTTCCAAGCTTTGGTTTGTTTGTACACCAGGGATGGAGAATCTGTCTGACTGTATGTGAGGAAAGGCCTCCACATGGCTGGAGTCCAGTCTGTTCTGAGTCCACTTCAAACAGAAGCTCAAGGTTGGGATTAGATGTCACGCTTTGTGAGAATAAAGCTACGTGACCCCCATCTTACAGGTTACCAAGTGCTTCAGTTCCCATATTTCACAAGGTGCCCCCTCAGCTGTAGTTTAGAGAATCTATCTAAATTGGCTGTGGTGGTTCTGGAGGGGAGGTGTCTTGCTTTACGTCAGCCAGACAGCAGTGTACTAGTCCCCCGTTCTTTATGTTAGTGAAGCTAATAAGGTGTGATGTCTCTCTCACCCAGAAGTGATATTTTCTCTGGTGTTAGCTGGTACTTGCTTGGGCTGCCAAGTCTGAGCTGTGTGATGTGCCACACTCTGGAAATCAAGTTGCTTGGCGCCTTGGAATGCAGAACTTCACTTTCTCTCTGCCAACCTCTCTCCCAGTAGACTTATACTTATTCCTCCCATTGCCGAAGGTCTGAACTCAGTCCTGGAGAGAGACTAGTTAAAAGTTAGTGTCACGAGACTGAGGAGTTCCCTCCCTTCCCTAAAAACAAAAGAAAGAAAGAAAATTGGCATTGGTGCCTTTATTTTTTCCTCTCCTGCCGCTTCTCCCTCCTGTCCAAGCAGTTTTGCTTCTGGTTAGCTTATGCATGAGGTTGTATCTTTTAGAAATAGTCATGTTCTTCCTCTCCTGCACAGGGGCATGTGGGGCCTTTCTGTTGGATTGCTTTCACCCCTGACGCTAGAGACCCAACCTGTTGATAGATTCAGCCACAATATCAAGAAAAGTTCTTTGCAGTAATTCAGTTTGTATGCCACTTCCACATCCAGGCTCAGTGAAGTGAAAAGGGCTATTTGTGGGACCAGCAGACTGTAGAGCGGGACCCAAATAGGAGCCCTTCATTCAGCAAAATCACAACCTTCCTCTCTGATAATGTATCCACCTTTTAATCTGGATTTCCCTCTCCTGTTTTGCCTCACCCTGATCAATCTCTTCCATCTGTAATAGAAATACAGGAATCATCATTCCTAGATTAAGGATGGAGGGAGAGGGATACAACAGCAACTGTCAAATATTTGAAAGGCTGCTATAAAGAGGTAGAACTGCCTTACTCTGAGGGCGGACCCTGCAGCAGAGAGGACTTAGGTTAAATTTCAGGAGGAAGACATTTCTGACAATAGGAGAACAGTGGAATAAGCTGCCCAGGGAAGTTGTGGGATCTCCTGCACTGGAGGCTTTCCGGAGACTCAACAGACATTTGTCTGGTCTGGGTAGGAGTAATGCATCCTGCATTGGTGCAGGGGGTTGGACTAGGTGATGTTTGAGTTCCCTTCCAACCTTATGATTCTGTTATTTCAAATACATCACGGGTCTGGCTCAGAACCCCTGATGTATACCTTGTTTATGCAGCGTTACCCCCAAAGAAGTAAATTACTGGCTGAGCCTGGCTAAGGCTGCTCATGCCTGGAGAATCCACAGCCTTGGTCAACAGACTGCCTTATAAAGTGCTAGTGGGATTTCCTGTGGACATCTCTGGAATGACTACAGCCCTTCTGATTGATGAGACTTTGGAACAGTGCCAGTTGGTGCAGTGTAAAAATAATGGGATTGCTGGTACTTCAGTGAGCAAACAAAACTTTTTTTTTTAAATTAACTTTTATTTTTTAAATAAAATGGAAATACATTTCTAAACAAGACATTATTTCATATTGAATGTTAATATAACATGTCAAAAGAAAATAATTCAGGTTTTTAAAAATGTTTTAAGGGGGTTTTTTGACTGAAACAGTTCTCTGAAATAAACACAAATTCACAAAATATTTCAAATATTTCACAAAATGTTGGCCTGTGCTTGTAATTTTAGCTGAAAAGTGTTATCTGCCTCTACTGCCCAATTCACTTGTTTCCCTCACTAGGTTTGTTGCACACCGTGGTCTTTTAAATACAAAATACTTCTTCTGAAATTACTTAAGCCATTTGCCTCAGAAACATCTGTAACAATGAGCCTGATAGGATAACAACCTTGTAGAGAAGCATTTGCTTTTATTAATTCAGAATATTAATCATTTAATTTCATTGCCCCCTTGTTCTTGGGTGACAAGAGCTTTTCACTGGCCCTTTTGAGTATTTCTGGTTGAAATTAAATTGCTTTAAATTGGCATGTTGTTTCTGCTTCAAAAGGCAGTAACACCAATCCATCACAAAATTAGTCCCCCCCGCCCCCCAGGAAAAAAACAAATATTGAGCCCAGAAGAGAGAGAGAACATGAGGCAACACAGAGATAAAGGTTTGAAAAGCTGAAAAGAGAATGCACACACCCCAAAGATCTGGACTAGTTGAGAGAAAAGTATGATTGAATTGGTCAGAGGAGAGTAAACTGTGGTGATCAGATGGATGCTTACTGAACAAGCCTGAAGCAGTAACTGCAGAAACTTGTGGGCTCAGGATTTAAAGCTAGGCTCAGACTTTCCAGGAAAGATGAGCAGGTACTGAGACTTTTTGAAAATCTCTCTCCTTTATAAGAGATGAGTCAACCACTGCGATGCCTGGGGAGTTGGTTTAGAGAGGAACAGGAAGCAAGAAGAGTGGTGGGTATACCAAGTAAGTAGTATTCCTGCTGCCTGGTCTCGTAAGAGAGAGCAAGTGTGAGCCAGCATACTGGCTCTGTGGGCTTCACGAGCTGGGGTATAAGAGGGAAAGGGGTGTAGACACCATGGGTACACTGGAAAAATGCTAATTAAAAAGGAAGCAGGAACTCCTTGTGGTGATGCGTGAGGACTGATGGAGACAGGCTTTCTACTAGTCCTATTTAAATGTACTTTGTGTAAGAAGGGGTGGAGATGGACAGGTAGAGGTGGCTGCATAGGAACAGAAGATTTTAAGTGTAGTGGAGGCTCTGCTAGCCAGCAACATGGCCAAGAGAGGAAGCACAGCAGGGCACCAGTCCTGGGAACATTCTAGGACAGATGTGCATGCAGGCTTCCTTCCTGAGAAGATATGCAAGCACCCCAGAAAGGAGGGGTCCATGCTTGCATATAATAGAGACAGAGTGCCCCCTTTTGAGAAACCCATATGTGTCTGGTAAAGGGTATGGTCCTGGGGACTCCCCAAAAGAACAGGGACCTGTATGTGCTTCTGGCAGTGGGCTGGGAACACAAAGGGGCCTGTGCATCCCTGTAGGGCATCCCCTCTCATTTCTTCCTTTTCCAAAGGACATGGTTGTTCCTGCCATCTCTCTCTGAAAGGCTCTAACCATCCTGTATCTGGGTCTGGACCTTTAATTTTGTGAGATGGGTGGCAAGCCAGGCACAGTGGTCAAGAGTCAGAGGTGCTGCCTCTTTGCCTTGTGGCATGAAATCCTTTCTCTCTTGTTGCCTACTTGCCCCTGATCTAATCTAACCTCATCTTCTCTCTCCTGGCTGCTGCTGGGTGCTAAGCAGATGTCTTCACTGAGCCACTCACACTGAAGTCTAGGTCTCTGTCCTGGGAGGGTACAGCTAACTCCTCACTGAGCAGTTCGTGAGTAACCAGCGCGGGTTGTCTGCTGTGTGTTGTGTTCCACCTGTCTCTCAATGCCATCTGCTGTGTATAATCCCATTACCTAGCTGGGTTTCTCCAGCCTTGATTAACCTAAATCACTCTGTTGTCAGCAAAGCTATCTGGCCTGCCAGGTTATTAATAGCCCAGACAGGACTCCAGGCAGCCTTTCTGTTGGATGTTCACTCGAGTCATGCTTATTATTCTCCACCAAGCTTGAAGTGGGAGGCAGGAATTTCCATACTCGCTCAGATTCCTCAGACCCTAAAATCTCTTACTCTTAGTCTTGGCTGCAGGAGCAGAATTTGGAAAATAGTAAATTAAATGGACAAGCTGTTTCAAAATTACTCTGGTCTCTGGAACATCACTGGCTTTTCAGCTTGTGCAGGAGCTCTCACCTCTCTCCTTTTATTTTTTCATTGCCTTTATGGATGCTAGTTGCCTTTCCAGTGCTGTTGTTTGGGCAGACTCTTGGCAGCAGCTCCATAGTAAAACCTATACTAGGAGGCTCCTGAGAATAGATGTTCCAATAACCACAAGATCTGGAACCCTTGTGAGCATTGAGGGTCATTGACCTGTACCCTTAGGCCTGTTTTAGGCTGCAGACATGCCAGTGGAATTCCTGTTCTACTGGCAAAACTTTATACCCACACCAAAGCTCTTCTGCAGTGGTGGGGCCCTCTTTCTGCCACAGAGTTGTACCATTTCTTGCCTAGTGGAGTAAGGTGCTTGCCACCAATTTGCAGAAAGCATGTGTAGTTTCTACCGTGGGTTCTGCTATGGTCCGTTCAGCAACTGATATCTTCCTAGGGTGCATTTCATGCTATGGCAGCACAGCTGCTGCAGTGGAGCCACACAGTATGCACACTGGCAAGCTTAACTAGAGTGATCTCTTTCGAGTCCAGCAGAGTCAGGCAGAGACTTCGGTGGTTCAGCTCTCTCCTGCTGTCTTCTCTGGTACTCTTTGCATGTGACCTCGTTGGATGAATGGATTCCATTCTGGAGGTGAGCATGCCAACCTTCCAGTAGGCTTACATGAATCATCTATTTATTGGGCTTTTTCTACATGGAAAGCTTGTATCACTTTGGGCATTTATACACATAGCTTTTGTCCTGCGATGCACCGGGGATCCACTGCTTCAGAGCAGACTCGATTAATCAAGTTGATATGAACTGCATTGCTCCGCATGCGTATAAGCGGCGAAATGCACATCAGCACACAAAAAATGGCAGCAGTGCACTTTTGAACTAAAACACTGTCTATGTGTTTTAGTTCAAAAGCATGCTGCTGCCGTTTTCTCAGCAGTGACACACATTTCACCACTTATACAACTGCAAGCGCTGCAGCACCAGGCACTTTTCAAAGCACCTGGTGCTGTGGTGCTTGCATGTGTAAAAGTGCCCTTTAACTTTAGTTAGGTTTTAAACTGATGTAATTATGTTGGTGCAATCCCTGTGTGGATGCTTTTGTTTACAGAGCAGACTACTTCAGTTATACTTAATCTTGCCCAATTCCACCTGAGTGACAAAGGAGTGGTTTACATCAGACTAAAAGCAACTGCGTGGGATGGGGAGGGGGTATGTAGCTTTTTCTACAATGGTTGAAATTCACAAATAGGGTTGAACCACAGTGATGAAAGTCACAGAGGTGCTAGGCTCTACCTGCTGGGACAGGCTGACCTGTCTGCCTCCCCAAAGGCCTCTCTGCCCAAACAAGTATCATCACCAAAGTCATGGTGCAGGATGCCAAACCTTTTGGCTCTGGGATGACACAGGCTTGACAAGGCCTATGTTTTAGAGTGGTACACACAAGTAAGATGCATCACTCCAGCAGCTCAGTTAAGGTATTTGGGAAAGTCCCTGGAAATTGTTAGGCAGACACGGAGCTGTGTTGTGGCTGCAGATGCTATGCTGCTGCGCTCTTTGTGGACTTCAGGGTTTCTTGTTTGTTTCTCTCACCTGACTTGGAGGCTGGCAATCTGCCCTGCCCTGAGGATGCTTCTAACTGCTTAAGGTGTGTGTGTGCGTGCATGCATGCATGCTCCAATTTGGCTGTAACCCATGTAGCTAGAATTTCTTCACATTTTATAGGTGCTTTCGTTTTTGCTTTCACCCATCTTGACTTGTTGCTAGCCTCTCTTCAGCTCGGATTGTCCTCTTACTTTGCCTCCATCTCTCTCTTCCAGGTCATCTTTGTAGGAGTCTATAACAGATTCAAAAGTGAGAAAGCCACACAATCACAATATGTTCTTGCCTATTTACTTACTGTCATACAGAGCACAGTATCCTAGATCTGGCTTCAGGGGGCTCCCAGCCCTTCCCAGCAGGAGGCACTGTAGGAAGAAGTGCAGTAGTGCTTGTTCCTCATTACTCCATTTCTCACCCCTCCCTGAAGGAGGCACTGGAAGGAAAGGGGTGTGGAGTGCCTAGGTCTGGGTGTGTACTATGCTGACTACCTGTAAAGCCATGATTAGTGCTGTCTTTGTATCCCTGCTATCTGGTATGGGGAATGACCTTGTGGTGCTTTTGGCAGCAATACAGTAGGAGGAGAGCTGTGGTCTCAGGGCCCTGAGACTGGGGAGCTGTTGAAATGAACCAGCAGGTTGAGGAGTTTGGTGTAGAAGCATGAGTCCTGTCAGGGAGCATCCCTCTGCCCTTGCTGTTCAGGATCTCTAGGTAGAGCCCTTGGTTGGGCAAAATAGATGAGGGGAGGTGCAGTGACAAGTGACCTCATATTTGTTTGCAGGCACTCCAGAGGCTGGCAAGTCAGTTCCTGAAGAGAGACTGGCAACGGGGCCGAAGTGAACTCGGCGACTCCAGGTGGGACAGCTGGCTAGGGAGCAGGCAGGTTGTGCTGGGCTGGCCTCTTGCTCTGTCACCATGAGGTGCTGTGGGCAAACTCTAGCCTTGGGGACAGTTCTCACAGTTCAGTCCTAGACTTCCCAGCTGGAGGCTCTGTAAAGAGCAGTTTAGGAGCACTGGCTGTTGGTGAGCTCCTGGCTACTCCAGCCCCAGCCTCTTCCAGCAGGGAGTGCTGGAGGGGGAAGCAGGAGCACTGTCTGTGGAGAGGTCCCAGATGGTTCAGGCTGAGAGTGGAGCTTTGGAGATCCCTGTCAGTTGCCCTTCTACGTCATTGACATTCTGACAGTGCCAAACACTGAGCAGTTTCCCCAAATCAGGAGGGGATGCCAGAGCTCACTGCCCTTGAAAATTTGACTACTTAAAGTTGCCTAAATGTGGACTTAACCACACTATAAACTGCATTTTTTTTTTAAATCCTGTCTGAGAAATTTTGAACAAACAGAAGGCAGAGTGGGCTGTAAAGGGAAGAGAGCACCATAGCCAGGGGAAATGGAGTGGACAGGTTTGCCCTGCTGTGGGGCTATAGAAATTAAGCCAGGCTGAGAAGTGGGTGTGTTATGGGCGAAGTGTACTGGATACCAGAGGAATTTCTGGGGTTTGTGTGCGTCTATATTGTGCTGTACCCAAGGAGTGTCAGGGAGAATTTGGCTAAGTCCCATGGGGTGTGGGAATGTCTGGGGCAGGGTGCCTATATCCTGGTTTAGGTCCCATGGTATACATGTACTGCTAAATAGTAGAAACCAGTATGAACTGGCTGTGGGACTCTCCTTGGATTCCCATACCCCAAGCCCATGCACTCAAAAGCTGCCATGTTCACCTCAGAGGCAGCACTTTCTGCAGAACAAGTGACATTGATGTAAGATCCTCTTATCCGCCACAGCCACTTTGGTGGTGAAACACAGCAAGGCTTAGTAGTGCACTCTGCACATGTGTGTACAGAATGCAGTGCGTGCACACTGTGTGAGCTTCCTCAAGCCCCGGGGTGAAATGTGCTCCCACCTAGTGGTGTCCAGAGTGAATTTCTTTCTTTTATACAGGGGGGGAGAAGAGAGGCAGGGGCATCTTTTGCTGTGAGAGGAGGGCAAGAGTTGACAAGCATAGATACAAGGAACTAGATTCATGCAACAGGAAAAGGCTCTAACACTGTAGTGTTTGTATTAGAGAGAGGCCTATGTAAGGACCAGCATTAAATGAACAGTGGGGGTGGTATAAGGAACAGGGAGAGCAGTCCCTTCCCTCTAGGACTTTAAACTGGGGACCGTTGTCCCCCTGTCTTGCAGCTCATGCAGTAAGCTGGGAGATAGAGGTGTTTACTGGACTAAGGATGGTGTGACTGCATCTCCCCCTGTGGTCATGAAAGGCAGCCAAACTCTGCGTACAGGGATCTGGAGAGTCAGGGCTTTGGCAGAAGGTGAGGAGGAGATAGGACAGAAGATGAAGGTACTGGGAAGAGGCAGTGCTTCAGAGATGGCACTGACCTGACTCACTAATGTAGTGTCTCTTGGAAGAGTAGGAAAAGCCAGTGGTAGAGGGATCAGCAAGATCATGCCATGAAGGCTGGGTGGAAACAAGAAATAGAGGTGAAGCAGTGGGTCCATGAGGCCAAACCGGTAAGGAAGAGGGAAAGTAAAAGGCCATGTTGGGGATGGATGGATTAGCCTAAAGATGTTGATCAGAGATGTGGGGAAGCTATGATGATCAGGAGCAGAGAGGCAATATGGCAAGTACCTGTAATCCAGGAGGATTGCTGCAACTGCCATTTGTAATATTAAGGGCTGTGCTGTGGATAAGAGAGTGAGGGGACACAAGAAAATCATTGTGCAAGGTTAGCCCTTGTCATTCTTCTGCACTGGCCCCTGAGAAGCAAGCCAGCATTATGCTGGGGGGTTGGGAGTGACTGCATGCTGTCTAACGGTACCGTTTTCCTGGGTCAGGCTTCTTAAGAGATGCCAAAGGACAGAATGAAGCCGTGATTGTGCTGCTTGTGTGGCTGACTCAGCTGTGGGCAGGATGGGGCTTGGCTTGGGAGCCTCAGGCCGATAGATGCATGAGACACTACTCAGTGGTCCTGACAGGCTGGGCCTTGAATACAGTGGAGCATAATGGCCCTGGATCAATGTAGGACTGCAAGCCTGGTAGATTAGGCTGAGAAGAGTAGCCATGGACTCTTTTTTTTTTAAGAGAAAAAGAACCCTTAGCCCTGTAGAGCCAAGGGATGCTTCCAGGTGTATGTACTGGGGGGAGGGCCTGGAGCAGGGCCAGCAGGGACGCAGGATGCATGGAAGGGGAAGAAAATAAAGGGCTCCATCTCCTGAAAGGGCCAGTGGGGAGCTGCTCTGAGGAGTGGAAGAGCAGGTGTCATCATGACTGCTTGTGGTGACCATTCCCTGCAGGAGTGTCTTTGCAGTCTGGAAGGGTGTGATTGACAGCACCATGTGCGTGGGGCAGGCCAGGGTCACAGCCTCAGAGATCTACCGCAGCATGGCTCTGGAGGTGGCCAAGACCACCCGCATGTCCAAGGAGCACCTGCTCAAAAAGGTACTTTCCCCAGGGGGTAGATGTCAGTCCTGCAAGGGATGGTGGGAACACCCCCAGTGGCTGTTGGTACAGGGGGCCCTTTGTGTCAGCCAAGAGTGTAGAGCTACCACTCGTGAGAAAGGGGGTAGGAGGGAGCTAGTGTTGATGGGGCTCATCCCTATTTTTGGCCACAGGAGGAGGAGGAAATGGGGAGGGTCATGTTGGCAGAAAGAGGCAAGAACACCACACTGCTGGAGGGGGAGGGAGAGCAGGATGAGGGTGAGGCTAGTGTGGGTGGGTTCATTCCCCTCTCTGCCTCAGAGCATGGAGCAGTTGCAGAAGGTGCAGGCAGAGTTCCTGGAGACTGTGAAGGAGGTTGACAAGTCCAAGAAGCAGTTTATGCATCTGCAGCGGGTCAGCGAGGTGGCCAAGGAGAAGGCAGCTGATGTGGAGGCCCGGTAAGCAGCTTCCACCAGTACTGCAGACCAGGGCAGGGTGATCCTAAAAGGAGACCCAGTAGAGGGTACACTACTGTGGCACCTTGTTCTGGAGGTGTTTGAAGGGTCTGTGCAGGCATGTGACCCCAAACCCTGTTTTCAAAAAGAGAGAATATCTTTTCCCTGGGGAGGGGGTGTGGCTGAGCTACAGTGGCAGAATGATCTGTGGGGGTAGGAGGGGGCTCCCTCGGGATAGGGCCAGCATCCCTGGTGTGGATGGATAGGCAGTGGGGAAAAGGGACTTGCCATGCTGAGGTAACAGATGCCTGTGTCCTTTTTTGCAGACTCCAGAAGAGTGACCATGGGATATTCCATACGAAAGGCAGTCTGCAGAAACTCAGCACCAAGGTCAGAGACTACGGTCCTCTACCTCCTAGCTTCCTAGCTTGTTTTGGGGATCCAGTGTGAGAAGGGCCTTCTGGATGCAGTGGGGTTCGGTAGAGTGACCATACATCCCATTTTCACTAGGCAGTCTAATATTAAATATATGCCCTGGGCATCCTGTTGGCTTGGTCAGATGACTGCTTTTTGTCCTACTGTCAATGGGAATGGGGTGGCAGAGGTACTCTCCAGTCAGGACATGCAAAAGGGGGATATCAGTCCTCTGGCATCCCACAGTGTTCTGCATTTCCCTCCCCCTGCTCTTTGGTGAGCTCAGGTGAGACTGGAGCTCAGATACAGTTGAACCTGCCAGAGGGGTTGGGGTTCAGAGAAGAGAAGAGAAGAAGCATGTTGGATACAAAGCTTGCTGGGGGAGCAGTATGCATGGAGCTGTGGGGAGGAAGTCCTTGCTGTGGCAGTTGTAGGGTTAGGAGTTGATTTTTGGCAGGCTGGCAGAGGAGATGGTAGCATCTGGAGCTGGTTTAGGCAGGGTGGGGGCATGGTTCTGTGGAGCATTGTTCCCTGCTTCTTTACCCAGGTGCTGCCTGCCTTCCTTTCCTCCCTCCCCTGCAGTTCTCTGGACAACTGGCACAAAATGCACAGCAGCTGGCAGCAGCACAGAATGAGTACCTGCTGACCCTGGGGGCTGCAAACGCCCACCTGGAGCACTACTACTGCACAGAGCTGCCCTCAGTCATGAAGGTGGGATCTCTGTGCTAGTTCCTCTCCTCAGATCAAGCAGAGCTGACCTGAGGTGCTCCAGGGCAGTGTGGGGGCCAGGGATGAGCTCCAATGGCTCATGAAAGCAGTGGGGGTTTGGCTGTCCTCAATCCTGGGTTCTGTTGCCAGCACTTGCCTGACTGCCTGTCTCTAGCTCTGAGCTATGAGTTCCTAAGGGAAGGGTGGCTCTGTGACAAATGTTCTTGCTCAACAGTGGTTCCCAGGAGCTGGCAGCAGGTGTCTCTGCTGTGACAGAATTGAGGGCCCTGGAGTTCAAAAGCAATCCCTTTTAGAAAGCACCTACAAACCCCTGGCTCTGGGAGACTGGATGCCTTAATGAGGCAAAGGCCCCTGTTTGTGCTTGGGCAAGGTCTGGTTACATCTCCTACATATGCAGCTGCTCCCTTGGCTCTGCCTGTGAGAACAGAGGGGTCTCAGCCAGCTCTGGAAGATTTGCCACTGCTTCCTTGTACTTGCACTGTGTACTACTGCACTCAGGGACCCTCCTCTGCTGTACATTTTGGGAACCATGAGCCTCTGCTCCCTGCCCTGGTGATTCAGGGAAGGGAGTGGAGAGTCCATGGTTACTGCTAATGGGGAGCCCCTGCTCCATGTCTCAGAGGGAGACTGAGAGATGCTATAGCTAGAGCAGCTGGGAAGTCCCTCAAATACTTGTGTGCCAGTGGTTGATGCACTGGGGAGGGAAATTAGTGGAGGTTCTAGCTTTTCCCAAGTTTAGCTGCGTCCCCAACCTATTAGCTAGTGGGCCATCCTGTCCTGTTCTATTCTTTCCCTGAAATGGCCCTGAGTGCTGGTGTGGCAGCCACAGGCCACTATCAGCCCAAACCCAGCTAAGCCCTTTGTAAGGCTGACCACTTCCTTCTGAACTTCAGTTGGTCTCCTTGGCCCTTACCTGGATGGCCTTTACCTCAGCAGAACCCTCTGCTCTGAACTGTCTGACTCAGAGTGAGAGACGCTCACACCTCTGAGTAGGTTTGCCAGCTTCCCCAATTCATGTGATTGCCTCCAGGTCCCTGAGAAGGACACCTCCTGGTAGGAGAAGGGGAACCAGAGGGCTTTCCAGAGGAGTGATGCTCTTTCTGTCTTTTCCCTACTGTAATGTGTTGGATTCTGGTTTCCCCAGACCCTGGATGGTGACCTCTATGAGTGGCTTCGGGACCACATGACCCTTATCAGTCAGACAGAAATTGAGACCTGTCATATCACGCAAGAGCGGTTCCATGGGGTCCTGGAGGCATCCACGCAGGTAACAGCATCCATCCCTGCTGGCTGTCCTCCAAGTTCCAGCTGATGGCACAGCACTACCTACAGGTCAGGTGTGTCCGTGCATGGGGAAGGGGGTTGCAGCAGCCGGCGTGTTGATTCCTGCACCAATGGCTGTTTTTTTGAGTTCTGGGTGACAACCTGTGAGATGGCCCCTGACCATTTTGCTCTCTGTTCCCCAAAGCATCCCCTCACTCTCTTATGCCACTATAGGTATGCCGGGAGCAGAACCTCCTCCTCTTCCTGCAGGACCACACTGCCTTCACCCTAATGCCCAAGCAGCACTTCCAGCCTGAGGGCATCAACAAGGTAAAACAGGAGGTCACTTCATTTGGTATTGGGGGCTATGAAGATTGAAGTCTAAGCTTCCCACAACCAGACTGGCATAGCCTCAGCTGGCCATTTTGCTTGGAGCTGGAAGGAAGCACCAGAGCCCCAAGTGGAAAGTGCATACTCTGACCATGATGGGCTGTTCCCCAGGTATGCCTTCTAGAACCACCAAGTGGCAGCACTGGAGAGAGTGGCCTGGAGAAGGAGGCACGGCGATGGGCCACCCGGACAGCCAGGGATTATAAAATAAAGACTCATAGTGGACAGGTGAGTGTCCAGAGCTTCCCAGAATTCTCATCTGTACCAGGAGGCTCATGCGGTGAGATGATGGGGAACTTGTTCTGATGTGTCAGATCAAGAGGGAAAACCTAAAATTCTGGATCTATTTCTCCTGACCCTAAGTGATTGCCTTTCCCCAAAGCACTCCCCTTGGGTTTATGGCCAATGTTGTTTGGCCTCAGCTGGGAGAGCTGCTCCTTTTAGTTTGTGATAACTTAGAAGGGAGCCCACAACAGAACGGCTTCTTCTTTGCAGGGTTAAGAGCCCCCAAAATAGGTGGCCGAAAGGTCATGAAGTGCTTGTCCCCTGCTCCCCATCACTTCCTCTAGGGGGACTGGTCCTGCTGTGAGCAGGGGGGTGGATTAGATGACCTCCTGAGGTCCCTTCCAACCCTAATTTTCTATAATTCTATGAATGTCTGGTGACTCACTATGACTTATGCCTGTACAGATGCTCCAGAGGATGGAAGCCAGGAGGCAGCAGGCCTCAGAGGCAGAGGTGGCAGGCATGGAGAGGAGGATGGAGGAAGTGCGAGAGAATGTCCGGAAAGCAGAGGTGTGTCTTGGCTACTGGCAAGCTGTTCTGGGGGTCTGTGTGCTCTACCTGCACTATGTGTGCATTGGGCTTTGGGTTCCTGAACTGAGGCACAGGCAGGTGTGGCCATAGGCTGGATGCTGCTGCTATAATGGAGTTCTCTGTGACTATCCCTGGAGAACTGGGACATTATTTACCTGAGGGAGCAGGGCGTTACTGAGCAGCGGGGGTGAACAGAATGTGAAAGGATGATGGTGGTATGGCAGGGATGGGAGTAGGACCTGGTGGAGCGGCATTCTCAGTGCAGTAGTGGAGGCAAGGGGGAAGAAGTTTGAGAATTCGGTATGGTGTTAGTCACCAGGTTGAAGGGGAAAGTGTTATTGTATAGAACACAAAATGCCCAGCTAAGGTCCCCAAGCTGGGGTCTACAGCACCCTGCTAGGCTTGCTCTTCTCTAACTCTAGGTAGCAGTTAAACCTGTCTACATGTGCTACTAGCTGGCAGTTGGGAGTGGGGTGATGAGCAGCTATGGAGACAATCCCTTCCTTTCAAGATACTTGTTACCCTTTGAATTTATTTGGGCTGTGGCTGTGTGGTGTCTGGGATGTGGCAGGCTCAGTGCTGCCTATTGGTGACACGTAGGGGTTGCATGTGGGTACACATGCACTCCCTGAGATTGGCGGTGTACCCCCTGAAAAAAGTGCCACCAACGCTGAGGTGACGCTGAGGTGAGGACTGACAAGCACGCATCTCTCCATGCCTGCAGGTCAGCAAAGTGAAGGCTGATGCCCGGTTGACTCTGCTGCGCCAGACTGGCCTTGATGTGGATGCCTGGCTGTCAGGAGCCATGGGGCAAGTACTGGAGGAGCTAGAGCAGGAGCGGCGGCTGAGTGAGGCCCGCAAGTCTAACAGAGAATCCACCACCATGGTGAGAGCTGCCCCTGTGTCTGGGCTAGGACAAGACGGGGTCAGGAGGGAGGTCTGGGAGTTCATCTGCAGTTGGACTGCTGTTTGGGCAGAAGAGGCCCTTGGAGTTTGTGCAGCCTAACCAAAGAATCTGGACTGGAAGGGATGATTGCACTGGTGTCAGGACCTGTGTCTGCATGATCTGGCTGTTCTGTGTGGTGGGTGACATTGGTAGGGTACAGCACTCTCTGATGCTCGGCTTGTTGCTAGGCAGAAGAGTTCGATTTGGCAGAGTTTGAAGACTATGATGATGATGTGGATCTGTTTGAGGATACAAGACCCAGCACTGGTACTACCTGTACCTATCCCTACACCTGCAGGGTTATCTTTGGGTACCAGGTAAGGGCACCATCTCCCTGGGCCTTTGGTACTATATACACTAAGAACCTGTAGCACAATACTACATGGTTGGATATAAGGATCTCGTCTCCAAGATTTGTAAATACTTGCTAGCACCATGCGTGGGCAGGGGGTACTCTATGTGCTTAGTCTCAGGTAATGCACTTCTCCAAAGGTTTGGCAGCCATTCCCCTGGCTGCAGGGAGCACAGCTGCTGATTTGTACTGTGGCTTTGTGTGTCCCTGAGCAGGCCTGCCAAGCTGATGAGCTGTCCATCTCCCAGGGGGAGGAGCTCGAAGTCACTGAGGATGGTGACATGGAAGAATGGGTCAAGGTAGGTACAGGGCAGCTGGGACATGTTTGATGGAATGCGGCAGGTGAGGGACCATCTTAGGCTCTTTGTACTGCAGGGAAGGAGCTGTCCAATCTGTTCTTCCTGGTAGAGGCAGCTCTGGGGTGGGCTTTAAAATCTGGCTGTCCTGGGTCTCCCTCCCCACTGTGTTTTGCTTGTGGCTTGGGCTAGGGTTGGGGGAGAACTGCTGTTGGCACTGATGTTGAGCCAGCAGACCACCAAAACACTACTGCCTGGCCTCAAGCTGGCCACTGTCTCCTGATACAGTGAGGCTGAGGCAGGGGCAGTTGGGCTGGCTCCAGCACCAGCATGTTATTGAGATTCCTAACTCATGTTCTCTTGCCCTGTGGCCACCTCCAGGGGCGCAACAAGGTGGGACAGATTGGCTACATACCTGAGAAGTACCTGCTGGTGCTGGACTCCATGGGGAATGAGCAGAGGTCTGGGAGCTGGAGGGAGGGCCCCTCTGAGACTGCACTGGACAGGGAGCTCACGAACATCATGAACACAGAGTTGGTGCTGGAGCCAGGAGGTGGGTGGCTTGCTGGGTTTTCTAGGACTGCACGTAAGGGCCTGAGGATAAATGGGGCTGTCTATATGTAGGAGATGCCCCAAGGCTATGCAGATGTAGGTGGGCCTCTATGTTCATGAAGGAGTTTGCCTTATCAGCCCTTGTGTCCCTGCTGTGGCTGTTCCTCTGTCACTTGACCCTGTCCTGCATTTTGGCTTGGAGGGATGGATTTGTGTCTTGGCCATAGAACTGGGCACAGTTCCTGACCATCTCTCTCAGGGCCTTTGGCAATGCCTCATATGCCTGATTTAGGACAACCTGAGAATCTTATTTCCAGTGATGCTGAGTATCTACAGTTCCTACTGATTCTGACTGCAGCTTTGAGCACTTACTACCTCCCAAAGCAGGGACCCACTATCTTGTGTGCTTCAGTATTCCCATCCTCAGCAGGATAAGAACTATTTGGGAATATGGGAAATAGCTAAAGGGGATTCTCCAAAGTGGCAAGATGCCAAGTCCTGTCCCAGGTGGTAGCAGCTGGACTGGGCAGGTGGGGTTGGTGTCCATCAGGTGCTGAGCAACAGTGTGCTGCTCCCTGACGCAAGCTCTGCTCTCTCCACAGTGTGGCTGGTCCGAGCCCTCTATGACTATGAGGGACAAAGTGCTGAGGAGCTGACCTTTCCTGAGGGAGCCATAATCCAAGTACTACCCAGGGAAGAGGGGGACGTGGATGATGGCTTCTGGAGAGGAGACTTCAATGGGCGCATTGGGGTCTTCCCTTCACTGGTGGTGGAAGAAATAACAAGAGCTGGAGGAGCTGCTGGGCAGGTTGGTCTCTGTATACCCATGCTCCAGCTAGCTGGACAGTTCTGTTCGTCTTTCTCTAGGATAGAATGATAGCCAAGTCTGCATTGTGACAGTCTCAGCTCCCAGCATCATGCAGTTGACCCAGGACTGGGTCAAGAACACTTTGAAGTGGTGCTGGAGCTGCACTGTCAGTCTGTCAGCTAACTGGGAACAGAAGTAGTTCAGTTCTTCAGTACAATCAAGTCCTGTGTTCCCTTCCCCTCCCAGAGCAGGCAGAGTGGCATGTGCTGGGGGAGCCCAGGACTGGAGAACCACACACATGGCATGCCCAGAAGAGGCTAGAGCCTTCCCTTTGCCTTGCAAACAAAGTGCATTCCCACCTCTGCTAGTGCCAAGTCACCTAATTCACATGTAGATAGATTGTTGCCCCACATGAGGAAGTCTCCCCCTGGCCTTGTCTCCAAAGCTCTTCTGCCGTGTTTCCAGCTCTGCATCTGTGAGCCTTGTGGCAGCTGCTGCCCTTTAATGCCCTACATTTGTATCTCCAGGAGCAGGAGCTCTCCTCACCATCTCCTCCGGCTTTCTCTCCTCCAGTACTTCTGCCTGGTGCCAGGCTGGGCTCCAGTCCTTCTCCAGAAGTGCTGCTAGGAGGTGAGTGCCTCATGGGTTACAGCCCTTTGGCTGCAGTACCATGTTTCTTTTTCTTCTGTGAGATGTTATTGGTGGAAGAGATATTTTTAGGAGATGCTACAACCTTGCCAAGTCTATAAAGTGTCTTTGGTGGGAAGCTGGGATAGGGAGGGTACAGAGAAGTGGGTTTGAATGTATCTTAAGGAGGGAAGCGGAGGAGGGTGCTTGGCCTGTATAGAGAGCAAGGCTGTGTGTATCCTGTCCTTAACCATTTTTGTCTTCCTAGGCTGCAGGCAGGATGGTACAGCCAGTGAGCACAGCTCTCCAGACCTGACTGCTGCACGTATCCGACCGGTAAGAGTGTTCTGGACCAAGGTAGGATGGGGTGACTGGGAGAACTTTGGAGTGTGAGAACAGGATTTCTCTGGGCCTCACCTCATGAGCCCCCAAAAATACAAATGCCTCTCTGGCCCCCTTCCTCTCCTCTCAAATGTTATTATGTCCCTCTCCTCTGGTACCCACATGACCCTCCCCTTCCTGTGCTAGCATTGCATTGTAGTCCTTCCAGTCCTTCCACTAAATATGCTTGTTGTTTGCTCCTGCCTCTCCCACAGTTGCTCCACACCTCAGCATGGCCATCTGGGAGCTGTTGCAGAGCTTGCTGCATCAAGTAGCTCAAGGTTGGCTTGCTGTGCATGCTGTTCCCTCTGCTATCACAGGCCCCAAAGCTGGGAGAAGGCCTTGACTCCTCCCACTGATGCCTCACTTAACTTTGGCTGTGCAGGAGAGGCCTGGTGAATCCTACAGCATGCCCCAAGGGTGGGAGATGTGGGGAGAGTGTTCCAGAGCCAAGCTGAGCAGATGCAGTGCTGTAGCAGGGACTAAAGCACCTTGTGATCACTCTTTGTCTTTCCACAGCTTAGAGCACCACCTCCCCCTCCTGCCAAGGCTCCTGAAGCTGAGCCTGAGCTACACCTCAGCTGACTCTGCTCCCAGGACCTGACCCAGATCCTTTGGCTCCTTCTGAAACAGCCCAATCCCTCCAGCTTAGAGCTGAGTGCACAGCCTGCAAGTCACCTGAGCCAAACTGCTGTTACAAGAGCCGGTGGATGGACGAGCTTCCCACTGCTTCAGCATCTGCCCTTCTACACAGCCAGCAGCAGAACTGCAACTCCAGTAGGGTGCAAGTTTGTCCCCCATAGCCTCTGCTTCTGCCCTGGCTGTCTTCATTGTGCCTACCCAAGGACTGCAGGGGTCTTTTAGGGAATACAGAGCACTGTTAGACATTGATTGTTTCTTCCCTCAGCACCAAGGAGGGCTGAAGCGGCAGGTCCCCCCTCTCCCCTCCCCTCCTGCTGGGGACATCTCCAGCAGAGGCCTCCATGTAGAAAGTGCTTCACCTGAAGTCTGAAAAGGGGCCAAGTGCCTGGTACCACAGCTGTCTGCTTTCTGCATTCCAGCCTGCTGGGACACTGTCCCCAAAGGTTCTGTCCTGCTGTGCTCCCATGCAGTGTGACTCCCAGCTGTCCTGTGAGAGTTGATCCTGCCCTTCATGAGCCAGGTATCTGAGGCTCCTGTTCCCTGCCCCCAACTCCCTTGCTCACATGCTCTTAGCTGGCATTTCTGTATATTTCTCTTAACAGATGCTGAGAGCTTATTCCCTACAGAACTTGTCCTTCTGCCTAGCCTCGGGATAGAATCATAGAAAATTAGAGTTAGTAGTGTCCTCAGGAGGTCGTCTAGTCCAACCCTTTGCTCAAAGCAGGACCATCCCCAACTAGATCATCCCAGCCAAAGCTTTGTTGAACCAGGCCTTAAAAACCTTCAAGCATAGAGATTCTACCACTTTTCTAGAAAACCTATTCCAGTGCTTCACCACCCTCTTAGGCAGGAAGTTTTTCCTAATATCCAACCTAAACTTCCCTTGCTGAAACTTAAGACAACTGCTCCTTGTTCTGTCATCTGCCACTACTGAGAACAGTCCAGCTCCACCCTCTTTGGAACCACCCTTCAGGTAAAAGCAACTATCAAATCCCCCCTCAGTCTTCTCTTCTGCAGACTAAATAAGTCTGGTTCTGTCAGCTGGGGCGCATTCCTCATAAGTCATGTGCCCCACCCCCTAAACATTTTTGTTGTCCTACACTGGACTCTACACAAAGGATGTGGACAAGTTGGAGTGGGGGACCCAAAACTGGACACCAGGTGTGGCCTTGCCAGTGATGAATAGAGAGGAATAATTACTTCCCTTGATCTGCTGGCAACACTCTTACTAATGTAGCCCAGTATGCTATTAGCCTTCTTGGCAAGACGGGCACACTGTTGATATATTCAGCTTATTGTCCACTGTAAGCCCCAGGTCCTTTTCTGCAGAGCTTCCACTTAGCCAGTTGGTCCCAAGCCTGTAGGGGTGCATGGGACTCTTCTGTCATAAGTGCAAGACTGTACTTGTTGGACCTCGTGAAACTTCTTTTTGACACAATCCTCCAATTTGTCTAGGTCACTCTGAAATCCTAGCCCTACCCTCCAGTGTATCTACTACACACTCCAGCTTAGCGTCATCCACAAAATTGCTGAGGGTGCACTCCATCCCATCTTCCAGATCATTAATGAAGATACTGAACAAAACTGGCCCTAGGACCGACCCCTGGGACACTCCACTTGATACCGGCTGCCAAATAGACATCAAGCCGTAGATCACTACCTATTGAGCCCAACAATCCAGCCAGCTTTCTACCCACCTTACAGTCCATTTACCCAGCCCATACATCCTTAGGTTGTTTGCAAGAATGCTGTGGAAGACTATCAAAAGCCTTATTAAAGTCAAGGCCAGGTTCTTTGGGTAGATGTGATATCTTTTACTAGACCAACTGAGTAGTTGGAAAAATGTTCTTTGCAAGCTTTTGTGCACAATCACACTCCTTCAGGCATAGGAACAGAAGAGACTCCCTGTGCCTGAAGAAGGGTGATTGCACCCAAAGATATCAGATTCACCCAAGGAACCTTGTCTGCCTATGTCCTTAGACCAACACAGCTACAACCTACACCCCTAGAAATGGTAGAGATAGACATAGTACATGGTGTTGCTATCAAGGGCTGCAGTAGCTGGGCCTCACCCTGCTGGACTCAGCAGGAGCTGCTTCTGCAGAACAGCTGTTCTTCCATGGTCCTACTCCCTGCCCCCTGGGGGAATGGGTTCCTGAGAGTCCACCCTACTGCCAGGAGCTCAGGCCCAGTTCCTGTGTCCAAATAAAACCAGTTCTGCATATGTTCAGCAGCTTTAATGATTTTAGCTTGTCTATTTACAGTGCAGTTGAACACCAAAGCAATCAGCAGCTGCAGGAGAGGGCACCTGGGCCTCCCCAGTGACCATGTCATTGTCATAACTCACTCTGAACTAGAATGCACAGGCTTAGAGCTACAAGGGCAGCTGCTTCTATCTTGCTGGCTGCCAGAATCAGGCTCTGGCCCCTAGCTCCTAGCTAGTGTGGAAGAGAAGGCTGCCTAAAGTCAGACAAAAGCCCTGCCTGTTTGCAAGCTGTTTCCCATCTTGGAATCCCAAAACAGGGCTTCTTCAGCCTGCTCCCATCCAGGTATTAATGAGGTTCCCTGAGGTGGAGACACAGAGCTGGACTGCCCTAGGCAGAACACTTGCAAGTTCCCATCTGTGTGAGTTGGCATCAAGGGGCAATGATTGCTGTTTAGAACAGGAAGAGTTGGAGGCCAGGTCACTGCAGTCGTTTGTTCTGAGCTGCTTCAGGACTGACTCAGCCCATCCTCGGTTCGTATGATCTTGGGCAGGGCCCCTGTGGGAGGTGGTGATCTGTCTGGTTCTGCTTGTTCTTGTGAGTACATGCAGAGGGTGTCTGCGCAGCACAACGTAGGGCCATGAAGAGATCGCCAACCTACCTTGTTTGGAGTTAGTTCCAGTACCAAAGCTAGACGAGCACAGCACTCCCCCAGCCTAATTAGCCCTGCCTGAAAAAGCAGGGTAAATGAGCCCATGTGGATTGCTGCACTAGAACTAACTTGGGTGTCTTGGCATGGTGCTACATTGTGCCACATAGCCATACCTATGCATACGGACTAAACACACCTGGGCTGCTTCAGCATGCCCAGCTCCACTGCCTTAACTTGAGCAGGAGCTGATCCCCATGTTCTGCCACAGTCATGTATGTGCACAGTCTGTGCCAGTAGCTGATTCACAGCATAGGCACTAGTCAGTTATAAACTGCGTATACACGTACCATGCCATTAGCCCAGCTCTGTCCCACTTGGAATCACTAGCCATGGGCAAGAGCATAGAACAGGGCAGTAACAGCTGGGCCAGGCTCTGGGCTGCTGCAGGTCATTTAGACACAAGCAGAAGCTGGGACAGAACATAGCTATTCCTTCATGAGGCCGTCTCTTAATCTTAGAACTGCAGCTGACCTGAAGGAGCTACCTGCATCCCAGCACCTCAACTGCAAGGTGGAGCAAGGCTGTTGTCCAGGGCCTATGATTGAGACAGTTGCTCAAGCACCAGCTGGCAAAGCAGAAGACCCAAGGTGGGGCTGCACCCTTGGACCATGACATGGATCTGAGCAGGCGTCTTCCCAGGCTGCATGGGGAAGCTGCTATTGCCCTTGCAGTAATAGAAGAGAAGCTGCAGAGCTGGGACAGGCCCCAGTGCACTAAGTCAGGATCGTGCTGCTGGTATCCTGGTGGTGCCAGGCTGAAGGAAAGAGCTGAAGTTCTCCTTAAGGGGCTAATTTGGGGCTGAGAGACTGTGGCTCTGTCTGCAGCTCTGTGTGGTGCCTGTTGTGTAGTGGGGGCAGGGGTTGTAAGTCTCAGGTAACTTGATGGTATGAATTTGTTGCCAAGTGCAGTCACTTGTTTATAAAGCAGCGCATCCTGACATCTCTGTGGCCGTGCCAAGCGTAGTTTAGCTTTTTTGGACTAAGGTTCACCATCACTGTTCCTTTTAAAGACCTGCTGCATCTTTGCCCTAGGTCATCTTAGGTTGTCTGCATCTCCACTTGGCATCTGGAGCCAGGAGCAGAGAGGAGCTGCAGAAGAAAGAAAAAATGAAACAGAAATGTAGGAAGTGTTAGCTGTGGAGACAAACTCCACTCTGCCCAGAGACCCACCGCACTACCGCCATCATGGCTGACAGCTGAGCTGTAAATTTTAATCAACCTGAGGAACCCTGAAGAGGCAGGTATATTGTGGCCTGCACAAGGGAGTGCCCAGGCTTTTGGCAGACAGCTGAAGGCTGGGGCAGCCATGTGGATTCAGTTCCTACCCAAGTCATGTGGTGACATTTCAGTTAATGAAGCAGAGATGTAGTATGGAAAAAAATGCATCTGGGGCCATTGTCTTTCACTCTTCCCCATCTCCCTCCCTCTCATTTCCTCTTCCGCCTGTGGCTGGCCAGCACAGAAATAGCAGCAACACTCAGCACACAGCATTCTGGGAATTGTAGTTCTCTAGTTGGAAGTAAATGTTCCCATTGCTGGGGGAAAACCCATCCATTTTTTGGCCACCAAAGACCATGTCCAAAAGGCAAAAAAATGCATTTCAGTGGCAAAAAGTGGGGGTCAGTTTTCCTCTCAAAAGCAGCAAACTCCACTGCTACTCTGCAAAACTAGGCTTCCCAGAGTGCCTAGTGCTCCATTACACATATTGCCCACTAGGTCCTTCCTGGGCCAGAAACTATGAGCAAAGCAGGCAGAGGAAGGTAGGCAGTAGCCCCAGGGTGAGAAAGCCCTTTCTCAGGTGGCGCCCAGTGCATGTGCGCCTCTCACTTACCCCTTGTTACACTACTGAATGGCTGTGCCTTGTCGTCCCTTTCATGGTCCACACATGCACCCATCTGGCTTCTGGAGGGTGATTCTCCAATGCAGGAGGGGGTGGGGGGTGGTTCCCATACTATCAGAATAGTAGTAAATCTGGATGGGAGTCTGCCTAGGCTGACCTATTTCAGGTGGCCTTTCCCAGTCATTAAGAGACATAAATCTTTCTTAGAAAGGTCTTGATCCAGCTAATCCCCAGCCTTGCAAACCACAACTTAAATGGCAGCAGGTTCCTGCTTAGGCTAGAACAGAAGAATCCACTGTCCCCACCCTCTGGGCTGCCTTCTTCCCAGCTGCACGCACCAGCTTGTACTCCACAATATGTACAAGTATGTCTGCTGGCAGAAGGACAATGACTATGTCAGGGGTAGAGCCCAAAGGGGTAGGAACCTGGGCAAGAAGGGATGACAGACTGGGAAGGACTCTGAAGCAAGTGATCTACACAAACAGACATCGGTAAGGATCTGTAACAACGGCACCTACAGGGGGGCGGAGCCTCCATGTACTGGATAATTCCCATAGATGCGACCTTTCCTGTGGGTGATGGTGTTCTCCAAAGCTGCCTTTTGCCTCCAAAGCTGCCTCTGCCTCATCCCCATTGCATACACAGGCATGGGCCACATTACCATGCTGGAACAGCTGAAAGCCTGTTTTCTCAGACGTGCAGAGATCTTGAAGAAGGCAAGAGAAGCACACCCACTAGCATAAAAGCAGGAAGAAACCCTGCATCTGTTGTGCCGCATCAGGTCATTCCCACCCTGCTCCAATGACATACATAGAAACTCTGCTCCAGCTATCACATATCAGTTGGCTTCTCCCAAGCCACTGACCTGTGTTCTTTCTGATTGTCTCCTGTGTGAAAAGGTTTTTGGATCCCTAATGGTTTTTAGAACCCTAATGGTTTTTGGATCCCTCTCAGTGTGAAAGAGGAGATGGGAATGTTACAGGAGAAGAGACATATAGCCCACTTCCAGCAACTTGCATCATTCTTTCTTACTATAGTGTACTTCTCACTTAGCTTTCAGCCAGCAAAATCCATCCCTTGGCTTCTTGTTATCTATCTTCTTTCCAAATCACCATGTCCAACCTTCCACTGAAATGAAGTCACCTTTGAAGGGGAGCACATTAATTGAGCAGCAGCAGGTACAGTAGTCCAGCACAAGAATGGAGGAATGCTTCATTCTGCTGAAGGGGCAGGGGTAGTTCTAGAGAATCAGAAGGAAGGGCTTGAAATGGAGTTCAGCCAGGAGAATAGGGTTGATTTTCCTCCTGAGAAAAGTACTATGGGATTCTTAACAACCACAGGAACCTTATATTGACATTATACCTCTCCAAGCATTTGAAAAATGGTACATTTAGGAGCAGAGTGGCATCTACATCTAACCCAGGACACTGGGGTCAGAGAGAATCATGCCCACTGAGGCAGCAACTCCAGTTCTTGCAACAGGTGGTTGTTCTTGGAAGGCTCTGTGAAGAAATCCCCTTCTGAATGTCCCTGTTTGGGTGAATCCAGCTACTCTCCTCTTTTTTTCACCTGCTTGCTCTTTGAGATTAACCTGGCCACCCAGGTGACCATGTGGGATAAATTCCTGAGGAGAGGAGGAGCTCTCTGCTCTTCCTCCAGTGGCATTCTGGAACAGGACACAAGCAACAGCCTCCAAAGATTCTCTGTGAATAAATCAGTCAGTAAAGACCTGAAAACTAGTTAGTACATTAGAACTAAGTAATTCATATGCATGTTAAAAGGGTTGCTGAACCCAATATCTATAAGGCTCAACTTATTGTGGTTTGCTCAATGTGTTTTTCTAATGCCTTTGTTCTCTTTCCCCCCTCCCCCCCCCATAAAGGTTTCAGGTTACAGCATGACTAGCTCTTTCACTGTAAGGGGCTGAGAAGGGGCCTTTCTACTCCCTGCAGAGCTTGGCTGTTTATTGTTTATGCTACCTCAGTCATACTTGAGGTTACCCTGGGAAACTTTAGGCTGAAAGAGGCACCAAGAAATATTATTACCTGTGGACAAAGCACCCCCAAGGCTTTCAGGGTCTATGTACCCCTAACTGAGACCAGTGCTCAGGTGGTGGCAGTGTTAACCTCAGGCTTGCGGGTTTTCTCCTGGAAGGGGCCAGCCAGGTGTAGGCTCCCCAGGGGAGACTCCTAAAGTAAGATTTTGGGCCTGGAACAGCGAGGCAGGTGGCTTAGCATAGCAGCACCCCCTACTGGGCCGCCACAGGCTCTCACTCAAGTATTTGCAAGACTAGAGCCTGCTGGACCTGGGATATCAGAGAACAGCCCACAAGATAGGCCTGGGTAAGTCCCTCATCTCTGACGTGTGTGTCCATATTCACAAGAATGTATGTACACTTCTGCTTTAGTCCCTGCTGCCACTGGTAGCAAATGGCACTTGTGTCATGCAGATACTCCTGGGTCCTCCACCACAGTACTCTGTTCCTGAGTGAAAGGAAGAAAGAAATGTGACAGAAAAGAAAATCAAGTGTTTGAAGAGAGAAGACATGCTGAGGGATTCCACAGGTAGGAAGCAGAGGGGAGCACTTTCAGACCTGAAAAGAGATCCTCAGCAGGAATTACAGGGCATCAGGTTTCATGAGCATCAGCAGGGCTGAGTGGATCACAGCCCAAAGTAGCCAGGTGTGCTGCTGGTCTAGACTGGCTAATATATGGCAGTAGTGCTGGATGAGGCCCAGGCCTAAACTAATAAATAACTGATAATGCCCAGACCTTCCAAGCCAATTTACCTCAGAGAATCCCAAAGGGCCTTACAAGCAGCAGTTTATTAATCCTCAACACAGCCTGGTGAGGTAGGTAAGGGATTAGGGAGTTGCAGAGCAGTTCAAGTATGGTGCTGACTTCATAGCCTTACCTCATACTGAGGCTCCTGCTTCTTTGGACCTGAGGCAATGCAACTTCAGCCTCAGCAAAGCACAAGTGGAGTGTAGTGGCAAGTGACTCCCACAGGCTGTAAGCCACAATGCTGCTTTGCTCTTTTTTGCAGAGCAGCTAAAGTGCAACCCTTCTCAGCCTACCTCCCCAGGGAGGCCAAGATCCATACTCAGCCAGGATGAGTAATGCAGCAGGGCAAATCAACAGAGTATTCCCACAAAGGGGACAGGAAACATTGTACCATTGCATCCAAGGACTTTCATTTGCAGGCTTCTCTAAGATCTGTGTGGTCTCCTGGCCATTAGCATGGAGGTCCTGTGCCTCCACACTTCTTCCCAGATCCTTGTGGCCACTTTCAAGCCTCTCTACAGGGGCCCCTAGTAAGAGTGAGATCGGGGTTCATGTGGTAGGGTAAGACAATAGAAGAGCAACTGCTGATAGGATCTGTGAAAACTTATTTTCTAGAAGCATGTGAGGGGAGGCCCATGCTGCAGAAATCCTGCGCAGGTTATACACAAAATGTGGAACAGGGTGGTTTGCCATACCTGGCCACAAGGGGCTGACAGCCCTTCCTCCTTCCACCACAGAGTTCAGTCAAATGGGTCTCAAGAACAGAGCCTTTCTAGGAGTATCACTAGGGCTACCCAGCGCAGGCCTGGGGGAGTGCCAGCTGTGCTTGATTCAGGAAAGGTGAAACTGCAAAGTGAACCAAATTCCTCATAGGGGTCCCCCTTGCAGCCCTGTTCCCTCCCCCAACACAGGTAAAGCTGAGCTTTCAAGGCAATGATGTTCTATTACTAGTAAGTGCATATAGATTCATGGCCTGCATGTGGATTGTGCAGTCTGTGGCAGAAGGGGAGTGAATGAAGACAGGTTATCATTGTAACCAGTCAGCACCATGGATAGGATATTGTTAAAGTCATTCGGTGAAGGAGGGTAAAAGCAGAGAAACACTGATTCTGAGATCAAAGGTGAAAGCAGAGTTATGGGAGAGCTGTAACATCTGCAGACTCTATATACCATCCAAGATGCAAAATTCTGATATCTTAGAGCCTCCTCTGGGAGGCTGGTTGAAGCTGTCTGAGTTTGTTGTTCTATGTACTCAACAGGCCATGATTAGCTGGTCACTAAATAGGTTATGTGAGAAATTCCTAACATGATGAGCTTCTGACATGACATGATGGCCCTTCTGGAAATAAAAAGATAACAAAGAGGATCCTTGGCAACTTTAACATGGAGGCAAATTGAAGCCTAGACCCAAGGAGGGACCAGGTCTAGCGGGTTCTGCCTGAACATCTCTGTGGATCTCAGATGTTTCTGAGGGCTTGGTGCCTACATGTATTAGAAGGATGGTCTTTACAAGAAATGCCCATAGCACAGTTTCATGAAGCAGAGAGACATGGGGGGTGTGAGCCTGAGAATGCAAAAAACGCAGATCCAGATGAGAACTGCAATAAGGTGAAAAGGAGCCTGGAGTAGAACTATGATGACAACAGGAGTAGGTGGAGAATAATAGAACTTCCTCCTCTCCTTGCAGAACCCCTAGTGTCAACAGTGAAGCACCCAGAGTGCAATGTCCAGACATATCCTCTACCCTGGTTTCTCATTAGGCAGGAAAGCCACAAACTTGAGAGAACAAGAGAAAATGACTGCTGTTAGAGCACCAACACAAGAAGAGGGACCTTGCTGGACAGAGATCTCCCTCTGCCTCTATGCCCTGGAAAAGAACAGCAGGCAGCATCCTTTCAGCACAAGAAGCCATTCCTAACACACTGACCCCAATACCATACTGTTCTCTTATGCCAGGACAGGAGTTGACTTTGGAGACTGATTTGTGTGAAAGAGAGGGTAAGAAAGTCGAAAGCAAATGGCAGAAGAGTAGCCACTTACTATTAAAATAAAAGAAATAAAAAACCCATCCCATTGGAACTGAGCTTCTGAAGCTAGGGAGATGGGCAGGAATTCAGCTAGGATGAGATGGGTAGGAATATAAAGAGGAAAGAGGTAAAAAATGTTTCTTGTCTTGATCTGTATACTTTCCTGCTTGCATGTCTGTTGCTGAACCATATACCCTACTCTCATGCTTGTCTTGCTCTGACTCATTGAATCACATTGTTTAGATGGAAAGCTCTTTGGGACAGGGCTATGTCCTCCAATGTGTTTATGTAACACCCAGCAGAACAGAGCCTCAGCAACTAGCAATAACACCAACAACTCTGATGATCCTGACTTTGTAGCATTCTATTTTTAACAAGAAAGGTTATTTCCTTTTTTATAAGTACCTGATACTGCCAGCCATTATTCTTTCTTAATATATTTTTGCCTGGCACCTGCAAGGATATTCTCCTTCACTACTGGAATACAGCCATCACTGGAAGAGGAACCTGTCAGCAGGATGGTGCTGAGCTGTACAATAGCTCTACTGAGAGAACAAAGTGCCCCCACTCTAGATGAAACTGCCTAGCAATATGCCTACTATACTTTTATGAAACCTGTCCTGGGGCCCTCTAATGTCCAGAATGACAACATGCAACAGGGTGAACATGCTGTTCATTCCCCATATGCTCATTGGGTAAAAGGCCACACTCCTTTCTTCCCCTCTTCCCTATCCTTTGAATTTAAATTACTGCTTTCTATTAAGAACCTCTGCTCCCTGAAGGTTCTTTTATAGCATCAGATGAAGTAGGCTGTTGCTTACAAAAGCTTATGCCTCTCTGATTTATTCTCTAAGGTGCCACAGCTCTATCTTGTGCTAGTCATAGAATCACAGAAAAGTAGGGCTGGAAGGGACTGCCAGGTCTTCTAGTCAAATCCCCTGATCAAGACTGAATCATTCCTATCCAAACCACCACATACAAGTCCTTGTCTAACCTTATCCTAACACTATGCAATCAACCCTGTAGCACAACTATAAGGCCAATTTCCCAAAGACATCAAAAGCACCCTAACCTGCCACAGGAAACCAAGGGGACAACACTGCTCAGTATCCCCCTCTGCCTCCAAGGAGCAGGGTGAGTGGGGGGGAAGGGGGAGGCAAGGCCAGTGCTGCTGGCCTCGCCCCCCCAGCTCCAGCCCCTCAGTCCCCATGGTCATGGTGGCGCTCCACTGTGTGTGTCTGTCTGTGCAGGGCACTCTGATTGGTTGTTTCAGTCATCATTGTGATTCGCTGCCAAGACAACCCATCAGAGTGCAAATAAAGTGTTACAGACAGACAGACTAAGGTTTTTATTATATTAGACTAGAATATGGTTTGGAGACTAGATTAGGCCTCAGAATCTTTGCTGGTTCCAGATGACCCTTGCTGAATGGGAGGAACATTCTGCCAGTATGTTTTGACAGAAGAATGTCTAAAAGGTGACTGGAAATTTCTCCTTTAACTCTGATAACCCCAGAACCAGTGTCTAAGAATTACTGAGCACTGTTGAAGTCATCTGGGGAGAAGGCCAAAGGTATGTTTGCTCATTTAGATTTATAAAACCTGAGAAGCCTATTTCATGCTTGAGGTGTTCCTGCCAATGATTTAAATAGACAATCAGTATAAACAGGAAAAAGACAACAGCAACCTCCCAAAAGTATGACAGTTCTTAAAAAGACTGCCCAGCACTAACAAAAAAAATGGATTATCCCACTCTCTTGAGAAGCAACCCCATCCTTAAAAGCTCCCTTAAAAAGATCTGCCTTGTCCATGCCTCAGAAGTTAATAGTCAGGCTATTATGACCTAGATTGGGAAGGAAGCAGTTTCCAAACAAAAAGAATGAGGAATAAAGACTGAGAAATAAGATGACAAAAAATGAGCCAGGATTTCTCGTAGCCTCTATGTCTTCCTAAACTTCCTGAGGCAGTTAGGGCCCAGGAGAACACAGACACCAAGGAGATACTAATATCGGTCATGCAAAAGATGTCACAAAAAGTCCCACTTCAGTATGGTTGGCAGATCAGGTGATGGGTTTCTAGGTCTTGGCTGACTTGGTCCACATAACTCAGTAAGACTGTGATGCTAGTAACCCCTGAAGATATGATAGATTCACTGTCAAGGGAACCTATGAACCAGAGAGATACCAAGGTAAATCCACAGGTGGGTTTAGAGAATCACCCAAGCTGAGAAAAGCTTGCAGATCAATAAGGGCAAGCAATCCTTGAATGAAATTAAGACACTCATCCCAGACAGCAGTATGGCCAAGTTTGAAGACTTCAGGACCACCCTCTTGATGGAGCAGTATACATGAGATGTGAACAAGGGAATCAGTGAAACAGTCCCTGCTTAATGCCATGGAAGATGGCCATTACCTAGAGAGAAGGCAGTTTGGCAGGGCTAGTTCTGGGGGAGCCATATCTATGTCCAAGATTCCAATCAAAGTAATGAGTGCCAAAATAAATGATGCCCTAGATTGTACTGCTCAATGTCACCAAGCCCCATGCCTACAGTTCAGGTACTGAGCTCTGAGGAAGGAGATCTTTAAATAACCAATACTAAAAGGCCTTTTCCTAGAGGCAGTGGTTCTCAACCTTCTTAGATTCAAGGCACTCCTCCAAAAATGGCATATCTTAATTTTCACTTGTCTTTTTTACTTATTTAGACCTTTTTCACTTATTTTTGAATAAGTTTTTCACTTATTTTTGAATTTTTCTGTTGCAAAAAACTAAGGAAGACCACAACATGTCAGAATGTTTTTAACACTATGGATTCCTATATGAAAACTCTGGGTTTATCTTGTGAATCCTGTTTGCACCTCATGGCACACACAGAAGGGTCTCAAGGCACTCCAGAATGCCAGGGCACCCTGGTTGACAGTCACTGTGCTAAGGTGACTGAGCCCAGTGGAGTCAACATCAGAACACAAAGCATTATTGCAGTGAAGATCCTCAAGTCTGAGGCAGAAAAAGAAGGTCTCCCATAGTGAAGATATTCTGGGTGTGAAAACCAGTATAGTCCATACAGTCATGATTTCAAGATAGGGTCTTTGACTTATGGATTCACTTCTTCCTGAGCTCCAAGGAAAAAATACTTTGCTGGGAATCAGCATCCCTGGAAGCTCAGTAGACTACTGCATGGACTCTTTTTCTCTGCCAGTCCAGTGTTTGCTGATAGAGCCAGCTTTCTCCCCATTCTTGTTATTGATTTTTTTCAAATGTGACAGAGATCTTAGCCTGTACTTCCCTCAAAGTACTCTAAGTGCTCACAGTCAATACCTACCATCTTGAAATCCAGTACAGTGCTGGGTATCAAATTTAACTTAGGCCCTCAAAGAGAGAAGCAGCAGTCTGAGCTGAGCAGGCCAGAAGGCAACATCAGGCTGAGCTGCTCCTGGGATATCTTGGAGGTAAGGGCAGGAGCTATGGGGATGGTTTGGAGGCACCTGGTCCTGGGCATGACCTGAAACTGCACTCTGCCAGGGAAGGGTGGTCTGAGGCTCCTAGTGGCATGCAAGCCCCCAGGAAATGCCACACCAGTTAACACCCCCCCTCCTCCCGGGGAAAAGTGAGGAGGAGTGCCTTATAACCCTAGTCCCTGCCTATGGGTGGGTTACCAACACTGGAAGGGAGTGGGGCCAGGCAAGCCCAGTGTTGGGGCTGCCTGAGCCCAGTGTAAAGGCCAGGCACAATGGCAGCCACCTGAGCCTACAGGGTGAGAGACCCCAGTGTTAGGGGCCAGGCACGGCAGCAGCCACCTGAGCCTATAGGGTGGAAGACCCTGGGAGTGTGAAGCAGCCTAGTGAGGGGCAGAAGGCCCAGTGAGGAGCTGAGTGTGTAGAGCGACCCAGTCGAGAGTGGTAAAGATGAGTAGCCCTAGTGAGGGGCAGAACCACTGACTTGGAGGAATAGATATATCAGATGGGACAATATGGAAATACCGGCTGTGACAGTAATACTGGAATTGACAATATGGAAATACTGGATGTGACATTGAAAGAGCTGCGAGGCATGGGACACATGTAAAGGGAGGTCAGAGAGTGTACTTAGGACCCTGTTATCAAGAGGTTGAACAATGGGCAGCCTCCCACCTTAGAAATAACATTCATATTATTTTCATCAAGGTGTGGCAGGAGAGTGAGGTGGGGGTTTAGCCCAGAACAGATGGGCGGCTGGCACTGAGAACTGGCCCTGAAACGTTAGCCTGTTACAGGGTGGTTGCAGCCAGCTTCCATGAAGCATGATCCTGAATGTCATTTCAATGTCTGGAGTAGGGAGATCCACTCCCTGTTTCTGAGATCCCTTTGCAAAGGAGACCTGAGCAATCATCTCACAGCTTAACCCTTCAGCTGCTTATCCTCCACTGCATTTGCAGTGTTGCCCTAGGGTTTAATCAGTGGATTTGGGGCTTACAGCTCCCAGTCCATGAAGCAGCATCCAAAACCTCCAGGACTTGGCTATGCTGTGCAGACCCCTCTCCACCAGAACTTTTGGTTCCCTTCCATTATCTTCAAAGTTTTGACCTCTGTTCCCTAATGACCTGCTGCACAGCAGCAGTCATTGGGTGGATTTTGTGTGCCCTGCTCAGAGGACAAGGAAGGAGCAAAGGGAATCCTACCTGTTGCCCTATGTCCTCCATTTTGGTTTCTTTCCTGTTGGCATCTTCGTTTCCAGACACATCTGCTCTAGGTCTTTCTTGCAGACCATGGGTTCCTTTAATTTCTGATGTCTGATTACCTGCCCCTTGTGTAGTGCTCTCCCGAAGGGCAGTGTTTCTTTTGTCCCACTTCACCACCTCTTTCCTGTCTCCTGGGTCTCCAGCATTCTGCTTTCCAGGAACCCGAAGGCCTTCATACTTCTTTTGGTCACTTTCATTCTTGGGGGCAATGTTTTGGAGACTAACATCCTTCAGTGAGCCAGACTTACTAGCGCCCTTTCCCTCTGGTCCATTTTTGTGAGCATCCAAGTTGGCTGGTGCATTTGTAGAACCCTGGCCTTGGCCTGGGGCATTTGAATAACCTTCCTCTTGGATTCCTCCTTTTTGTACACCGTCCACTTGAACAATTCCACTTTGAGGACCCTCCTGTTGGAGCTTTTCATCACTGCAGGCCTTATGTTCTAAGCCATCGGAACTAGGGCCCTTGCTGCCATCAGGAAGGGACTCATCCTGCTGCTCCTGGAAACTGGACTTCTTCTCAATATGGGTGACCCGAAACCTAGCAAAGAAAAAATCAAGTCAGACATAGGGATGAATATCTTCCTTCATCTCATCCTGACCTTCAGAGTATACAGGCTGACCTCTAGCTGCTGGCCCTTCATTTTCCCTCCATTGGCAACCTGATGTTCTTTTCTTCTGGTTAGCTACTCACCATTTGTAAGTTGAGCCTGACCCCTGCAGTCTTTATATCATCTCTCAAACTGAATCTTGATCTCTTGTCAACTTATACACCATACTGCTGCTATCCTCTGAGATTTTAAAGCAAAGTCTTCTGCATGCCATTACTAACATTTGACTTGCTTGTGCTGTATGATCTTGAACCTGTGACTCCCCTCCAGCCTCTCCCTGTCACATTTCAGCAAACATTTTAAGCTAACACTAACCTTTACTTCCCTTTCTCCAGCATTCAGGTGACAATCCTATTTTCCCTCACTCTCACGCCTTCAGCATGCCCTGCTGATCTCTCCCCTGACTGCACCCCCTTTTGCTTGCCCCTGCTGATCTCACTCCATTCTTTGCACACATTTCTTTTCATGCCTTGCAGAATAGCACCTGCTGTCATATTTCTCTTACTAGGTTACCAGAAAACTGAGAGAGGCTGAGACAGCAGTCACCAGTTTTGACCTGGTGAGAAAGAAGAAACCAGAAGTGATCATCCTTCAAAAAGAGGGTACTGTTGGGACTAGGTATCTTGCTATGGTTTCAGATGCATAATTTAAACTGAAAGTCATCCTCACTCAACCCACCTGTAAATGGGTGCCTGGTCATTTGGGCTGGAGAATCAAGGCAACCAGTTACGATGCTAGTCACATCAATCTCTTGTGTGCCTTTGGCTACAGAAACTGCCACTTCCTAGCCATGCTTGCCCAGTGAGCTGCCTAGGTTCAAGATGACCTTTGACCTCTTGGCTAAGCCCTGTAGGGAGGCTCAGTGTGTGTGTGTCTCCATCTTTGCACTCCTCACACGTGTTAGTATGAAAAATGGCTCATTACGTTTCACATTGAGACTCATGGAAAAGTGACTGGGAAAATGCTCTATAATTGTGTAAGGGTGTTCAGTACTTACTGTGACTACATCACAATGAACAGGTATTTTCTCTAGCAAAAAAAGAGCAGCAGCCTCTGCCAGATATAGGTGAATGAACCTACCTTGCAGGGCTTAGCCCAGCACTGTGTGCCTCTCCTTGACAGAGCCATTCGTTCATTCCTGGGCTTGCTCCACTCTGCCTATTGCCGTTGTCACTGCAGGTCACTGGTAATTTATATGCAGATCCTGCAGCAGGAATGCTCCACCTCTGACATTTGTAGGAGGTACTGATACCAACAACTGATCTGGGACTACTGGCCCTACCTGTCAACAAAAGCCCTACTCATGCACTGTTGTCACAGTGGGTTCTTCTAAGGATGTACACTGAACATACCCTGGTAATCCCACTCACAAGAGCATGCTGCTCTCAGTCAACAGGACAGATCGAGAAAATAGGTGGGAACTGCCTGCTTTTTCTCTAGGAGAGGAATCAGCATCTTCTTTGCTTTGTCTAGAAGGCAAAGAGCTGGGAAAAGAAGTGTTTGCTCTGTGTCATGTAGGCAATTTGGGGCTGGAAAATTTGACTGGGAGCCAAGAGACCTGAGCCATCTTGTTTGTTCTGATCCAGTGGGACTTGTGCAAGTCATCATCCTCTGTGTCAGTGGTGACGCACAGAGGGTGCACGGGGGTGCATGTGCACCCCCTGAGAGCACTGGTGCACCCCCTGACAACCAGCATTCCTTGGTTCAGTGACAAGCAGGGGGGCAGGTGAGAGTGCTGGTGCTCCCCCACCCCCACCCCGAGAGCACCAGCCTGGGAGTGGGGGCGCCAGGAAAAGTGATCCCTGTGGTCCCCCTGCAGCCAATCCTAGGGGGTGGAGGGGGGGGGATTCCCCCATGGCCAGTTGTGCCAACCTGGAAGTGCCAGTGTGATTGGCTGCAGGGGACCCCTCCTTTCCCTCATCTGGTTGCTGACTGGCCGGGGGGGAGGCAAGTGCCCTCCCTGACTCAAGAGGCACCAGTCACCCATACTCTCTGTTTCATTATCTGTGAAATGAGGGTGATAAAACTGCCCAGAGGTCAATCATTAAGACACCAATGGTGCCCAATCTGATGCCAGCATTTCTTCAGTGAACAAGGTGTAGTAATGTGTAGCCATAGACAATTCAAGGGACAGGAGTCAGTTAGATATGGGGATACACTGTCTGAACTACAAAAGGAAATAAATAACAAGGTATGACAATGTTTCAGAATTTAAATTAATATGAAAAGTCAGAACCAGATGCACAAAGAGATAAAAGATAGCTATAAATATCAATGGATAACTACTTTATTAAAGAAATTCAGGATGAATGTTACTAAAAAAACAGCAAGACTTATATAGTTCCAGTTATATTCCTCTGATTGAAAGACTCAAAATAGATTTAGAAAATTGGTCAAATTATGAAATTTTGTGGTCATATAAAATTGCACTGGGTAAAGATAAAGCAAACACTCTGCCCAACAGTCAAACTTAATGTATTACTATGGCTAAAGAAATCTTTTAGGTCCAATTCAATATATAATCACTATTTTACAAAAACAACAATGAAAATTTGGGGAAAAAGATGCTTACTTAGAAATTTGGTGGAAATTTTTGGAACTTGCTAAAAAAAGAAACTTCTGTCTCCAAAAGATAAAATTTCAGAAACTTTTTGAATATTGAAGAAAAGTGCATGTTTTATGAGCTAACACTTAAGAATACATTTAAAATTTTAAAGCAGAGATAAGCAGAAGATAGTAAGATTTGTATTATGCAGAGTTCTGAGAAAAAAGGAGGGTGAATTATTATACAGAGATGAAGAAACACAAAAGCTTAACATTGACTGAGAGTAAAGGAACTGTCAGAGACTAAAAGGAAGAGAAGAAAAGAACACAAGAGTCCTGCGTACATTGACTAGGGTCAGCGGCAGAGGAATCGGCAGCGGGGGCAGCAACAGCTGATCCCCCGAAGGTAAGTGGGGCGGAGGGACCCGGCGCAGCTGAGCCGGATCCGGAGGGGAAGCCCCCCAGGTCCCATATAGCTGAGCCGGTAGGGAGCCATGCTCCCAAGCCGCACAGCTCAAACAGAGCGCGCCAGCGTTTGCACAGGCGTTCGCGCCGGCGGGCGGGCCGGGAGGGCCAGGAGTGGGACTCCTGTAGTGGTAGGGAGTAGACACCACACAGGTCTACAAACAGCAGCTCAGAATGGTGTCTACGAGGAGTGCTGCTAGGGCCTCTCCCCAGGGGGACAAGGCTAACCGGGGCTGGTCTGAGGCCTCCACCCAGACTGAGCCCATGGGGGAGCTGATGTCCCCCGACCTCCTGGTCTGTGGGGGATCCCCAGCAGGGCCGGGGGGGGCAGAGATTGGGGGCCCCCACACCTGTCCGGCAGGTGCCCGTCTTGGGGCTCTGGAGGCGCAGGTGAGGGAGCTCCGGGAGGAGGTTAGCAGGCTGAGGGGAATCAGGGAGGTGGAGGATGAAATTGACAGATATTTCCTTTTCCTGCAGGCCCAGGCACCCAAGGAAGAAGCAGCCCAGGGAATGCCCTCCGCAGCAGAGTGGCAGACGGTCACAGCCAGGACCGGAGCAGCTCGCAGAGAATCAGTACCAGCTTCTCCAGTTCGACTGGAGAACAGGTACGAGGCCCTGGCGATCCTGCGGGAGATGGAAGGGGAGGAGGAAACCCTTGGGCAGGAAGAAACACCACATTCTTCACACTCCAAACAGATCAAGAGATCCAAGAGGACCCAGAGGAGGAGGCGATGAGTGCTCGTCATAGGAGACTCCATCCTGAGAGGTATGGAAGGGCCCATCTGTCACCAGGACCCCTCAGCACGAGAGGTATGCTGCCTCCCTGGAGCAAAGATTCGGGATGTGATGGAGGTAATCCAGGCCATGATCAAGCCCACCGATTACTACCCCATGGTCCTAGTCCATGTGGGTACTAATGATGCGGCCAGGAGAACCCCCTGATGGCGGACTACAGTGCTCTGGGTGGCGTGCTGAAGGAGTTCGGTGCACAGGTGGTTTTCTCTTCCATCCTACCAGTGAACGGACACGGAAGACGGCATGAGAACTGCATCCGAGAAACCAACTGGCGGCTTCGGCTGTGGTGTCTCGAGGCAGGCTTCGGCTTCCTGGACAACGACCTGCACATCACGACGAGGGACATGCTCAGCTGGGATGGGCTTCACCTGTCCCCCAAAGGTAAGCGTGTGTTTTCTTCTAGGTTGGCAGATCTCCTCCGGCGGGCTTTAAACTAGGCTCGTCGGGGGGAGGGGAAGATGAGGGCGGGGGAAGCTGTGGACCACCAAACCATGTGGCACCCACAAGGACAGCCCAGCCTGAAGAAAGAGAGCATTGGGAACCTGAAAGCCATGGGGAGGCCAGCACTACAGCACAGGTAAGAAACGAGAAGGTAAGAAATAAGGGGCCCCTTGGGACTCGGAGCGGGGGGGCAGCAAAGGCACCAGTCGCAGGGCTCAAGTGCCTATATACTAATGCTAGGAGCATGGGAAACAAGCAGGATGAACTAGCGCTCTTGCTTGCACTAAACACCTATGACTTAGTGGGGCTAACGGAAACCTGGTGGGATTCATCCCACGACTGGGAAGTACATATTGAGGGCTATAGATTGTACAGAAAGGACAGGGTGGGGAAGAAAGGGGGAGGGGTTGCGCTCTATGTCAGTGAGCAATATACATCAACCCTCATCAAGACGGAATCCAAGGATGAGGAAGTAGAAGGATTGTGGGTTAGGCTACCTGGGGGGCAAGGAGAAAGGGATTTGGTGGTAGGGGTCTGCTACAGACCCCCACATCAAGGGGAAGAAATAGATGCGGGGCTCCTGAGGCAAATCTCGGAGACCATAAAAGCTAAAGAGGCGGTAGTCATGGGGGACCTAAACTACCCGGACATCTGCTGGGAGTCACAGACAGCAAAGTCCCACCACTCACGCAGGTTTCTAACCTGTGTACAGGACCTCCACCTGACTCAGGAGGTACACGGTCCCACTAGGGGGAATGCCATACTGGATCTGGTATTGGCAACGGGGGATGACATGGTAGCGGACCTCCAGATCGGTAGCCATCTGGGGGACAGTGATCACCTAATATTAGAATTCACCATAAGATGGCGAGTGGGTAAGGTAACTAGTAGGGTGAAAGTGCTAGACTTTAGGAAAGCTGATTTCAATGAACTCAGGCGATTAGTCAAGGACGCACTGCAGAGTAGGAGATTTGAAGAGATGGAAGCCCAAGAAGGGTGGCTGTGCCTTAAGGAAACGATCCTTCGGGCACAAAGCAAGACGATCCCCGAGCGAGGCAAAAGAGGGAAAGGGGCCAGGAGGCTTCCCTGGCTGACCAGAGAAATCCAGGGCAGCCTAAGGGACAAAAGGGGAGCACATAAAAAGTGGAAACAGGGAGAGATCACCAAAGATGAATATACCTCCTCTGCTCGTGCTTGTAGGGAGGCAGTTAGATGAGCCAAAGCTACTGTGGAGCTGAGGATGGCAACCCAAGTAAAAGACAACAAGAAATTGTTTTTTAGATATATAGGGAGTAAAAGGAAGGCCCAGGGAGGAATAGGACCCCTGCTAAATGGGCAGAAACAATTGGTGATGGACAGGGGGGACAAGGCTGAACTCCTCAACGAGTTCTTTGCCTCAGTGTTCCTAAGCGAGGGGCACGACAAGTCTCTCACTGGGGTTGTAGAGAGGCAGCAGCAAGGCGCCAGACTTCCATGCGTAGACCCTGAAATGGTGCAGAGTCATCTGGAAGAACTGGATGCCTTTAAGTCGGCAGGCCCGGATGAGCTCCATCCAAGGGTGCTGAAGGCACTGGCCGACATCATTGCAGAGCCACTGGCGGGAATATTTGAACGCTTGTGGCGCACGGGCCAAGTCCCGGAGGACTGGAAAAGGGCCAACGTGGTCCCCATTTTCAAAAAGGGGAGGAAGGAGGACTCGGGCAACTATAGACCTGTCAGTCTCACCTCCATCCTTGGCAAAGTCTTTGAAAAAATTATCAAGGCTCACATTTGTGAGAGCCCGGCAGGACAAATTATGCTGAGGGAAAATCAGCACGGGTTCGTGGCAGGCAGATCGTGCCTGACCAATCTAGTTTCTTTTTATGACCAGGTTACGAAACGCCTGGACACAGGAGGAGGGGTGGATGTCGTATAATTAAACTTCAGGAAGGCCTTCGATACGGTATCCCACCCCATACTGGTGAACAAGTTAAGAGGCTGTGACTTGGATGACTACACAGTCCGGTGGGTGGTGAATTGGCTGGAGGGTCGCACCCAGAGAGTCGTGGTGGATGGGTCGGTTTCGACCTGGAAGGGTGTGGGCAGTGGGGTCCTGCAGGGCTCGGTCCTTGGACCGATACTCTTTAATGTCTTCATCAGTGACTTGGATGAGGGAGTGAAATGTACTCTGTCCAAGTTTGCAGATGACACAAAGCTATGGGGAGATGTGGACACACTGGAGGGCAGGGAACAGCTGCAAGCAGATCTGGACAGGTTGGACAAGTGGGCAGAAAACAACAGAATGCAGTTCAACAAGGAGAAATGCAAAGTGCTGCACCTAGGGAGGAAGAATGTCCAGCACACCTACAGCCTAGGAAATGACCTGCTGGGTAGCATGGAAATGGAAAGGGATCTTGGAGTCCTAGTGGACTCCAAGATGAACATGAGTCGGCAGTGTGACGAAGCGATCAAAAAAGCCAATGGCACTTTATCATGCATCAGCAGATGCATGACGAATAGGTCCAAGGAGGTGATACTTCCCCTCTATCGGGTGCTGGTCAGACCGCAGTTGGAGTACTGCATGCAATTCTGGGCGCCGCAATTCAAGAGGGATGCAGATAACCTGGAGAGGGTCCAGAGAAGGGCCACTCGCATGGTTAAGGGCCTGCAGACCAAGCCCTACGAGGAGAGACTAGAGAAACTGGACCTTTTCAGCCTTCGCAAGAGAAGGTTGAGAGGCGACCTTGTGGCTGCCTATAAGTTCATCACAGGGGCACAGAAGGGAATTGGTGACTATTTATTCACCAAGGCGCCCCCAGGGGTTACAAGAAATAATGGCCACAAGCTAGCAGAGAGCAGATTTAGATTGGACATTAGGAAGAACTTCTTCACAGTTAGATTGGCCAGGGTCTGGAACGGGCTCCCAAGGGAGGTGGTGCTCTCCCCTACCCTGGGGGTCTTCAAGAGGAGGTTAGATGAGCATCTAGCTGGGGTCATCTAGACCCAGCACTCTTTCCTGCTTATGCAGGGCGTCGGACTTGATGATCTATTGAGGTCCCTTCCAACCCTAACATCTATGAATCTATGAATCTTGAGCACAGTTGGTAGAAAATAAATATCTGTCTTTATGTATATTTTAGGGGATTGGATATACTTGAAATGTTAAATTTGTTATTTGTTAAGTTGGATTAATTAATAAAGTAAAAAAAAAAGATTTTGGGATAGTAGTTGTTTGTCTCCTAGCATTAGTATTGCTGGAGTAATAGTAAGGAGGAACTAGAGAGCTCCTTGGGGCAAGGAAAAGCAGGGAGGAGAGGAGGAAAGGTGCAGGGACCTTGAGATCAAAAATGGCTCCAGTAGAGAGGCCACTCCCTTCTACAACAAATGCAAGGCCAACAGGAAATGCTTTGGTAGGGATCTGCTAAATACCTGCCGACTGAGAAGACAGTTGTCTCCCCAGGATGCATCCTGGCTTTGCTCTCCTTGGATCTGCCCTGGCGATGCAGAGCGTGCCTCTTCTTCTTGCTGCAGTGAATGCACGGGGCCTGTGTGGAGCCTAGGTGCACTGTGTGGTGATGTGGCGGGCCCCCATCCTGGCTATTACGATGAGGACAAAGACTGCTGTAGGAGAGGAAACAGAGACGATTAGTTCCTTATAAATGGGGGAGGCCAGCCATCATGTTGGCCCACTTTCAAGTCTGTACTCAGAGAAGAAAGAGTTCTTGAGGAAATTAATGGAATTAGAGCAGAATTGCTCACAGGGCAGAAGGCAAGAAAAGGATGTTCCATCCTGACAGAAGGAGAGTGGTCACACAGTGACAGAAAATTGAGGTCCCCAGGAACTTGGGGTCTCAGCTTCTTCACAGGTGAGCCATAAGACCCCTGCTTCACCTTGTCCACCTAAGCTTTCCAAGTATCTGTTGAGACCAAGTGGGATTGGATTAGGGGCCTAAGTGCACTCAGATAGTCTCGGGATTGGAATGCTACCCATGACACTGCTGATCCCTTCACTGCTGCAAAAGCTGAGGAATGGTGGATGATCCCCCTCACCTGGGCACTGGCACGTGGACATCCCCTTCACTGTCCCCCAGCATTTCCTTCAGGGCTTCCACATTTGCTGGCAATGAGAAGAAACAGAAAATATATCCAACCAGAACAGTCCAGTGCTCAAGAATACCCCCCAGAGGCAGGCCCAATGAAATACCCACCTTCATTCTGAATGATGCATCTCACAATCTTCTCTACTGTGTCCTCATTCAGTTCCTCCTCTTCATCTGAAAGGAGAAAATATGGCAGCAAGGGAAGATATTTAGGTGCTCCCCTGGCAGGGAGGTAATCTATATACAGTCCCAACTACTGAAGAACAAGAGTAACCAAGAGTAAACCAAGCACCTTTTTTCTATATAGGGAAAGCCCTGAAAAGCAGCTGTATCCTGCTTCCATGCCTAGGAGACACACCAGGTGTCTGGGCTTTCCCTTCCATCATCAAGCCTCATCTCTAGAGACAACAGGAAATGATGCTGTGGTGCTTTCTCTCCAGTAGCAGAATCTTCCCATACCCTGGGAGAGTAGGTTTACCCCTCCACACAGGGAATTAGCGAGACCTCATGAACAACAGCCCCCCACAGTGGCGAGGGCTCTTGAAAAAGGAATGTCATAGAATCCAAGAAAAAATCTAATATAATAAAAGGCTTAGTCTGTCTGTCTGTGTGTCTGTCCATCTGAAATGCTTTTGGGCAGCTGCATATGCACCACCAAGAGGGCTGGCAGCGATTGACTGCATGGGCCTGGGCTACACAGGCCCAAGTTTGTATTGCTGCTGGGGAAGTTTGTGGTGGCAAATACGCCCCAGCCACTCCAGCAGTGGGGTTTCCTCCCAGCTGAGGGATCACGGTGGGGGTGCCCCCACACTGCCTGGCCCCAATGCCCCCCCGAACAGCTGGTAGGGAGGGGGAGGTGGCAGGCAGGGGGGGAGGGAGGCAAGGGCCAGACCCAGAGCAGCAATGAGGGGGGAGTTGAGCGGCGCTGCACCCAGAGAGGCAATGAGGGGTGGGGGTAGAGAGGGGCCAGACCTGGAGCGGCGGCAGGGCAGGGCAGAGTAGGGCCGGACCTGGAGCAAAGGGGTGGAGGGGGAGTTGAGCGGAGTCAGACCCAGAGCAGTAGGGGGCAGGGGCACGGGGCCGGATGCGAGGCTCTGTCCCCACTCACCTGCCCCCGCCCCCCCTGTCATTCTTGATGAGCAATTTGCTAGTATTTGTAATAAAGTCTCATAACTTAGGATTTCTAGACCACAGTGACAAACATGCTTCATTGCTGGGAATGCTTCTGGCTGGGCAGTGCATCGTGGAGTGGTGGAAAGCAGCAGCAGTGCATCAGCAAGAAGGCTGCTCCTTTTATTAAAGGAAATACTGCTGTCAGAGGCTTTGAGAAAGCATACGCTAAGACTGAAAATACCATTTAAGTGAACCACACTAAACCACACATCATAGGAAACCTTGTATTTTCCTGAGGCAACATTCCTTTGGGCCCTGGAGGTGAGATGAGGGGCATGAAGCCAGTCTACAAGCAAGATTCTGCAAGCCTCCTATAGGGGCTCTAGACAACTTTCCCAAGTAATTTAAAAACTGAGCTCCACCAGAAAGTGTTGACCCCAAAAGTACTCTTCCAGCTGAACCGATGATATCTAAAATGAAGTCTTTTCAGTGGTTACAGGTGCAGGGTCCAATCTTGCACATCTGGAAGCTAACAGGAAGATTCCTATTGATATCACTGAGCCTTGGATTGAACTCCCGGGTAATGGAGTACAGAGCTTATAATTTCTGGGAAGCTCAAATATATTTCCACATGAGTGGAACTGAGAGCTGCTAAAGCCTTGAGTCACATCTAAGGGTCCTTGGAAGGCCCAAGTTGCACCTGTATTTGTGAATGCCAAGTATCTGTGAGAGCCACATTTGCCCCGAGGAAGTTGTGAGTTCTGCCAGTCAGAATTACAACTCAGTGTCAGAGGCTGTAGCTTTTGGAGCCCTGCTCTTAAACTGCAGAATTCAATAGTTACACAACTGCCATTTTGAGTTATGAAAGTTACAGAGAAAAGATGCAGCTATTCCTTTGCAGTAAAAGCTGAAGAAGCTAGTAAACAACAAAGGCAGCTAAGATATGGCTAAAGAAAGTATGTCAGTCAGAAGAGCATTAAGAGTATAATATAGCTTTAAAAAAAAAAAATGAAATACAAGCAAAAAATGGTATTTGCAGAGTTTTCAGCATCGACTCTGACTGTGCCATAAGCTCCACCTCTAAGTCAAAGCCCTTTACTGAAGCCCATCTCACCCTACCTGGCTTAGCAATACGGATCCTGTACCACCATAAAGCCAACCCTCACTCTACAAAGTGACCGGGGAGCCAACACACTGGCCAGACTGTACCTTTACACCATGAACTGGCAAACTTTACTGTACTTAGTTGCTGCTTGGCAATATCCTTTATGACAAGCACCACCTGATAGACCCAGATCCCTTTCCTGCAGGTCCCTCACTGAGCCACTTGACACAGCCTTAGGGGATGGAAAACCACTGGCACAATTGCCCAGTCCTTACCCATGCAATCTGATTTCTGTGTTACAGGAGTTGGCTGGCTGACAGCTTTCAACTGTGCACTGGCAAGTTTTGCACACTTTCCAACATAGAACACAAACCCCAAGAATGTGCTCCTAATTATCCATGATAACCCCTGGACTGTAGCGTACATGCTGTTATATACAATACACCCTCAGAGGGTGCCTATAAGTTACAGAAATATACAAATCAATAGTATCTTATTGGAATTCCCATGTCCAGCAAGAAAGGCCTACATTTTGTGACACAGCTAGAAACTGACTCCTGCTCTTGCGTAGAAAGAAGATGGGAACATGGGTCAGATCCCTTGTGCATATCATGAGTGCATCACTGGTATCTACATATCAGAAAGAGTTAAACTGAAGGTGATCCTATATCCATGGGTGCCATAAGCAATGATGCAAATTACAGCAGGTGTGAACTTCAAGTGGAGAAACTATGAAATGGCACTGATTTGGCATCCAGCATGAGTGGAAAAGGAATGCAACTTACATATATAGGCTTTAGGGAAAGAAGGTGCAGCTCCACTGAAGTCAGCAGGAGTTATACACATTTACATCAAGACTGAACTTACCCCATTGATTTGGGGAAAAGTACACATGCACTTTCTTCATGGCTGTTAGCTACTCTTTTCACATCCCTGCCCTTCCCATTCTTGTGATGTACAAGTTATGCTCATTTTGTGTGCCAGCTACCTGCCCAAGCAGTGCATATTATAGTACATTGCCATTTACACCTATTTTCTGACATTCTTACTATTGGGCCACCAGGACCTCCTCAAGCACAGTGCCCACCAGTGCACCAACAAATGTATATTGTTAGCAGGAGGCTGCTACACCCTGCAGAATAAGCCCAGTCCTTTCGCTTCATTACTCACTGGCCTGGAGCTCTGTCAACACCTCCTTGTTGTCAGGGTCAAGCTCGTCACGAAACGTCCGGCACCGATAGCCCTTTTTCTTCAGGACATGACAAATCAGGAAGCCCACAAGCCCCATGATGAAGAAGACCAGCACGAGCAGGAAGAGCATGTACAAGCTGTGCTGGGGATCTGCCTCCCCATCATCGGTGCTGTTCTGGTCTGACATATGGATCTAGGAGACAGCAGGGAAGATGTCTCAGAGCCTCATGCACTGGCACACTCTCTTTGGCCATTCTAGTCCTTGCTGTCCTGCCACTACTGGACTGGGGCAAAGGAAACATCTTGTTCTTTCTCCATTGGGTTTGCAATGCTCCATTTGACTGGTACAGTCCTTCAGAGAAGCAGCTTGGCATTTCTGAGGAGCCAACATCAGTAACTGAGCCTGGGAAAGCCATATTCTGGCCCTTAGGGGGGATTTACACAGGGGGCATCTCCCCAGCTGCTGGCACCATAGGAAAGGTGGGACACAAGAAGGAAGAGGCTCCAATGCCGCCACCTCCAGGGGGCTGCCCACCTCCGTCTGTATCTTGTCATTTTCTACCGGATGCCTTCTCTCTCCTGGCAGCTGAGGTTTCCCAAGGACATCACCAGCCCGCACTTCCCGCTCCCCGCCACCTCCAGCTCTGGCTCCCTGCAGAGCAACTGCCCCCTCCCAAGGGCACGGGTCCCGCTCTCCGCTCCTGTCCGCAGCCCGGAGGCAAGGCACGCTGCTGCCTGCTGCCCCTGCCTGGGAACGAGTGACCCCAGGCTCCTCTCTCCGCGGCCACTGCAGCCGCCCGCTTTGCCTGGCTCTGGCGAGTGCCCAGCACAGTACTCACAGCCGGCGGACAGGGCCTCAGATGCCAAAGTCAAAAGCAAAGGGAGGGGTCAGCGCGGCGGCCGCGGGCGCAGCGCCGGCCGGGCCCACGGAGGCGGGCGCTGAGGCGGGCAGGGGGCGCCGCGGCTACTCTCGGGAGAAGCATCGTCCTTCTCCCAGCGCCGGGCAACATCGCGTACCGCGCTCCAGCCCTGCCGGCGCTGGCTGGGGAGACGCCGCCTGCCTGCCTGCCCTTCCCCCTCCGCACCGAGCTCAGCAGCTACCCCGGCTCTCCTCCCCACGCATGTCCCGGATCGTCCGTCCTTGCGCGGCTGCTCGCTGCCTCCCGTGCTCATCAGCGCATCCTGCCGCCCCTCTCCCTTCCGCAGCTCCTGGCCAGCCGCTGCTGCACTGACACCTTCTGCTACAGAGCAGCGCCCGCGGCCGCATTAGGTGTTTCGCTGATACCTTTCTGCAGAGCTATCCTCTTCACCTTCGCCCGTCTCCTAGCAACCCAGCATCCCGCTGCTGGGTACCACTTCTTCTGGCCCGGCGCAAATGGCTCGTCCTCAGGAAGGAGCAAGACAAGCAGTCTTTGTGCTGCTTCTGTATGCCTGGGGAGCCTTCTGCTGTCTGTCAGTGGAAGCACCTAGCTGCTCTGACCCCCGGAAAATACCTCTGAAACTCCTCTAGTATGTCAGGGAGCAAATGAAGCAGCTGCCCCACAGCAGAAGGAAGGGGCACACCTGTGACACCATTATGGAGGAGGCATTGGCAAGCTGCACGGCTTTACAGGGGTGAGAAGGAGAGCAGGTACTAACCTCACTGAAACAAAAGCCACATCTCATGTCTTCAGGGCCACTTACTCCAACACACATTATGTTCTAGAGGGTAATCAGAAAGGTGACATACTGAGGGGAAAGGAACTTCCGTACCTGGGAAGCCATCTCTCACAGAAGGCTGACATCAATGAAGAAATCCAACACTGCATTAAAAGTGCAAGTGCAGCCTTCAGACACCTGAGGAAACAGGTATTTGAAGATTGTGATGTCACATTTGAAACCAAGGTCATGATTTATCAAGCAGTCATGATCCCTACCTTACTGTACACAGCTGAAATGTGGACAATGTACAGGAGACCTGAAGTCGCTGGAAAAGTACCATCAATGCTGCCTGCAGAAGGTCCCTCCAATCCAGTGGGAAGACAGATGCACCAACATTAGAGTCCACTCACAAGCAGAGTCCACTTCTGTCACACTGGAACACAGGCTGAGGATACGGGCTAACTTGGACAGGCTTGTAAAGTGAACAGATCTAAACCTGATAATTTTTAACATTAAGAAATGTAAAGTGCTCCATCTGGGGAGAAATAATCCACAACATACTTTCAGGCTCAGTGGTGCTACACCACAACTGAAAAAGACTTGGGGGTCATGATCAGCCACAAAATGAACATGAGCCACCAATGTGATGCTATAGCTGGCAAAGTGGACAGCCCTCTGGCATGCATCGATCAGTGCATCACAAGCAAGACTAAGGATGTCATCCTCCTGCTCTATTTGGCATTAGTGAGGCTGCAGCTGGAGTACTGCATCCAGTTCTGGGCACTGCACTTAAAAAAGGATGTAAAGAAGCTGGAAAGAGTCCAAAGGAGGACCGCACAAATTATTAGAGGTCTGGAGAACAGACCATATGAGGAGAGGCTGAAGAACATGGGACTGTTCAGTCTGGGAAAGAGAAGTCAAGGGGACTTGGTGGCAGCTCTTAAGTATGTAAGGGGTGAACACCAGGGGCTAGGAGAACATCTGTTCACCAAGACACCCAAGGGGAAAACTAGGAATAATGGTCATAAAATGATAGAAGATAGACTCAGATTAGACATAAGGAAAAACATTATGGTTCATGTGTCCAGAGTCTGGAACAGACTCCCCCCGGAGCTGGTATGGTCACCTTCCCAGGAAATCTTCAAAAGATGACTGGATGCACATCTCACTGGGGGCATCTGACCTCAGCAGTCTTTCCTGCTTTTCTGCTGGACTTGAAAATCTTGTGAGGTCCCTTCCAGCCCCTAACTTGTATGAATTTTTAAATACCACAAGCATTGAGGTGATGATCATCTGACATCAGCTTTGCTGGGCCAGCCAAGTCATCCAGATTTCTGACACCAGAATCCCGAAGCAAGTTTTATTCTTCCTGCTCAGTCAAGGCATACACTCAAGAGGAGGGCAGAGAAAGCACTTCAAGGATGTCCTCAAAGCCAACTTAAAAAAATGTTACATCAACATCAATTCATGGGACACTATCACCCAGGACCTCTCCAAATGAAGAAAGAGTCTGCTGCAAGGGTCTCAGTACTTTGAAACCTTATGACAACAACGGGAGACAGAAAAGTGGGAGTGGCAGAAACAGCGTGTTGTGGACCGAATCAAGAATCCAGAACCACCCACCCCACACAAACACCTGCTTGAGTTGCAACAGAGTCTGTCAATCCTTGGTCAGCCTCATCAGCTATCTTTAGACCCACAGATGAAACAATCATGAAAAACAGTCATCCTTGACTGTGAGGGGTTGGCAGTGATGATTATGATACTGAGGGGACCAAGGCAGAAATCACAGATAGCAAGAGTGTGAATGTATGTGCACCTTTGTGTGATGAGTGAGGGGAAGGAGATGTGATCTTATTTGTACAGGCATATGTATATTTATGGCAGGGAATAGCCCCAAATCATGTCTGTACCTGTTGTATATGCATTTGAACACATGCACATGTAACTGCTGGCACTACTGTACATACTAGGGTGCAATAGTCTGATCAGTACAAAAGAAACTTTCTCTTGATAAGAAGCTCAGAAACCACTCCTGCTGCTCTGGTGAATGTCACTAACCTTTCTTGCCCACAGCAAAGCAAGGTGCATCCTCACCCAGGCAACCAAACCTGCAACACTTGACAGGACTGGTCCTCAGCCACACGTGTCCCACCTCCTGCAGTCTGTAGGAATGATTAGGAATGCCCTGAACCAGCTTGGGAAACCTTCCTCACAGACCAAACCTAGAGGACTGTTCCTGCTCCCCAAGCTCTCAGATATAGAATCCCACAAGACCCAGCCCTCCCATCCATAGCATGCAAAATACAAAAAGGCATCAGGAGAGCTGGCAAGGCATCTCAGAGGGAGTGCTGGCAGGTCACAAGTGGCACCCAGCTCTGCATCTCTTGTGCCTTGTTTGAATAAAGAGCAGCTGGCAGTGACTAAAGTTGAATCTGGCCAAGATGCTTGCAAGAAGGATACACCTGGAAAAGTCTACCTTCTTTCCAACATTCCTCATTACCAAAAGTACCTCTTTGTTTATTAAATCAGTCTGAATCCTTGGGATCCTTTTGGACAATATCATAATGACAGAAATGCCAATTTCTATTGCAAGTGGCCAGCAGATGCAGTCTACCTTGTCAGACCTGGCCTCGGTAATCCAGTTATTCGTGACTTCTGAGTTTGATTACTGCTGCTCATTCTATCCAAGAGTAAAGCCTTATACCCCAAAAAGGCTCCATCTGCCTGAGAACATAGCAAAAAAGATGCAACAAACACACCAACTTCCCACTGAATACAGTGTATAGCTCAAGAATCTTACGATTCTTCCACACAAATGGCCTTTAGTAACTGAAAAACTCATTCTCCTTCCATAGCTCTGACCTCATACAACAGCAATATTCTACTTCAGCAATGACAGTGCTGGGCAACAGATTTATGAGAACAGGAAAGTCCAGCAGAGGTTTGTGCATACCAGAGACATACCGGAGCTCTATAGGAGCTGGATCTGAAATTAATTCCCACAGGAGTTATGAATGGCCACAGGCCTCACTGTGTTCAGAACTAATGCAAAGTTCATTTAACTAATCTTTTCATGAATGAGCTCTTCCCACATGGAAAACATACCCACCCACTTAGTGAATCAAACACAAGCACTCCCTAATTACAATATTTCTCATGCAGACACAGGAGGGAGAGATTTTTGTTTTCTTTTCTATTTTTATATAATTTGGAGGCATTCAAAGACAGACACCAAACAGCAACATGCACTCTCTCTCTCTCTCTCTCTCAAAATGTCTGTAGATTCATATGTATGAGCTGTACAAAGTGTTCATGAAAATTTACCAGCAGAGGGCAAGCAGCTACAGATCCAGGAGTGAGAATGTGAGTAGCCAAGCTAGCCCAGCCAAGCAGCACTCAGGAGTCTGGCAAAGAGCTGAGTGTGGGACCCAAGGGTCTAGGTCCCCAAGAGGGGCTGAGGGAGGGACCACTAGGGTCTAGGAGTCTAAGGGCTGTCCCCCATTGGGGAAGGGGAGGACTCACAGAGTGGAGAAGGCAAGCCCAAATCATGTTTATTGCTTGGATTGGTGATTCTAAAAAGAGCAATGCCTCAGAATGGTGCCCAGCATCTTAAAGGGGCCATTCTGTAAGAAAGAGAGGAAGATAAGAGATCACCTTGAAAGAGGAGCTGTCAACATCTGCAATGGCACAGTTCTCCCAGAGAGGTGTGGGCAGGGTATAGGGGAGAAGGAGTCCCATGATGACACCCAGTGGGACTCAATTTAACCCTTGTGACAAGCTACAATGGAGGCCAGGTACATTCCCCTTCACCCTGTTCTATTACTAAGACCAGGGCACGGCAGAAAAATCCAGGTGTGACAGGAATGGAGAGTGGGACTGGCGGTTAATACATCAGCCAGCAGAGGTCCCTAGTAGGGCTGTGTGAAATGGCACCGTTCTGTTTTGACTTCTATTTTCATGTTTAGACGGAACAGTGTTTCGGTTTGAATTTCATTTCAATTCAAAACTGCTGTTACATTTTGTTTCGTCAAAACAGTTCTGCTGTTTTGGCACTGTTTTGATGTTTCACCCATAGGCTATAATGGGGAAGTACAAAACAGCCTATAGCTTTGTCATTTCTTGCCTGATTTGGCTGAAACTTGCAGAGATGGTAGCCCCTTCTGAGGCCATGAAGCCTGCTAAGTTTCAAGGAAATAGGTGCAGGGGTTTTCCAGGAAACTGGACCTCAAAGTCTTCAAAGCAAAACTCATGTCATGCATGTGTGTTAAGGCACAGCAGGGTGAAAACTTCAGGGATGGTAGCCCCTGCTGAGGCCACAAAGCCTGCCAAGGTTCAAGGAGATAAGTGCAAGGGTTTCTGGGAAACTGCACCTGAAGCTGCTGACAGGTAAAACTCATGACATGGGTGGGTGACACTGTGTGTTAAGGTACGCTCTCACTGGTGCTGGGGCCCCTACATGACATGGTAGTGTGCCCCAATGAGGCATCCTCCTCCCCTACAGCCTCATCCCGGTCCACCACTTTAAATGACAACAGGTAAAATAACTTAGTGAGCAGTAGCACAGTAGCACCAGAAGCATTTCAGGCAGCCAAACTGTCACAGAGCCCTTCTTTTTATAGAAAAATTGAATAGAAGTACACGTGTTGTGTTGGATACATATGAATGATGTGTTGTTACTTGTGGTGTGTGATGGGTGTGTGTTGTGTTTTCATGCTTCTATGTTTATTATTAAAAAAACCTGAATAGTTAGAGAAATATATCTTAGCAAGTTTCTGGGTTGAAAAAGCCTTTGTCAGGTTGAGTAAGCACCTGCAGTTGGTGTGTCTGTGTACTGTTTCTGGATGAAAGGAGTAGTAAAGAAGCCAGAGGCTGGCATGCAATCCAGGCAAGAAAACCAGTCAGTGAAAAAGGAAATGGAGGTGTCAGGGGGTGAGGGACAGGCTGGGGGTGGAGAGTAGGGGGTGGGGAGGGGAATGTAGCAGCGCAGGTAAAAGTGCAGAGGTATCTGAGAAGTCAGATGTCTGGCAGGTTGTAGTGTCAGAATTCTACTGTCAGTGTCTACATTGAGTCCATGAGTTTCTGTACCTACTACCTCAGAGGCTGATGAAGTGAAGTTCATAGGCCCAGCTCTGAAAAGTGGTTTGTAAATTCAAACAAACACTGAGCCTTGCTAAGCTAACCTTATCACCAGAGCTGAAGCCAACTTCCTACAGCTCAAAACACAAAACCTTCCAACAATCTCCAGTACCCCCACAAACTGCACTCCAGAATCTATGAAAGACAACAATACCCAACTACCTGTGGGGCACATTTCTTTGCAAGCTTTTGAATACAAACACCCTTTATCAGACTGAGGAAGTGTCTGCAGTTGGTCAGTGCTCTTCCTGGATTGAACAGAAAAGAAGCTGTAGGCCACTGAGCATGTGAACAAGCCAGTCAGTGAAAACGCAAATTGAGGCAGTCATTGGGTAAGAGACAGGTGGGAGTGGAGAAGGGCAATGTAGACCTGGTGATAAGAATATAGCTGCTAAACAGTAGAGAGATTACTTGGGGTGTCAGATGTTAGGCAGGTTATAATTTGTCATAAATCTAATGTTTACATTTAGTCCATGATTTTTTGTATCCAGTAGGTTGATGAAGTGAAGTTCGTAGGCTCGTTTGTGAAAGGTTGTGAAGGGGGAAGAGACAGCAAATGGGGGTTTTCCCCAAGTTCCCTTCACCCAGCAGGCTGAACAGCCCGGGCACAACAAGCAGTTCCGCAGCTGCCCGAGCCTGCGGATCGGAGGGAGAAAGGGGCGGAGCCCGAGAGGAGAGCGAGCTGGAAAGGGAGCAACGCACCGTGCTTTCGGGCAAGAATAGCTGAGAAGCGGCGAGAAAATGATGCAGGAGCAAGAGCCGGGGGTGGAGGCTCGGCTTGTCAGAGGGGCGGGGCCGGGCACACGGGATCCCGGGAGAGCAGGGTGATAGCAGCCCCCTGGCACGCAGCCAGAGCAAACTCCTAACTGCACACAGCAACCTGCCGGAGGAGGGCGGGGCTGAGAAGTTGCACGTGGCTTGCCCATAGAGCTGAGCTTGCTGCTGTGCGCCCTGGTGAAGAGTGACCAGGGCAAGAGGGCAGAGAAGCCCAACAGGGAGCTGTGGAGGAGTCGGGAACAGAGCCAGAGCTGGCAACATTGGGACTCTGAGGTACCTCTCGGGGAAGAGTGGGGATGGGATCCAAGAGGCGACACAAATGCTGACAAGGAGACCCCATATGGTCCTGCAGCGGACCAGGGTCTGTTAGCAATTAAAACTTAGGATTCTGGTCCAGCCCAGGGATTGACACGTAACCTCGTTCGATGAGTGACAGAAAGGCTTTATTTACTACAAGTATTTAAAATCAAGTCAAGTGAGCCCAAACCAAATCCAAGTCTAGTAATTAGCTGTAAGGTGATGAGTTCTCACCAAACAGGCGACAAAGAGGCCGTCTGTTTCTCTTCAACTTCTCAAGTCGGGTGCTTCAGCAACTGGTGTCAGAGAGATTTCTCACTCTTGAAGCATGCACACTGTTTGCTGTTTTACTGCCTTTTTATACCCTTAGTTTAGCATCTTCAAAGTGTGGTGGGAGAAACCTCCCTAAGGTCCGTTGTCTAGCTGTAATTTGATTGACAGACAACGCGGGTAAAGAAAGACAGCTGTTTATTTGCTCGAGCAAAGACCATAAAGCCAGCAAAAGGCAAAATGGCCCCCCCTCAAGGGTGAGGCGATCTTTTATACTTCTTACAACAAAGCAAGACTATATGGTTAACAAAAAGCAATACTTGGGGCGGTGCTCTATCTTTGTAACAGCATATTTCTATTAAGCTGAACTAGCACTTTTAAAAGCTAAAAGTTAAGTAACAGTAACATTATGTTAGCAAAACCTTACACAGTAGAAGATACTTCTCAAGGACACAACCAGTAACCTCAAACAATGGTTTCTCTGTCTTATCTTACTTCTTGCTGTAGCTGATTTTTTTAGCACACAGACACAGATTCACTTTTTAACTCAGAAAATGCTTGGTGCAGTTAAAATGATTACTTGACACAAGCAAAGGCCTAGCTATCATTCTGCCTTGTGGTCAGCTGCATTGCTAGGCCACAGGTCATGCCTTGTATTCAGCTGTAAAGCTAATACTTCTTAATAATCCAAATTATTGTAAACCTAACAGTATGCTTTCAGAAAACTATTCTATTTCAGGGTAATGACAAACCTGCGCACTACAAAAGCATTCTTTTAGTTGTGTAAATCAAGACAGAGTCCCAAGCATAATTGACAGGAAAAACCTGCTCTTTACTGGTTATCAGAAATTTTTAATTTGAATGAGTTACCTTCTTTGGTAACAAGTGGTTATCCAGTTTGAAACATATTGAGAAACTGATTAACAGCCAGCAAAAACATACTAAATCAGGACATCTATTACATATGGAGAATGTCTCTTTCTGCATGTAAACACAAGTTAGTTGCAAAAGAAATATTTACCATACTAATTAATCAAGGATAGACATTTCATATGGTTACATACCAGACACCTAGGAGTCTGCTTTAAATCATTCTGAATACAGCAAGATAAGCTGGAAGAGATGCTTCATTATTCCTTCCTAGATGGCCTAGCCATGAACTTGCATCGTCTTGCAATATGCAGGTAGCTTTATTATTCTGCATTTTAACTTTTGTGAGTGGAAACTCATGCTAAGGTTGGGCCTAGAGTCATCAGGTCAGGAAGTGAGCTGGCTAGCAGGGAGCAATTCCCACACAGGGTCAAGGCCCTAGAGTCAAGGCAGAGCACAAAGCCCCCAGACAGCATTGAGGCCAAGGTCGGTGGCCAAAAAGGAAGGGACCCAGGTGAGGACCCTAACAAAATCAAAGGGCACAGCAAGATGCTGGCTAGCCCTAGAGTTCAGTTTGGGATAAGAACTCATTATCCACGAGCGTATCTCAGTGGATAATGGACATTGGAACTTAAAGTTAATTCTCCTAAATTAGTGTTTAAAGAACTCTGTTGATGCTATGTTGTGCTGAGACTAGTTGTCAAGACATTAGGCCAAGATAACGAACCACTAAGGAAGAGCCAAAGGCCGGAGAGCATCTCTCTCTCTGATAGTGGGAGGCGTGGGTGAGAAGCAAGAGCCCCAGGACTATGATGCCCATTCAGGCCCTGGATGTGGTAAGGGTGAGGTAATGGGGAGGTTGGAGCCCCACAAAGAAGCCAAGAGAGTGAGATCTCACAAGGCACCTACAGGTACTGTCTCCCAGCAAGAAAATCAAGACGTGGCAGGTAATACTACTCTTAAGCAGTGTTCCCTCTAAGCTGTGCAGCATGCGCGGCCATGCAGGAATGCTCATGCTATGCTGCCAGGTGCACCTGCGCAGCCGTACACAGCATACAGGGAACACTGTTCTTAAGATCTCACCCTGATGTTGCAAGGAGGTAGAGTGCCAGGCAAAAAGGACTCAAGCCTTATAACATCTACCAGTGACAAAGGTGTTTTGTAAATGCCCTTTGGGGTTTAGAACTGAGAGATTGAAGGAGAGTGATTTTCTTGTGAGGAATGTGCCCCTACAGGTAGTTAGGTATTCTTGTCTTTGATAGATTTCTGGTGTGTGTTCATTCTACTACGCAGTTGTTGTTTGGTTTCTCTTGCACATTGTCCATCAGGGCATTTGGTGCACTGGATCTGATGCATTATATTTCTGGAGGTGCAGGTGTAAGGTCCAGGAATGGTGACGGTTCTGTTCTGGGGTGTAGTAATTGTGGGGGTGGTAGAGACACGTTGGCAGGTTTTACATTTCTTGTCATGGAATTGTCTAGATTCATTGGGTGTGTTTTGGGCCATAGAAATTTGGCTTTTGGTGATGAGGTTGGCAAGGTTTGGTGCTTGTTTAAAGGCCAGGATGTGTGGTTCTGGGAAGATCTCTTTTAAGAATTGAGGTAGTAAGCCACTGACTGCCTCATTTTGCATTTTCACTGACTGGTTTTCTTGCATGCATACTGGCCTCTGGCTTCTTTTCTGTTCTGTCCAGGGAGAACACAGACCAAACTGCAGGTGCTTCCTCAGCCTGACGAAGGGTGTTTGTATCCAAAAGCTTGCAATGAATTTTTTTTCCAACTATTTTAGTTGGTCTAATAAAACATATCGGATTTACCCAAATAACCTTATCTGCCTATATTTTCCAGAAAATTTATTTTCAACTAATAATTTTACCAGCTCTAATTCACCAATTTATCATAATGTTACTTTTTACTATCTTGCCATTATTTACACAGCACAGTTATTGCATTTTCTATTCAAGGTTTGTTACAATTTTATAATGGATATTAATATTTGATTTTATTACTTTTCATATGGTAGGCTCAACCATATGTAGCACTGAAGCAGGAACTGTTCATATTTGCAAGCAGCAAGATCAGGATATGTGAAGGTCCACTGTTGGTACTGAGGACAGGCTCATAATTTTTGCACCCACGAAAATCCATTTATTTTTCAAAATTGGAAATGCAGTTGTTTCTAATATAAGTTCTATTTCTAAACCATATTTGTTCAAACATATTTTTAGATAATACTTTGCTGATATAACATGCTGAGTATTTCAAAGTCTATGGCAAGTTACATGTCTTAAAAGTAGAAAGTTTTGAGAATAAAAAAGCATCTAAAATATTTCACTCCTTTTTAATGCTAAGAGATCTTGCAAAATGCTACAAAAAGTTATAGGGGTGTAGGTTTTAGCCGTGTTGGTTTAAGGACATGGGCAGACAAGGTTCCTTGGGTGAATTTGATATCTTTTATTAGACCAACCCAAGGTTATCAAACTTTGGCAAGTGAATAGAAGTGAGATATTGCAGCTCACAAAGGGAACTTTTCACACAGGTTTTAAGGCATGGGGAAAGAAATGTATTTAGTTATTATTAGTTTCTTTTCCATAGTGAAGAGAGCCCACCAATTAGTCCTACAGTTTGTGCAGTTTTTAAAAATCATTGGTGCTTTTATTTGTCCACTGGACCTTTGCAGTCTATAAACACCCTATCACCTAAGGTTAGTTATCAGCAGGGATCCTGGTTTTCTCTGTTAAAAAAATCCAAAATTCTCTGATTAAATCCCCCCACATCTGCATTTTTCCATGATTAAAATGAAAAGCCACGATATATGTAGGTATCAGTCGAACACAATATTTTAGAGATATATTTACAATTTTAAAGCAATTTGGAAGCCTACTGGTGCCTCAATCATTATAATAAAATAAATTGTAAATACCTATATATACTGGCATTTGATTGGGTTTTTTTTTACCATGGAAAATCAGAGCTCCTTCTGCCCCCTTCTCTCACCAGGACATGGGTCCAGCTATGACTGTCCCCCAGCTGCTTTGTGGTGCTCAGCAGCCCTGATATGTCTGTGCCATGCCCTCACTCCCAACCCACAGCCCCTCACTGTCCCCAGCCCCACTGGTGCCCCTCACTTCCGATGCACAGCCCTCTGCCCCTCATTCCTGACCCCCAGCACCCTGTCCCTGCTGGTCCCCCACCACCCTCAGCCTTGCTAGTACCCTTCATTCCCAATCCACTGCCCCCTGCCCCCAGCCCCCCAGTGTGTGGGGAATAAGGGGGTGGGGGTGGCAAAGGGTGTGTGTATTTGGGCAAGGGGTGTGTGGGTATAGTCAGGGGAACATGGGGGAGGTATGTTCCTCCCCAGACTTCTGCGCCTACAGAGGAGCACAAAGCTGCAGCCTGGCTGGACTGGCACTGGACAGGAGCCACCTCTACGGCCCAGTGGGCAGGACCCAGGACGGGAGGTAGTGCCACACCACCATAGCCACCAAGGTGAAGCACTCCTTGCCTGGCAAGCAACAGTGGGGGGGCACAACTCCACATTGCCACCACCGCTGCCAGGATCCCAACACCAGCCACACTGCCACGGCCACCAAGGTGAGGCACTGCAGTGATGGTGATGTGTCCTCCTGCTGCTGCTAGGCAGGCAGGAGGTACCTCAGCTTGGCAGCCGTGATGACACGGTGTTCCCTGGTGCCAGTCCAGCCAAGCTGCAGCCCCATGCCCCATGTGTTGCTTATGGTGCCCTGTCCTCTGTGTGTCACCTATGCCCTTCCCATATAATTACATTCAGGGAGCTGCAAGAGCTGCTCTCCACCATGCTACCTGGCTGCAATGCTGGTCACGTGCATATTTGCATGCACATGTTATGTGACACCCCCTGCCTCTGATCACCCTCCTCCCACTCCCCCTAGCCCCAAGCAGCCCCTTGCAGGCTGGAACTCTGCCAGCCTGTAAGGGGAAATCCACAGTTTCCCATGCTTTTCTCCTTTAAAGGAGAAGATCACAGATTTTCCTTTTTAAAGGGGAAAATCTGTTTTGGTTTTTTTTTCTGCATTTTTCTTCAGGAAATGGAAAACTCCGATTCCTGGTCATCAGTTAGATATCAGTGTGTGTGTCTACACATGTGCATTTAATGCGCATTAGTTCAATTTAAGGTGCATTAAAGGCACGTGTCTACATGTGCGTGCCCTTAATGTGCCTTTAAAATGACGATTTAAGGCTATTCAAGCCTAAATCTGATACCTGCATAAGGCATAATAAAACAAAATCATATTAGTGAATGTATAGATGTGTTAATGCGCATTAGCACAGAGTGTTTCCATTGACTTGAGATTAACTTTAGTCCCAAGTTGGTCCACGCACCTGTGTTAATGCACATTAGCACATGAATGCGTGGATGCGTGCCTAAATTGCCTTAATGTGCATTAAGCTAATGCACATTAAGTTTAGGCATGCATAAAAGCACATTTAGAAACGCACAGTGAGAGTGGAAACTGAGCTGAGAAATGAGCTACTGCTCACTTGCTGCATTTGGAATATTATTTGGTTCTATCTAGTTAAAGTCAAGTTAGTTTAATGGAATGGATTACCCCCAGGTAATACCCCCAGGATCAGTGAGTACCAGGAAACATAATATGCCCGGTATCGTCTACGCCAAGGTCTGCATCATATTTAACAGCATCATTTTTTAAAACCATGGTTTTCGCCTCCCCGCTGATCAGGAGTGAGCAGCAAGTGGTGGGAGGAGCGCATGAGGGAACCTGCAAAATCGGCAGGCTTGGGGTGTATGGCGGTTCCTTTGATGTTTCAGGTTTCCCCACACATCCCCCCACCACTTACTGCTCACTCCTGATCAGTGGGGTGGTGAAACCCATGGTTTTAAATGTAGTGCTATTTTTGCCTCCTGGCCAATCAACAACAGAGGGGCTGCCAGGGCCCCTTGGCCAATTAGCAGCAAGCGGCAAAAATGGAGGCATATTTAAAACTGCAGGTTTTGCCTCCCCGCCCATCAGGAGTGATTAGTGGGGCTTCTCTGCCAATTAATGGGGGGGAGGGGGGCGGGAAGGTGTATAAGGGAAACTTCAAGATTAAAAGAGCTGCTGTGCACCACACTCCAGCTGTGAATTTGGTAGGTCCCTACTCATAAGTCATGTGCCCCAGCCCCCAACTCATTTTCGTTGCTCTCTCTCCAAATTGTCCACATCTTTTCTGTAGTGGGCAGCCCAAAACCAGACACAGTACTCCAGATGTGGCATTACCAGTGCAGAATAGAGTGGAATAATTACTTCCCTCAATCTGCTGGCAACACTCTTAGTAATGCAGCCCAGCATGCTGTTAGCCTTCTTGGTAACTAGGGCACACTGCTGACTCATATCCAGCTTATTGTCCACTGTAATCCAAAGGTCCTTTTCTGCAGAGCTGCTGCTTAGCCAGTCAATCCCCAGGCTGTAGCAGTGCAAGGGATTCATCTGTCCTAAGTGCAGGACTTTTCATTTGTCCTTGTTAAACTTCATAAGATTTCTTTTGGCCCAATCCTCCAATTTGTCTAGGTCACTCTGAATCCTAGCCCTACCCTCAAGTGTATCTACTACACACTCCAGTTTAGTGTCAGCCACAAAATTGCCAAGGGTGCACTCCATCCCATCTTCCAGATCATTAATGAAGATACTGAACAAAACCGGCCCCAGGACTAGCCCCTGGGGCACTCCACTTGATGCTGGCTGCTAGCTAGATATTGAGACATTGATTACTACCCACTGAACCCAATAATCCAGCAAGCTTTCAGTCCACCTTACAGTCCATTCATCCAACCCATACTTGGCTCTCCAACAATCAGCTTGCTTGCAAGAATGCTGGAGAGATTGTATCAAAAGCCTTGCTAAAGTCCAGGGTGTACTTGGTAGCTGTGTTGGTCTGAGACAAAAAGACATACAAAAAACTAGAACTTTTGGTTCCAAAATGATATGATACATTTTATTAGGCCAACTGGAAAATGGCAAGAAAATTGTCCTTTTCTGCAAGCTGTTGGGATCAAAGTCCCTTTGTCAGGCTCTGGGACAAGTGTAGATGGTACAAGATGGTAAAAAGTCCCCATAGGTAGGAAATAAATTTCATTTGTGCACAGATAGAGTTGAAGATGGAAGGCTGTCCCTCTGGGTCCATGAGAGTGTCTTTGTGAGCTGTGTTGAGTAGCGCTTTGTGTTGATCAAGTAGAATTCCTTCCCTGGAGGTGTCAGATGGCAGGCAGAGAAGTAAAACAACTTTCTTGTTGTTCTGCAATGAAGTTGATTAGGGGCACACTGAAGTGCTCTGGGTTAGAATACAAGGGAGTCAAGGGGAAAGGGACTTAACGGTGGGGGTCTACTACAGGCCACCCAACCAAGGGGAAGAGCTAGACGGGGAATTCTTAAGTCAGCTCATGGAGGTAGTTAGGTCAAAAGATGTGGTCATCATGGGTGACCTGAACTTTCCAGACATCTGCTGGGGAGAGCAGTCAGCCAGGTCTGACCGCTCACATAGGTTCCTAGCCAAGATACAGGACCTCCATCTAACTCAGGAGGTGTACAGCCCCACCAGGGGAGACGCCTTGTTGGATCTGGTCCTGGCCACGGGCCACGACCTCGTGAGGGGGCTGCGGGTACTCGACCACCTGGGTGACAGCAGTCATCGCCTGCTGGAATTCACCATCCGGTGCAAGGTGGCAAAGGCCTGCAGCAAGGCAGCAGCCCTGGACTTCAGGAGGGTGGATTTCAATGAGGTAAGAAAAACAGTTGGGGAAATACTGAGGTCCCGGAGGGGAGGGGAGTTGGGTGTCCAAGAAGAGTGGTCGTTCCTTAAGGAGACATAGATTCATAGATGTTAGGGTCGGAAGGGACCTCAATAGATCATCGAGTCTGACCCCCTGCATAGGCAGGAAAGAGTGCTGGGTCTAGATGACCAACCTCCTCTTGAAGACCCCCAGGGTAGGGGAGAGGAGCACCACCTCCCTTGGGAGCCCGTTCCAGACCTTGGCCACTCGAACTGTGAAGAAGTTCTTCCTAATGTCCAATCTAAATCTGCTCTCTGCTAGCTTGTGGCCGTTGTTTCTTGTAACCCCCGGGGGTGCCTTGGTGAATAAATCCTCATCCCCTTCTGTGCCCCCGTGATGAACTTATAGGCAGCCACAAGGTCGCCTCTCAACCTTCTCTTGCGGAGGCTGAAAAGGTCCAGTTTCGCTAGTCTCTCCTCGTAGGGCTTGGTCTGCAGGCCCTTAACCATATAAGTGGCCCTTCTCTGGACCCTCTACAGGTTATCCGCATCCCTCTTGAATTGTGGTGCCCAGAATTGCACGCAGTACTCCAACTGCGGTCTGACCAGCGCCCGATAGAGGGGAAGTATCAACTCCTTGGACCTATTCGTCATGCATCTGCTGATGCACGATAAAGTGCCATTGGCTTTTCTGATGGCTTAGTCACACTGCCGGCTCATGTTCATCTTGGAGTCCACTAGGACTCCAAGATCCCTTTCCACCTCTGTGCCACCCAGCAGGTCATTCCCTAGGCTGTAGGTGTGCTGGATATTTTTCCTCCCTAGGTGCAGCACTTTGCATTTCTCCTTGTTGAACTGCATCCTGTTGTTTTCTGCCCACTTGTCCAACCTATCCAGGTCTGCCTGCAGCTGTTCCCTGCCCTCCGGCATGTCCACTTCTCCCCATAGCTTTGTGTCATCTGCAAACTTGGACAGAGTACATTTGACTCCCTCGTCCAAGTCGCTGATGAAGACATTAAAGAGTATCGGTCCAAGGACCGAGCCCTGCGGGACCCCACTGCCCACACCCTTCCAGGTCGAGACCGACCCATCCACCACGACTCTTTGGGTGCGACCCTCTAGCCAATTTGCCACCCACCGGACTGTGTAGTCATCCACATCACAGCCTCTTAGCTTGTTCACCAGTATGGGGTGGGATACCGTATCGAAGGCCTTCCTGAAGTCTAAGTATACGACATCCACCCCTCCTCCTGTGTCCAGGCATTTCGTAACCTGGTCATAAAAAGAAACTAGATTGGTCAGGCACGATCTGCCTGCCACGAACCCGTGCTGATTTTCCCTCAGCATAATTTGTCCTGCCGGGCTCTCACAAATGTGAGCCTTGATAATTTTTTCAAAGACTTTGCCAAGGATGGAGGTGAGACTGACTGGCCTATAGTTGCCCAGGTCCTCCTTCCTCCCCTTTTTGAAAATGGGGACCACGTTGGCCCTTTTCCAGTCCTCCGGGACTTGGCCCGTGCGCCACGAGCGTTCAAATATTCCGGCCAGTGCCTTCAGCACCCTCGGATGGAGCTCATCCAGGCCTGCTGACTTAAAGGCATCCAGTTCTTCCAAATGACTCTGCACCATTTCAGGGTCTACGCATCCAAGTCTGGTGCCTTGCTGCTGCCTCTCTACAACCCCAGTGAGAGACTTGTCGTGCCCCTCACTTAGGAACACTGAGGCAAAGAACTCGTTGAGGAGTTCAGCCTTGTCCCCCCTGTCTGTCACCAATTGTTTCTGCCCATTTAGCAGGGGTCCTATTCCTCCCTGGGCCTTCCTTTTACTCCCTATATATCTAAAAAACAATTTCTTGTTGTCTTTTACTTGGGTTGCCATCCTCAGCTCCATGGTAGCTTTGGCCCGCCTAACTGCCTCCCTACAAGCACGAGCAGAGAAGGTATATTCATCTTTAGTGATCTCACCTTGTTTCCACTTTTTATGTGCTCCCCTTTTGGCCCTTAGGCTGCCCTGGATTTTTCTGGTCAGCCATGGAAGCCTCCTGGCCCCTTTCCCTTTTTTGCCACGTCTTGCTTTGTGCCCAAAGGATCGTTTCCTTTAGGCACAGCCACCCTTCTTGGGCTCCCATCCCTTCAAAACTCCTACTCTGCAGTGCTTCTTTGACTAATCGCCTGAGTGCATTGAGATCAGCTTTCCTAAAGGTAGCACTTTCACCCTACTAGTTACCTTACCCACTCGACGTCTTATGTTGAATTCTATTATTAGGTGATCACTGTCTCCCAAATGGCTACCGATCTGGAGGTCCCCTATCATGTCATCCCTTGTTGCCAATACCAGATCCAGTATGGCATTCCCCCTAGTGGGACCATGCACCTCCTGTGTCAGGTGGAGGTCCTGTATACAGGTTAGAAACCTGCGTGAGTGATGGGACCTTGCTGTCTGCGTCTCCCAGCAGATGTCCGGGTAGTTTAGGTCCCCCATGACTACCGCCTCTTTAGCTTTTATGGTCTCCGAGAGTTGCCTCAGGAGCCCCGCATCTATTTCTTCCCCTTGGTGTGGGGGTCTGTAGCAGACCCCTACCACCAAATCCCTTTCTCCTTGCCCCCCATGTAGCCTAACCCACAATCCTTCTACTTCCTCAACCTTGGATTCTGTCTTGATGAGGGTTGATGTATATTGCTCACTGACATAAAGTGCAACCCCCCCCCCCTTTCTTCCCCGACCTGTCCTTTCTGTACAATCTATAGCCCTCAATATGTACCGCCCAGTCATGGGATGAATCCCACCAGGTCTCTGTTAGCCCCACTAAGTCATAGGTGTTTAGTGCAAGCAGGAGCGCTAATTCATCCTGCTTGTTCCCCATACTCCTAGCATTAGTATATAGGCACTTGAGCCCTGCGACTGGTGCCTTTGCTGCCCCCCCCCCCCCGCTCCGAGTCCCAAGGGGCCCATTGTTTCTTACCTTGTTTCTTACCTGTTCTGTAGTGCTGGTCTCCCCATGGCTTTCAGGTTTCCAATGTTCTCCTTCTTCAGGCTGGGCTGTCCTTGTGGGTGCCACATGGTTTGGTGGTCCACAGCTTCCCCTGCCCTCGTACTCCCCTCCCCCCGACGAGCCTAGTTTAAAGCCCGCTGGAGGAGATCCGCCAACCTAGTAGAAAACACACGCTTACCTTTGGGGGACAGGTGAAGCCCATCCCAGCTGAGCATGTCCCTCGTCGTGATGTGCGGGTCATTGTCCAGGAATCCGAAGCCTGCCTCGAGACACCACTGCCGAAGCCGCCAGTTGGTCTCTCTGATGCAGTTCTCATGCCGTCTTCCTCGTCCGGTCACTGGTAGGATGGAAGAGAAAACCACCTGTGCACCGAACTCCTTCAGCACGCCACCCAGAGCACTGTAGTCCGCCATCAGGTGTTGTACTCCCAAGTAAATTGCCTTCTTTGTCTGCCTTCATGCTTTGAGTTTGCCCAGCCCCTCTCTCCCAAAATTAGGTTGCTGTTTCCACCTGGCCAAGAGAAATTCCTGAGGGAGGGAGCTCTTCCCTTGTTCTGTGCAACCCTAAACCCTTAGGTGAGAGTGCTGACGTTTTTCAACTGACCAGCCGGCATCAGCCGTGGTCTGAGGATACTGGTTTATGGTTGGGTCCAGGTGATGAGGTCAGAAAGGTTATTTAAGGGTCTGTCCATCTTGCAGGGAAGAGAAACATGTTTTGGAACACAGCAAACAAGCCATACAGCTTCCAGAGAAAGAGCTTGGTCAAACTCTGGATGTAAACGTGAGTAACTTACCTGAATTTTAGCTAGTAAGTTAGGATGAATTGATCTAGAAACATATCAAAAGACTACCAAGCTGCTTCAATTTGCTCAATGATTTTCTTGTGATACTTCTCTGACTAGTACCCCTCCCCATGCCTACCCTCTCCAATCAATAAAGCTATCCATTATAGCAAGCCTTGCTGTACACAGGATCTGTGTAGCCCAGGTAGCACAGAGCCCAGGTGGTGGCAGCGGTTACCCCAGGCTTGTGGGTGTACTCCAGGAAGGGGGTTAGCTGGATACAGGCACCTCAGGGGAGGCACCTGAAGCACAGTTTTTGGTTGGGCGCAGTGAGGCAGGGGGCTTGGCACAGGAGCACTCCCTACTGGCCTGCCACACCTGGTGGTAGAGGTGAGATCATACAGTTGTCTGGAAGGCACAATTTTGGGGAAGAAAGTTGAGTCACTGAAAACCCTTGAGCAAATGAGTCTTTAATTTGGCATCGGGTCGACTGGATAGGGTAGTTAGCTAGGATGGCTGACCAGTATGACCACCTGACTGTGGACCACCTGGTAAAGGAATTGACAGGGGGAGGCCTCCAAATAAAAAAAAAAGAGGCAAAAGAAAAAGTACCTGATTAGAGCCCTGGGGGCCAATGATCAAGCCAATGAATCCTCCCACCCTGGTCCCAAATGGGAATGGAACTGGTGGAGCCTTTCCCAATGGGCCTCTGGGAGCAAACCCCACAGAGCTAGATATACTCTGTAAGAAAACTCACCTCCTGGAACTGGAGCTAGCAGCTAGAGGCACATCACAAGCGTGAGCACAAACACAAGATGCGCAAGCTGGAGCTAGAAGCCAAGGAGGCATAGCACAAGCATGAGTGCAAGCTCGAGTTACTCCAGGTGCGGCGAGAACTTGGAGTCGAGGTCGACCTGTCCCAGCTGATGCCCACAGCTGCACCTTTCAGAATGGACCTCCAGATCCTCACCCCATACAAGGAAGGAGATGGTCCAGAAGTGTTCCTGAGCAACTGAGAAAAACAAGCGGACCAATGGGAAGTGAAAGAGGAGGAGCATCTGAAATATGCTGCTGGGCTAGTATTGGACAGCCTGGCTACTATCCTGGACAGTCTGCCTACCGAGTCTGAGACTAACTATGACACTTTTAAAGAGGCTGTGTTTAAGAGGTATATGTTGGGGCCAGATTATTTCTGGAAAAGGTTTCGTAATAATAGCCTACTTCAGGGAAAGTCTCCTTGTCAGTGCACTCATGGCGGTGCTTGTGGTGCTGCTCACGGGAGTGGCTGCTGCCGCTGCAGTGCTCCCGCTGCACCCAGCTGACATGCTCCACCTCCCCGCGCAGCTGCCACTGCTGGCCCCGCACTCACTGCTGCAGCCACTGTTGCTGCTGTTCCTGGCCACCACAGGCGCTTTGGCCTCTTGCGGGGACAGCACTGAGCGCAAGCAGCCATGGGGCAAGCAGTTCTCGGGCTCGTGGCAGGGGCACAGTGGCAGCCTGACTTTGTTGTCTAGTGGCAGCCGCCCACTACTGCAGCAGCAAAGCAGAATGGCCCTTGTGGCACACCCTGGGGTGGCCAGTGTGGTTGTGGCAGCCATGGCAGAGGAGGAGGAGGTGGGCTCAGCCACTGCCACCTTCTCCTTGTTGCCGTGCTCACGGCGCCACTCACAGGAGTGGCCACTGCTGCCGCAGTGCTCCCACCAGACCTGGCTGCCATGTTCTGCCTCCGTGTGGCTGCTGCTGTGGAAGGCTGCCACTGAGCTGCCTCCGTGCCCCTGCTGCAAGCCTGAGCACTGCTTGCCGCACAGCCACTTACACTTGTTGCTCTCTGCAGCAGGCCTAGGCTCCTGTGGTGACCAGGAACAGCAGCAATGGCTGCTGCAGGAGCAGGTGCGGGGCCAGCGGTTGCAGCCATGCAGGGAGGCACAGCATGGCAGTGTTACCAGATTTGCCCATTACTTTGGGGTGTACTCATTTATTAGGGATACGTTTCTATGGTCTTGGTAATTCTGTCAATGTGCTGCTTGCGTTTCTATACGGAGCTGTATCTCTCCCTTCTGCAAGCCCTCACCCCCAGTGGAGCTATCTTGCAGGACTCAGTCTCAATGGGGCTGGGTTCCTCCAGTCACCAAATCAGTCATACACACAAACGCACACACAAATTAACATGACACGCCTGACCCGGCTGGGTTGATCAACATGGACAGCCTGACACCCTCATATGCCAAGAATCAGTACATCAGAGCAACAATAAACTGCAGACAGACACAAGCACACAGGTGAACAGAATCCCTCTGAATCCGGCTGGGTGTCCAGCTGACACCCTCATGGGCCAGCATTCAGTTCATAAGGGTACATCTGAGTTAAACTGGGTCAATCAGCCTGTACAAGCTGATCCTCTTATGTGTTTCAAACTCAGCATGTCCCAATCTTTGGTCTCTTGATGAGCAGACCCCACAGTATTTTTGGGATTCACAGGGATCTTTAGCTTAGGTAAAAAGTGCTGCTGCAGAGCACAGGAGGAAAGAGAAGCAGAGAAGGAAAAATATACCCAGTTACTACCAGTTTGACTATAAAAGTTATTTACCTCTAAGCATATGAAATATATAATGGTACTAGTAGTAATAGACATGCAAAAGAAAAAAAACCAAACACAAACAATTACAATACTACCCTGGTTTCACTAAGTATTTGGGGAAACTTAGCTGAAGCTTAACTAATACAGTTCAGGTTCAGAAATTTATGCCTAGAGTGAAAAGAAAGAGAGAGTGTTGGGATCTCACCAGTCCAAGGTACTCGGGCTGCAAAGCTGACAGGCCCAGTCCGTAGCACAATCCTTGAAGGGAGATGATCTGTTCTTTCAGCATCCCAAGAACAACAGGGGATGGTGTCAGCACACGAGTTTTTTCTTGAAGCCCACACACTGCTGCTTTTTTACACCCTCAATTCAGCTGCTTTGAAGCATTCTCAATAGTGTAAATCGTTGTCTTTTCTATTGACAAGGGGTTATCTGGTTTGGAACATCTCAAGAAACTGATTGATAATCAAGAAACACATAAGGTTAGGGAGTAACCAGATACTTCAGAGCCAGCTTGAAATTCCTATGGAGAGCAGATATACTGGATGGGATATCTCATGGTTTCTTCAGAAACAATAGATAGCTTGCAACATCAGGATTTTGGATTTTCACTTGTTGTGAACAAGCCTCAGCTTAGCATGACTTTTCCAGATCTTACTATAGTCTTTTAACAGACTTAAGACAATTATTGGGGTGCTCATAACCTTTTGTGGAGAGGACTTCCACCAGTCGTCTTGGGAAAAGTATGGCAACACCTGTGATGAGGGCTCCAACGGGCTGGACGCTGTGATGAACCCTTAACCATTGTTCAAATGTTGCCCATACCCACTCTGACTCGGTCTCTTTGCCTCAGCATTCCCTAACCCGGCAACCGAGTTTTAGTCAATCAAGTTTAAATAGGCCTCCCATAGTGGGACCGGGGAAGGTACGGCCTGAGATGCCTATTAAACTTAGAGGTGTGTGTGTGTGTCTGAGGGGGTTAGTCCTTTGTAAATCCAGATGAGAACTGGTCTGATAAATGCTGAGTTGGGTGTGTGTGAACATGGGTTGATTAGCATTTGGAGCACAGATTCCCCATCATGCAGTGCTCCCCTACTTCTCTGGTCCCAGAATTCACTGCAGTCTCTGCTTCAGGCTTTCTGTTCTCCATCTCTCCTGTAAATGAATGGTCATCTGGTTCCATCTTGGATGCAAATGAGACCTAGGGCAGTTGTTTCACTCTGGTCACCCTTATCTGGAGGGTCTTAGGTGTGTCTCTCACTGCATCTTAATCAGTCTCATTTATGTAGAGGAGGGGAGGGAGGGGGAAATTCTTTGTGAGTCAGACAGACTGCATCCTGTGCCTGGGTTCCCAAGAACACACAGCTGAGACATAACAGCAGCTGAGCACGGTGGGAGCACTGTGGCAGCAACAACCGCTCCTGTGAGCAGCATTGCGAGCACCATCACGAGCGTGGTGACAGGAAGGCAGCATTTGTTGCAAAGAGAATCGCAGTTGGCCATCTGCTGGGTTGGGAAGCTGGGAGCAGCTGCCAGGGCTTGGCTTCCCAAGGCACCTGGAGATACGAGGCAGCTCCCATAGCTGACAGAGACTCTTATCCCAGGAGTGATAAAGTCAGGAGGAGGGGAAGGCTGGGAGAGGTGGCACGGTGCTCTGGCTGGGAGCTAGCCCTTCTCAGTGGAGCTTTGGACCTCGGAGCTGGGGAGTGGCTGAATCTGGGGAGCAGCTGAATCCAGGGAGCAGATGGACCAGAAGCCTTCAGCAAGGATGGAAGAGCAATGCTGGGCCAGTGCCTCAGCAGCCTACTCACTCCCTGCCCAGGACAACCCTGACCCTGGGGCTGCAGGCAGGTGGTGGGAGCAGCTGGGGGTGCAGAGCCACAGGCTGGCCCCCCACCTAGCTCCCCAGGGACCATGGACCAGAGCAGTGCTCAGGGTCTTCCTCCAGACCCAGAGCCCTCAACACTCAGAAGCTTCTCTCAAAGCTGGCAAGAAACCAATCATTTAAAAGTTAAGACATACATTCTCATGAGATTTTATATGTTTGTATTTTTTCACATTTTGGTTACATAATTATGCGATGGTAGCATTAAAACACAAGTGTAATGGGTATATAAAGGTGAGATATTTACAGTATATGAAGTTTAGCACATTTAATGTTTCAGGAATGATTAAAAAACCCATTGAGATGTATTGTGTAGGCCTACTGCTTTATTTTAATTGCAAGAATCACTAATGGTATTCTTAGACTTTTACTTGAGGCTAACAGTATGGCCTGTATTTTTCTTGTAGTGGTTTACTGTCATGTAAGTACAATGTAAAATGTATATTTAAAAAAATAGTCAAACAAGAGTCTACAAGACTCTTGGTAATCCTTCCATGTAGAGGTGACCTGAGCAGGGTGCAGGACCTAGGGCAAATCAGCCCATGCAGGGCCCTGCCCCTGCTCTGATCCTGGACCTGAAGAAGCCGCCGCTGCCATTGGTGGTGGTGGTTGCAACGGGGATCAGGGGGGAGCAAGTAGCTGGAGGCAGAGTCGCCGCTCCGCCCAGCTCCATGCCACTGCTGCTCTGCCTGGCTTTGTGGGGGCCCCCAAAGTGCAGGGCCCGGGGCAGTCGCCCTGAGATTCACCATCTCTCCATGGACAGCCCTGCTTGTGTGACATTTTGGATCTGAGCTCCAGGCAAGCAGCAGACTTCCTGGGACAACAGTCAGGCCAGCAGATGGATCCCTCTGTCCCCCGTAGAAGGAAGTTTCCAACCACCATCCATTACTTCCCCTTCATAGCAGTGCTCTCAATCTTCCCTGCCTTTAGGATTCCTGCCCTGGCCTCTTCCACCAATGGAATGTGCTCCCCCTTCTCTGTTGCTAGGACTCTATACCTGTTTTCCAGGCAAACCACTGCATGTGGGGATGGTGACTTCTTGCTGCCAGAAGATACAAGCTTCCAGCTTCCATCTTCCTGGGAGCTCATGGCCTCTTCCTTTTCTAGCACTACATCTGGCAGTCCATCCTCCAGTCCTAGAGGTTTCCTCCAGCATAGAACTGATGAAGTCCTCATGGCGGAGGCTGCTTCAGAGCTCCGTTACCTCGTCTTGTAGCTCTCTTGCCTTCTCCCTGAGGGACACCACTAGAAGGCACCACTTACAGTGCAAGCACTCCTCCACCTGGCTGACACTAGAAGGAACCTGTAAGCTGCAGTCTGTACCACACCAAACCCGGACCTGAGTGGAAGCCTCAACAGTGTATGGTCCTGCCTGGACAGACACCTTGCAGGTGGAAGCAGAGGAAGAGCTGGAAGTGGCAGTAGTTCTGGTATTACAACATCTTCCAGTCATGCTTCCTGGTCTTCTAATCTGCTGCCTCTCATTTTGTGCCTCTCTTTCCAACAAACCTTCCCCAGCAAACTCTGCTGTAGTTGGCCTGTTTGCTATTCCTTGATCTGAAGGGTTTCCTTTTCCCTGCAACCTCTTTCCTCTCAGCCAGCTTACAGTAAAGGAACGTGAGAGAGAGTTTCCAAACAAACTCCCCCTCACTCTGGACTCTAACTAAACAAGGGGCTTAAGTCTTGGTCTAGTCTCTTGCAGAGTTTTAACTGCTAAAATAAAACTATCTAGTTAGTCCGCATTATATATATGTATAAAAAAAGAATCTTACCTTTCAGGCTTCTCGTCTAAGAGAGGGATGGCAAACTACCTGAAGGGTGGTTCCAAAGAGGATAGAGCTAGACCAGGGCTGGGCAAAATATGACCCGCGGGCCGGATCTGGCCTGCCAAGCCATTCTATCCGACCTGTGGGGCCCCTCAAAAATTTAGAAAATTAACATTTATCTGCCCCTGGCTTGTGTCAAAGATGACATCTTGTCGCTGCTGTGGTAGTGTGTGACAAGGAGAAGGTGGTGGCGGCTAAGCCTGTCTCTTCCTTCTCCGCTGCAGCCACGCAAGCCCTGCCAAGCAGTATGGGGACTGCATCAATGCCCCGGGGCCAGGAGTGACAGGAGCACAGGCTTGCAGGAGTGCTGGCGGGGGCTCTGCCTGCCATGGGTCGGTGGGGGGGGGAGGGAGGAAACAGGCTGTGGGCAAACCCTTCCCCTCCACAAACCACAACCCTCCCCCACACTCTCCCAGGCCCCCACAAAACCCATGCCCATCCCACAGACCACACACCCACATCTATCCACACCCCAACTAATCACACACACAAACACACATACCCTATACTCACCCTCCGACCCACACCCCTCCCACAATATACAAGAGTAAGATTTCATTTTAAGCTTTTATACTATCATCTCGATGTACACTACATAAACGCCTGTAAATCAGGACGAAAATGTTTTTTGAAATGAAATTAATGAATGTTGTAGTACATATTTGAGATTTTTTAGAATATAATTTGGTATTTTTCTGGTTCAGAGATGGCAAAACACCTTGCTGAAAGGAGTTATTCCAGGGTCAAGGGGAGGGACTTCTGATGGCAAAGGTCAGGGAGTGGGACTTCTGGTCCCAAGATGGCAACCAGGGGATCAGGCACCTGTCAAGGGGCGGGCCTACCCATGTGGTCCTCAATGGCTTGCCAAAACTCCGTAAACGGCCCTTCGCCTGAAATAATTGCCTGCCACTGAGCTAGACTGTTCTCAGTGGTGGCAGATGACAGAACAAGGAGCAACAGTCTCAAGTTCCAGCAAGGGAAGTTTAGCTTAGATATTAGGAAAAACTCTCTCACTGGGAGGGTAATAAAGCACTGGAACAAACTACCCAGAGAGGTGGTGGAATCTCCAGCCTTAGACGTTTTTCAGACCTGGCTGAACAAAGCCCTGGCTGGGAACATCTCTTTGGGGATGGTCCGGCTTTGAGCACGGGGTTGGACATGACTTCCCTTCCAACTTTTTATGATTCCATGATGTTAAGAGACTGATCTTTATATTTCCTTATGATTCAGTTTCCCCCTTTGCTTTTTTCTGTTTACAGGTTTTTGGTGTGCTCTGTTTCACTTGAAACGTGTCTTATTTTCCTAAACCCTTTCCAGTTCAGATAAAAGGCAGATGGAAGGAGTCAGGCAGAAGTTTTGACGAATATTTGCCTCTGGTCATAAAGATCCTCTTAAACACTTCTTTAGGCATGGCATTTCCTCACTGTTGAGCACTGGAGGGAAGAGTAGCTTTACTGGGGATGTTAGCTTTTACCTCTGAGTCCAGTCCACCTTTGGGATTTGCCTGCACCAGGATTCTACTGTATGCATTGTCTGAATCTGTGACTTTGAGTTAGAGCTGTTTCTGGCTTACCCCCAATGCTTCTACTGAGCTTTTCTAGGAAGAAATGCTAAGCTCACCTTCATTTATGTATAGCTTTTTCTTTGGCACTCAAAAGCACAGAATCTGAGCAGCTCACATATGCCACTAAATATCTTCAGGGGTTCTCTCTACTAGGATGAGTTGGAATGACCCTTGGGTGTGTCTTTGCACAGTAGAGTCCTATTTCCACAGCGATTCAAAAGGCTGACAGCATTTAAAGCAGTGCAAGTTCCTAATGTAGCTGTTATTCCCCATGTCATTTATCTTACTTGCAATTATGCCCTTCAGCATGTAGCCAGGGAAACGCCCAGAGAACTTTTACCTTTTCTACACAGTATATTTACATTAGTAAGTACACCTCTATGAAGTATATGAAATGCTTGGCTTCACTGCCCACTTCACAAAAATCAAGATATTTTACCAATCCACACCAAGCCAATCAGCTGTTCCTTCGCATATTACAATTAGAGGACAGTCTTTGAAGAATGCGGAGTATCTCCCCTACCTGAATAGCCACCTTTCCCAAAAATACAGACAACATTTAACATCTCTGAAATCCCATCTTTGATGATCATGAAATCGACCCAAACCAAACTCTAGCAGGGTCTTTCCTATCCTGCTGTACGGGTGTGAAACCTGGATGCCATGTTGGAAGCATCTGGAAGCTTTGGAAGATAATTGCTGGTGATGTTTTCAGGAAATTCTCCATCTCAACTGGAAAGAAGAATGAATGCTAGCTTTCTGGATCAAGGAAGCTCTACCAGAATTGAAGTTGTGTTTGTATGACGCTAGCTTTATTGGTTAGAACGTTATAAGGGTGCCTGACAGCCAGCCCCCGAAACAGGTCCTATACTCCCAACTCACTGATGGTCACTGCTCTAGACTCAAATACTGAATCACCCCCATGTACAAGGTATGAAACTCACCTCACTACAGAGGTGGATAGAGGAGAGACACAAAGAGAGAGCTGTGACCTGATCTGCTCCTTCCTCCCAGAGCTACTTCTCATATCTGCAGACAACATGAGGATCTCAGACTGGGCTCCTCAGCCATCTCGGCTCTCTGAGGACTCCCCTATTCACCAAAAAACTATCCTTCTGGTAGTGGGGGGCTGCCAACATTGTTACCTTAGAAGAGCCAGTATCAAAAATCAAAGGTCCACCAGGGCCTAATGGTCCCTCAGACTAGCATGGTTAAGGCGTGCAATGGGGGCGTGTGACTACTTTGTCCAACCTCCGCCAACTCCCAAGCTTGAATGATGGAGCAGCCATCTCTTGCTGGGCTGGGTGGACTGCGTGGGGCGGGGGAGCTGCGGCTCAAGTCCAGAGCAAAACTCCAGCTGGTTTCTGGACACACAGCAGGCCGAGGGCCAGCCCCAAGCGCGCGCGCCCTTCGTGCAGTAATGCAGTAGTAGCGGCTGCCCTGGCACCAGGTCACAAGAGTAAAGGCTTCAAGAACACGCGGAGCAGACAAGACCGAGCTCCTTCTGCAGCAGAGCGTCTCCGCCAGCGCGGGGACACTCCTGGCGCGGCGGCCCGGCCCGGCCCGGCGCGGCACACCGGCACGAACAGCTCCAGCTCCGCGGACTAGCGACCGGCAGGGGCGCAGGTCTGCGCCGGCTTCCTCCAGGCGGGGGCGGGGCCGCAGCAGGGACCGCCCCGCCCCGCCCCGCGCGGGAAGGACGCGGTCTCGCGAGGGCCGCGGGGGGCGGGGCGCCGGCCATGGCGAAAACCGTGGCCTATTTCTACGACCCGGACGTGGGCAACTTCCACTACGGTAAGCGCGGCGGGGCGGGCAGGAGGCCCCGGGGCAACCCCTCTCCGCTGGCCGAGCCGCGTGCGTGGCCGCCTCCCCCGTCCCCTGTCAGCGCCGAGGCCCGGCCCGGCCCGTTGGCCGTAAGCGCCGAGGCGGCTCTGGGGGGGCGCGGGTGGCTTGGCCGAGGCAGGCAGGGCCGGGCTGCTCCTGGGAGGGGAGGGCTGCGCGGCCGGAGTCAGTCGGGTCAGCCCCGTGGTGCTGCGGCCCCTGCTCACTGGGAGCCCCGCGTGTGCCTGACTCACCCGCTCCTCCCTCCGTGTGTTGCAGGGGCGGGACATCCCATGAAGCCTCATCGCCTGGCGCTCACTCACAGCCTCGTGCTGCACTACGGGCTCTACAAGAAGATGATTGTAAGCATCACGGGCGGAGACCAGCAAGACTGGTCTGCTGGGGCTGGTGGTCCTTGCCTTGCGCAGTCTTGTCTAGGAGGTAGACGAAATAGTTACGTCTAAGTGTGCCTGTGAAGTGCAGTCCAGCCTGAGCCATTGTAGCTATCAGTCTAGAACAGGGGTGGGCAAAATACGGGCAAGTGACTGGATCTGGTCCATGGATGCCCCTGTGGCAAATCCCACCTGCTCCTGCTGGCCCAGGGCCAGATCTTGACCGGTGTGCACAGCTCCCAGTGGGGATGTTCCCAGTGCTGCTGCACTTCCCTCACCTCCGGTGGAGCTGCCAGCTGAAGCGTCCCTCTGCTCTTCCAGAGTGGCACAGCAGGGGCGGGAGCTGGAGGCAGGGCAAGCAGAGCAGCACCTGACGAGCTGGAAGCTGCATGCTGTGGGGCTGTTCTGCTCCCCGCATCTCCAGTTGCAGCTCCTGCCCCTGGCACAGCTGTGGACTGCACTGCCTGGGTGAGCTCTGCTGCATGTGCATTTTCCAAGACCTTTCCCGGGGTAGAAGTCAGGCTGATGGGCCTGTAGTTTGCTGGATCCACTTTCCTCCCTTTCTTGAAGATAGACACCACATTGGCCTTCTTTCAATCTTCGGGCACTTCATCAGAACACCAGGAGTTCTTGAAGATCTTTGCCAGGGACTGGGCTATGATGCTAGCCAGCTCCTTGAGTACCCTGGGGTGTAGATTGTCAGGGCCAGCTGACTTGAAGGTGTCCAGCCTCTCAAGGTGTTCCTTCACAAGGTCAGGATTGATGGAGGGCAAGGAATCTCCCTCACCCAGGTCATCCCTGACCACTATGGGACAGGGAGTCCCGTGGGATTGATGAAAGACTGACACAAAATACTCATTTAGTAAGCTGGCTTTTTCCTTGGTGTCGGTTTTCAGTTGTCCCATCTGTTTTAACAGGGGTCCAATGTTGCCCTTTCTTTTTCCTCTGGCTCCCCACTTATCTAAAAAAGGACTTTTTATTGCCCTTGATACTTGTAGCTGGTTGTAGTTCATTTGTAGCCTTGGCTTTCCTCATTCGCTCCCTGCAGGTCCGGACCAATGCGGAATATTCCTCTTTGGAGGTGGATCCCGTCCTCTATTCTTTGTAGGTCTTTCTCTTTAGCTGCAGGAGGTCTGCTAGTTCCCTGGAGAGCCAAGGGGGCTGCTGTGCCCTTTTGCTGCCTTTCCTCCGAGATGGAATAGCATTAGCTTGTGCATCAAGGATCGCTCCCTTGAGGAGCGACCAGTCTTCCTGAACTCCCCTCCCCTATGGGTCGTGGTCCCTTAGGGCTTCACTGGCAAGCCTCCTCAGCTTGTCACAGTCAGCTTTCTTGAAGTCAAGGACTTCTGTGTTGCTGTCTTGCCAGCTTTATGGCAGATGGTGAAGGTGATCAGCTCGTGGTCGCTGTCACCCAGCTTCCCTTTGATCGTTAGATTGCTCCCAGTTGCCAGTATCAGGTCGAGCAGTGCTTTACCTCTCCTTGGCTTGTAGACTTCTTGTGTCAGATAAATGTTGTGCGTGGATGACCTCTACCTTGATTCCTGCATCTAAGCATTTTGTGACCTGGTCATAAAAAGAAACAAGGTTAGTCAGGCAGGATCTACCTGCTATGAATACGTGCTGGTTGCCCTTTAGCATTGCTTTCCCTGCTGGACTCCCACAAATGTGATCCTTAATAATTTTTTCAAAGGTTTTCCTGAGGATAGAGGTGAGACTAATCTGTCTATAGTTACTTGGATCCTCCTTCCTCCCCTTCTTGAAAATAGGGACTGTGCTGGCCCTTTTCCAGTCCTCTGGGACCTGACTTGAGCACCAAGAGTGCTCAAATAGCTGTGCCAGTGGCTCTGCTATGACACTGGCCAATTCCTTCAGCTGCCATGAAAAATGGAGAACATATTTTCTCCATCATTACATTGGATGGGATGCATAGCCATGGCTTGGAGTTCCAGGTTTTGATTGGATGCCAGAGAAAAAAACATTTATAAACAGCTGAGATATTCTAAGCAGCATGCCATGTGGACCACGCCAGTGCAAGCCATGGGCTTTCCAGGCCTCATGCTTTACAGGGAATCCTGCCCCATAACCACTGTACCATGCATGCAGGTGTTCCCTATCCCTCTACCTCAGCTGTGGCCATGGGATCTCCCATTGCATTATGGCCTGCACTGTGCCACCATGGAGCAGGGGCAGGAAGCAGAAGACAGAGGAGGGAGGGAGGGAGAGCCTGGAAATCCTGATAGCAGCTGCTGCTGCAGTCAGAGTGATGGGAGTGGGGGAATGACAGCGAGGGAGCCCAGGGGCCACAGATCAACCCTTTGCAGGCCACCAGGTGGACAGCCCTGCCTTAGCAGTAGCAGTAGCCTGGAGGGTGCTTTAAAGAGTAAGAGCTGGAAGCCCAGGAAGCCTCCCCATGTAGACTGCTGGGAGATAAAGGAGAGGACAAAGTTTTTTTTTCTTTATCTGTCTGCTCTGGGCTGCAATCTTCAGCAGCTGACTGAAGCAGAGCTCCACAGCCAGCTTAGTAACAAAAGAAAATTGAAGTGGCTGGGATAAGTTTATGGAGGGACTAGGGTAACAGAAAGGGGCATTTTAGGTCTCAAGTTTGTGGGGGAAGGGGGCAGAGGGAGATGATGCCGTCCTGGGGTTGCAGAACAGAGTGGAGAATGCTTTTTGTTTGTTTGTTTTTTTTTACCATGCTTCTGAGCTCTGCTGGTTCCACATGGGGCTAGAAAGGCATTTTTCCCCTCATGTTGCTACAGGTGTTAGGGAGGGTTTTTTTTCCTTCCTCAGAACCACTGACTGCTGGCTTCAGCCAAGGTTGAGGATTTTGACCGGCATGTGTAAATGCTGGTGCTGGGACTAAAAAACCCAGAGGTTTCTGATTGATCTCTGGAATGGGTTACTGCTTAACCTGTGATAGGTTAGGATGTTTCTGCTGTTTTTGAGCAACAGGCCTTATAGTTTTACAAGAGAGTTGCTTGCATATCTTAGGAATAGGTTAGATATGCACGTATATGAAGTGGCTTGGATAGGGCTGATCCTATCCTGCCTTGAGATGAGGGTTGGACTAGATCAGTGGAGGGCCAACCGTTTTGGCAAGCATGCCAAATTAGAGTATTTGAGTCCAAGGCAAAGTCTTGGAGTCCAGGCCACCTGCCTCTTTGTTGCTGCTTTCCTCACTGCAGCACTGGGGAGGGGAACAGACAAATTTAGAATGACCCTCTAATAATTAGGTTCTATACATGTAAAACTTGCAGCAGTCATCTTGGATTCAGGTAAATATGATAAATCCCACAGTCTCCCCAAGTACCACTCTGTTTTCTTCCCCCCTGTTGGATCTGCTGCTCTGCTTTCTACTCCCTGCCTTATCTGCTGATGTGTTGCCTGCCCCCTCCCCCATCCAAGGTCAGAAACATAGTAAAAAAACAACAACAAAAACAAACAAAAAACATTCTCCACTCTGTTCTGCAACCCCAGGACAACATCATCTCCCTCTGCCCCCTTTCCCCACAAACTCCATATCACACTTTTGTAAAAGAAAACCTGAAAGAAAATTGCCAATTTTGAAACAAAGAGCAGAAACATAGGGACAAGACGTTGAATTAAATTTTAAATTCAAAATCAGAAATTTGAACATTTGGAAATTTGCTATTAAGGTCCACCCAAAAAGCTATTCCTGCCACTATATGAATGTATTATAAAAGGTCGAAATGAAAATCAACAGACACCGTTCTGTGCTGGAGAGTTGCTATCTATAAATAGATATCTCAAGTTTCAGAGATGCATCTTGCAGACAAGGTTCTTTGGGTAAATCTGATATCTTTCATTAAACCAACTAAATAGTTGGAAAAATTGTTCTTTGCAAGCTTTGGGTACAAACACCCTTTTCTTTTGCACCTGAAAGCTTGCAAAGAACAATTTTTCCAACTATTTAGTTGGTTTAATGAAAGGTGTCACATTTACCCAAAAAATATTGTCTGTCTTTGTCTTTAGACCAACATGGTTACAACCAACACCCCCAAAAGATGCATCTTGAAATCCATGTACTTCTGGACTTTTCCCTAAGTGGCATACAGTATTTGCCTGTGGATATATTAAATCTGTATGTCATGTCGAAGAACTTACTTGTGAAGCTAGATGGCATATTGTGATAATAGTGAAGTGCCCCATAACAGTTTGTGATTATTGTATTTACCCAAATCCAAAATGTTCTTGGATATAAGACTCCCCCCCATAGTTAGATTTTATACATTGAAAAATTATGAATTTATTATAATTTTCCACGTATAGAATCTAATAGGAGGATTGCCTTAATTTTGTCCCTATTTTTGCAGCAGGGAAAGCAGTGGTGGGGGAGGCAGGCTGGGCAGGCAGCTTGCCCCCTGTGATCTGTTCTCCTCCTTTCCCCCCCCCCCGGCTCTGGTATAAGCATCTAAAATGAAGCCTGAAGCATGGTGCATAGCCCCAACTCAGCCACCTTGGGCCCCCCAGCAGCAGGGCGGAGCTGCTAAGCTGTACTGGAGCCATGTTCCATGCCCCAGGCTTTAGTGCAGACGGAGCTTGCTGTTGCTGGAGCAAGGGTAAGGGGGAGGTGGTGTGGGACAAAGGCTGCAGAAGGTGACCATGACAAGGGAAGGGGAGGGGGCCCAAGGCTGTGGGGACAAGTGCCCTATGTAGGGGAAAGGTTGTGGGGGGGGTGCAGTGGGGGCTGACAGCTGCCAAGGGGAGAGGCAAGGGGTGCAGAGGCAATGAGGATGCAGGCATCAGATACGGCTCCAGCACAGGGTTGGGGCTACAGCAGCTGTCTGCCCCTGTGCTGCCTTGTATTCTGTTCCAAGCAGAGTGGCTTCCCTGCCAGCCCACCTCACCCCACCCCCATTGCATGTTAAAGGGAGGAGGTGTAAAAATGTCATCTTGGATTCAAGTAAATATTGTAACATAATATTTGTCTCAATATGGGATAGTGTTTTCTGTGTGAATATTTTAGTTTAAGTTCTTCCCATTATAGTGGATGGTTTGAGATGGGCCATACTAGGACAAGTAGATGACTAAAGATGATCACATCAATTTTTCACTTAAGAGAAATGCCAAAAACACTAGCTCTGATTCCAACTGGATTCCCATCAGGACCAGTTTACTCAGAGAAGCCAAAACCCACCTGCAGTAAAATAAGCTTCCTGGAGACCAGAAAACTCACCAGGATTTAAGAGACTCAATTGGGGGAACAAGGGAAAAATACAGACTGAAGTACATTCAGACAGAAAACCACACAATACCCACTAACTAACCAATCTGGGATAGCAGACTTTAAGATTAAGGATGAAAAGACGGCAAGCCCTGCAAACATAAAATATGTCCAAGGCTGAGTTAGTGGCACCATTGAGAGGAAAGGAAGGGGAGAGGGACAAGGGAGGTTTAAGTTGGATAGTAGGAAAAACTTTCTCACTAAGAGGGTGGTAAAGCACTGGAACAAGTTACCTAGAGAGGTGGTAGAATCTCTCCATCCTTGGAGGTTTTAAGGCCTGGCTGATAAAACCCTGGCTGGAATGATCTAGTTGGAGATGGTCCTGGCTTTGAGCTGGGGTTGGACTAGATCAGTGTTTCCTGACCTTTTCCTGCCCAAGGCACTTACATTAATAAAAGTGTTCTGCGGCACACCGGTTAAGGCATTCCCATCCTCATACCTATTATAGCTCATTCCCACGGCAAAATTTCGCGGCATACCTGTTCATTTCTGACAGCACACTGGTTCTGACTGGACAGGGAACTTTAGAGCTTTAGCAGAAGATTGAAATGAGGAGCCAGAGTTAGATGTTTAGGGATTGAAAGCCCTATTTTGAAAACTGAGACTTGGATGAGGTGTCCAGAAAGCAGGGGGAAGGGGAGAAAGGCTGGAGTAGACAAAGCAGGTTTAGAACCTCTAGAGCAGCGTTTCTCAACCCATGGGTTGTGACCCAAAAGTGGGATGCAAGAATATATGAAAGGGTCGTGAACAGACTTTAAAAATGGATTTTTCCTTTAAAGAAGAAAAATGTGGGAAACGGTGGCTTTTCCTGTGCAGTGATCCTGCCATGTTCCCTCTTAATAGCCTTTTTTCAAGCTGAGCATGTCTGTTCTTTCAGTTGCTCTTCATGTGACTTGCTTTCCAAGCCCTTTATCATTTTTTTTCCTGCCTATCTTTGGCCCTGTCCTTTTTAAAACGTGGAGCTGAAAACTGCACATAAAACTCTACATCAGGTGTTGGTAACATTTTGCAATGGGGGACTGCTTTAACAGAGATTAGTTCCAGGTACAGTCTGCTTCCAACCTAGCCTGTGCCAGAGCTGTCATTGCCACCGCTGCTTTTCTCCTGGCTGCCATGTGGGCCAAGCCCTCTGTAACTGAAATGTTGCTGAAGTCCCCCAGTTCTGTGATGAGAGATTAACAACCTCTGCTCTAAATGAAGCCTAACCAGTGCTGAGTGAAGAGGCTAGTACGTCTTCTGATACCTTCTGGGCACGTCTACATGTGCGCTTCAATGCGCAGTAGGCTATTCTACTGAACATTAAAGTGTCACAGCAAAAACAGTGCTAATACACTAATGCGCGGTAGAATTCTTCTACTGTGCATTTAGCATCACTAAAAAGGTGTTAGCTTTTGCTACTGTGCATTAGAGCAGCCTAATGCACCTTTATGCATAGACAACTAGACTGTCCTCTATGATAGCCACCCTATCAGGAGCTGCGGGGTAGCTTCCCAGAAATGCCAGGCCAGTTACCTCCCCAGTAAAAGGCAAAGAGGGGTGCCTCAAAACCCCAGCCCCCATATCCCTCGTGGGTTTGATCTGCACAGGGGGGAGCCCAGGCTCATGAGAGTCCTGAGGCAGGGTCCAGGGTGGTGGAGGGATTTGGTGCAGCGCCCAGGCTCCTCATGAGTCCTGTGGTTCCACTTCATGAGAGGGGGCCAAGCATGGCTGCGACCTTCTGAGCCTCACAGGGTGTAAGGCCCTAGGGTGAGGGGGCCAGGCATGGTTGCAGCCACCTGAGCCCCATGGGGTAGAAGACCCCAGAGGAGCCCCAGTGAGGGGGAACTGAGGGCAGGAGCCCAGTATGTGGGGCAGGGGCCCAGTGTGTATTTGTGTATGTTTATGTAGAGTTGCCCTGAACAGGGCCAGGGAAAGCTTAACTTGGGTTGGGAACTTGGCTGGCCACTACCCAGATGAGGGTCATGGGAGAGGGCCCAAGAGACTATACGTCTGCCACCCAAGGTGTGATCCGGATAAAGCCCCAAGGCCTACGGGAGCTGCTCCAAGAGGGAGCAGGGCAGAACAAGTCAATGCAAGAGAAACCCTGTGAGTGGGGTTGGAGTGTGAGAGGCCCTAGTGAGAGGAGGGCAATGTGAACGTGTGTGTGAAAGAGGCCTGACAGTGAGGGCTAAGTTTGGTCTGGCTTTAGGCTGAGTGAATAGCAGGAACTTATGATGCCACCTGCGAGGCATGGGCCACCGTGTAGGTAAGGTTCGGAGTGGTGGATAGTGCCCCCTGGCATTGGGGCCTGTAATGGTTAGTCCTCCTGCATTTTCCACCAGTTATGGGAACAGCAAAGTCCTGGCAGGCGAAACTGGGTGGACTGCCCTATAGAGACAGGTGGGCAGGCCGACTCGAGACTCGACTCCAGGCTTGCCCTGTCACAACCTCTAACGGTTTTGAAAGTGTACATTTTGATTATGAGGCAAAAGTTAAGGCTTTAGTAATTTTGAGTAGCTGTAGTTTTCCATTATATATGCATAATATTGTTAACTTAGTTAAACATGTATCTTAAGTACAAATTTGGAGAATTCATGTTATAAGAATATTCATTTGAATCCATGCATGAACATAGTGAGACCAAGCACAAAGGGGAGTAGTTTCACACTGACACATCAGTTTGAGGTGTTTATCTATTTGGAGTTAATTTGTTGGTGAGAATTCTACAAATCAAAGTCATTTGAGCTTTGAGTAGATACTGATTCTTGTGTGTCCTTCTTTTGGAGGTTTTTAAACCATACCAGGCATCCCAGCATGATATGTGTCGGTTCCACTCAGAGGATTACATAGACTTCTTGCAGCGAGTGAGTCCCAACAACATGCAAGGATTCACCAAGAGCCTCAATGCCTTCAATGTGGGTGATGACTGGTGAGTATTCTGTGCCTTGTAGGTGAATGGGAAGGACTAGGGTTAAGAAAAGGACTAGGACTAAGAAACCTTGTAAGAAACCTTGTGGGATTTAGAATGGTATATATCTGTCTGGATTGCAGGACAGACTGGACAAAGTCAGTTCTCAAGTGTATATATGCTATGTTATTATAGACCCCTTGTAGATTTGGAGCTGCTGCTGACATAGTCCAAACTGTGCACTGATTTAACATATACTAAATGTATTGTTCTTCCTGTCCTTTTGTTTTCATGCATTTCTAACCCATCTGGAATACTGCATGTGGTTCTGGTCAGCGGTGTTCACCTAACATGAATTTAAAGTGGAATAGATACATGGAACAGCTTGCTACATGGGTCAGGGAAACGGAGGCCTATCCAGTGGAAAGAGATAAACGGGCTTGGCTTGTTTAGCGTAGCAGAATTAAAGCTGAGAGGGGATGTGACTGCCTTAGGTTGGAAACAGACATCAGTTTTTGTTGCTTTTATGCTGCCATAAAAACTTTTATGGTGACAGCAAGGCCAAGCAAACAGATGTCCATGCCCCTTGTTATGCCACAAATATATCAGTGATGAAGGTAGCATCAATAGGTGCCACTGTTTAGCAGTTGGTGTCTGCTTACTGTATGGTGCAGGGCAGCCTGTACTCTCCAGCCACCCCAGGTTGGCGCTCCAGGGGCTTGTGTGGCCTAGTCCTGTGCACCCCAGAAATAGCCATATAGGATCAAGCCCTTCAAATGTTGGGCATACTTGACCAGGTTTCCCTGCTTACTAAGACACATTCTGAAGATCCCAGGGACATATCTAGGTAGGAGGGGAAACCTTAACTTTCCATATTTACAGAGATGTGTCCTGGAGATCCTGAAAGCCTGACTTGGTAAGAGGGGACCCCCCAGTCCCTGACTTCCTTGACTTACAGAATTGCACCTTGGAGATCCCAGGGGAATGTCTTGGTAAGCAGGGAAAGCTGGGCTGGTGCTCCCAGGACTTTCAGGGCCTGATCCTGCACAGGAATTCTTGGGGTTTACAGGACTGGGCCCCTTAAGCCCTGGGAGTACATGATGCCAATTGATGCTGCAGGACAACAGTTTACATAATGAACTGAAATGGATGATATGTGCCAGGGCACATCCTGGCATAGCTAATCCACTTCATGTGATGATGTCTGTTTTTACCCTTCTGTAAATAAAGGAGAGAAATAAATGCCAATGAGGGGGAAGAGCAACTTGTCCTAGTATTGCCCTTTAGGTTAAGGAGAAATGTATATCAATTAGCGGTGAATAAATTTAAATGGGAAGTTAGCCATTAGAGGAGTGAGGATCTGGAACAGTGTTCCATTTGTAGTAGTGGAAGCAAGAAATCTAGCTGGTTTTAATACATAGCTTATGAGCAAGCTTGTATGATGATGTTGCTTGTGATAGCCAGGGACTGGACTATATAATCTAGGAGATCACTTTCAGTCCTTTGGTCCTGTTGTCCAAAAATCCTACTGGCTAGAGTAGAATTGGGTGATGAAGATGGGGCGCAATTTAATGCTACTGTGAGCAAGAACAGCATGTATCCATGGATACAATTTGCTGCTTATAGCCAAGGAGCTAAGAAGCACCTTCAAAATAACAGCCTATAGCCCTAAGGGAAGTGGTGTGAGAGCAGACATCTGGACCTTTTGTGTTATCTTTTGCTCTTATGCTGTGTGAAGTCCTGCTCTCTCCCTTAGGTAGGGGCTTTGTGTCTTCTCTTTGTGATCATCCCCCTGAGACACACGTGGCATAGGGCAGAGTTCATTATGTAACACTTTTCAATCTCCTGAGCCTGTTGTATATCTCCTGATCAAGGTGGATTCATGGCAAACTGCCCATCCAGCTTTGTGATTGCATTGGGTCTGCTGCCTGCTGCACACTGTGTACAGTGAGTGGGGTTCCAATGATTGCAGATTAATTCCTTTACGAAAGAGAGTGTTCTTTAACCTGTTTGCTTTGTTAGCCACTGAAAATATCATCCTGGTTTTATCCCTGGATGTCTGTGTCAGGAGTTGGAAGGTGGAGTTTGCTTCTGTTTGAATTGTACATTTTTTATTTTTTATTTTTTTAGCCCAGTATTCCCAGGCCTCTTTGAATTTTGCTCTCGCTATACTGGGGCCTCCCTACAAGGAGCAACACAGCTGAACAACAAGGTATTGCTGAGTTGATAGGTTTTTCCTCTTCATACTACTGTTGGACAAAAGACCAACACATAGGTTCAGCAACCAAGATCTTTGAGTGACACACACAGATCAAGTGGGGCAAGACACTGCTTTAGAACTGATGTTGCAAACACTGATCCATTACTGCATAAGTAGCTTAACTTGAGGGCAAAGTTGGTACTTCTAAAGGGTATGGAGTAGGAGTGAGACGGGAGAATGCTGTTATTATAATCTAGTCTTGGGGTAGGGTTGAATTTCCTGCTGTCTGGCAGGCATGGTATTAGGATTGTTGCTACTTTGCTGCCATCTTTGAACTAATTTATTCCTCCTTTGTTTAGATCTGTGACATTGCAATAAACTGGGCTGGAGGTCTACATCATGCCAAGAAGTTTGAGGTAGTGAATGAAATCTAAGTGTGTGTCTTGCTAAAGCCAAGCTTTTTGGTACTCTTCTGACTCCATTTTATTTTCTTTCTTTGGTAGGCTTCTGGATTTTGTTACGTCAATGACATAGTTATCGGGATTCTGGAACTGCTCAAGTAAGGACCTGGTGTGAATACAGCTGCTGTACTATTCTGGATTGGAAGCAATGTTGTGCATGTAGGCCGGGGATGGTATTGCTGTGTGATAGTGCTGTAGTAGCAGCATGGAAGCTGAACTTCTCTATATTGTAAAAGGGATTTGCTCTGGTTAACCCTTTGTTGATAAATATGAAGCAGTGCTCATCAGAGGAAAATGTTTGAACCGTTTGTATAAACCTACTAGATTGGAAATTCAGCTGTCTTGGTTTAGGAAACAGATGTAAGTATCATGTGGACAGCTTGAAGGGACCCTCTGCTTTGGGCAGAGTATAGTTATGATATAAAAAAATGAGAATACAAAAGAATGGTGGAAAAGCACTCAGAATTAATCAGGAGCTTTTGCCTCTTCCAACATTCTGTTTTGATCACCCCATCTCAGACAAGATATTGCAAAATTGGAGGTGGTTCAGATGTGAGCAATGAGAAGTGTAGGGGGCCAGATAGGGTTTTAGAGTAAGAGACTCAAATTAGTGTTGCATAGAAGTAGTTCTGGAGGTGGAGGTCACTGTGCATTCTTCGGCCCCCTGCATCCCTCCAATCCTCTACAGGCTCCCTGTATATCACCTCCCATACCATCTGTTTCTGGGACTACCTGCAACTTCTTCAGTGTCCTCCATGCAGGGGTGTGTCCCAGTGGCTCTGTGTTCCTATTCCTTCCCTGTTTCTTCATGATACAGCTCTTGTGGCATCCCATGCCTCTTCCTTCTCTTTAGTCCCATACAAGGTACTGTGTGCCCCAACACCCCTCTCCCATGCCTGGGACTCTGGAGACATCCCAATATCCTCCCTTTCCCATGCTGTGTTTTCAGTCTGTCCCCAGTCTTGTCAAGGAATATGTGCAAGATCTCTTTTTTTTTTCCTTTCCACCTTTTATTATCTAAGAGAGCAATTGTTTGGGGGACCAGCAGGTGGAATTCTACTTGCTGGGGTCATGAGGTACAGTACTAGTATGCTAGGAAGCATTAATTGGTGCCATCAAACAGTTGTTTAATTTATGGACAATTGTGATGGTCCTGTGGCTGTACTAACCTGATGTTGGGAACCAATTTTTCCTCTTCTCCTCCTCCCCCTCTTTCTCTCCCTCAGTTTTTCCCAAATTATTAAGGTTCTAGGCACTGAAGCCAAGACCCTGCCCCCCCCCCCCCCCGAGATGTTGGAAATGATTGGATGTGGCATCCATAAATTGTCATGTTGGAGATAAATACACCACACTTCATAATATTTCTACAGGGTCTTCATAGACTTCAAAGATGTTATAAAAATTCAAAATGAACAGCATAGAGATAGGGAGATCAAGATTCTGTATTCTATCTCACAATGCAAGAACAGGACATGTTTAATAAAGGTGAAAGTTAGAAAATTCAGAATTGATAAAAGAAAATGTTTTTCCATAACACACAAACTTTAAACTACAGGAATCAAATCAGTAACTAATTAAGAGTGCTTAGAGGGGAGACCTGAGGGGATGGCTTCCCTATGTCTGCCAACTCCAGGACTCCTTATACCATCTGTAGCATCTGGCACTGGATGCTAGTAGAAACAAGACAATGGAATAAGTTGGTTTGTATGGTAATTTGACAATCCTTGGAAGAAAGTCAGTTTATAAAAAATTATCTTTTCTCTGCCTTTCATTAGTTCGGTCATTTTACCTTAGGTCTTTGGACATGCTTCTGGCTATTTTATGCTATGTAAGCAGTGAAGAGCAGACGGAAGTCTTTTCTAAGGCTTGGCTACCAATTTCCTGATGTCACAGAATTGCTGTATATTATGTAACCAGTCTAGCCAGCTTACTGCATTTTGGTCCCCCCACACATCATGGGAGCATAAAAACAAAGTACACTGCCCTCCTGCTGTTCCTAATCTGGGAACCATTGCAAACTAGCATGAATTAGCACTGAATGCCTATTGATTTCTGCCTTACATACCTGGTGGTACAGGAGGAATAATAAATAGCATAAGTTAGAGTTAACTTCTGGGTCCACAATGAATTCCATGGTCAGGGAAGCCAAACAAATGCCTTAGAGCTGACTTTGACTCAACTGGTGCTGCCCTCTTGAAAGAACTCCAAGTACTCCTCATGTGTCCACACCTTGAGGCACTGGAATACAGATGGAAGAGTGACTGCTTGTTTCCTTCCTCAAATGATTCTACTGACTCCCCATTCATTTCAGAATATATTTAAAATTGCTGTAGCTTTTAAAGATTAACTTGCTGTCTCTCACCCGGGGCTGCTTGTACTATGCTCCCACATGTACCTGCCTCACATGGGTCAAACTGCCCCAGCCAGTGCACACAGCTTCCTGGTGGGGCTGCTGCTGTAGTTGCTTAGGTACTGCTCAGCTCTCCCCCGCCTGCCTCTCCCTTCATCAGCTCCTCTTCCTCCTGCCCCTGTTGTTCCACGTGGGGCAGCAGGCAGCAGCGTGGGGAAGTTGTAGGGATGTATGCTGGGCAGTAGATGCCCAGCTAGGTTGGGGGAGGGAAGCTGGAACTGTGTGGCTTCTGCCCCAGCATGCAAGGCTCCAGCTCCTGGCTGCTTTCCACCTATTCAGCTGCCTGGCATGTTGAGCAGCCACCTGTGGGTGGCTTGGTGGGTAGGAGGTGGCCTGGAGCTGGAGCCCTGCACACTGGGGCGGCAGCTGCCTGGCTGCAGCTTCTGCCCCCACTTGGCTGGGCATCTGTTACATGGCACATATCTCCATGGCTTCCCCATGCTGCCTGCTGCCTGGAGCAGTACAGGAGGGATAAGAGGTGGAGCCTCCAGAAGAGTGGGGAACTGAGTAGTATCTGGGTGGTTGCAGCCCTGCCAGGAGTTGTGGCGGTGTCTGACATATGTGGGTGGGGCTTGGCCCCATACAGAATGCTGGGGCGGGGGGGGGGGGGGGGGAAGTGGCATGAGGTTATAGATTTCATAGACATTAGGGGCTGGAAGGGACCTTGTGAGATCATCGGGTCCAGCCCTCCCCTCCCACCATAGGTGGAAAGTCAGCTGGGATCAAGTGACCCCAGCAAGAAATACATCCACCCCTTTTTTTGAAGGAATACAGAGTAGGTGCTTGCACCACCTCTGAGGGGAGTTTGTCCCAGACCTTGGACACACGCACCGTAAATAACATTTTTCTTATCTCCAGTCTAAATCGGCCTTCCTGGAGTTTATGGCTGTTAGACCTTGTTATCCCTTGGGGAGCTCTGGTGAACAGGTGTTCTCCCAGGTCCTGATGTACCCCTCTTATGTAATTGTAAACTGCCACCAAGTCCCCCCTGAGCCTTCTCTTCTCCAGACTGAAGAGTCCCAAGTTCATCAGCCTCTCTTTGTACGGCCTTCACTCCAGGCCTTGGATCATATGAGTGACTCTCCTCTAGATTCTCTCAAGCTTCTCCACATCATTCTTGAAGTGGTGGCCCAACACTGGAGGCAGTACTCCAGCTACGGTCTCACTAGGGCCAAGTAAAGCAGGAGGATGACTTCCCTAGTTTTGCTTGAGATGCATTGGTGGATGCATGCCAGAGTTTGGTTAGCTTTGCCAGCCACAGCATCACATTGGTGGCTCATATTCATCTTGTGGTTAATCAAGACCCCCAAGTCCCTTTCAGTCATGGTGCTAGTGAGCGTAACACTGCTGAGCCTGTAAGTGTGCTGGGGGTTCTTCCAACCGAGGAACTTTACCGAACACCTTACACTTCTCTGCATTGAAGGCCATCAGGTTTTGATCAGCCCACCTTGAGTGTGTGTCCAAGTTGGCCTGTATCCCCAGCCTGTCCTGTGGTGTGACTGCCCTCCCCCATAATTTGGTATTGTCCACGAACTTGGCCAGTTCACATCCAACTCCCGAATCCAGATCATTAATGAAGATGTTAAAAAGTAGAGTCCCAAGTACCAAGCCCTGAGGGACTCCACTGGTCACTTGCGCCATGTTGATTTGCTTCCTTCAACTAGTATTCTTTGGGTCCAACCCCATAGCCAGTTGCCTAGCCATTGGACCATATGATGATCAAGGCCACCGTTCCCTAGCTTAAACATGAGGACATCATGGGGAACTAGGTCAAAGGCCTTCTTGAAGTCCAGATATATGACCCCCACATCATCTCCCTTGTCCAGGGCACTTGTTATCTGGTTATAGAAGGAGATGAGGCTTGTCAGGCATGACCTGCCAGTCACAAAGCCATGTTGGCTGGCATTCAGAAGCTTGACTTCTGTCGGTCTGGTGCTGATGGATCCCTTGACAATTTGCTCGAGGATTTTTCCAGGGACAGACGTAAGGCTGATTGGTCTATAGTTCCCCGGGTCATCCCTCTTACCTTTCTTGTAGATAGGGACCACATTTGCTCTTTTCCAGTTATCTGGGATCTTGCCCGAGCACCATGATTTTTCTAATATCTCTGCCAAGGGGGATGCAATGATGTCTGCTAGCTCCTTCAGGACTCTTGGGTGCATTCTGTCTGGGCCCGCAGATCGCGAGTAAGAACCCAGACTTAGTAGGGCTCACAGAAACCTGGTGGGACCCTACCTACGACTGGGCAGTGGGCATTCGGGGGTACACCCTATATAGAAGAGACAGAACAGAGAGGAAAGGTGGGAGGGTTGCGCTCTATGTCAAAGAGCACCTCACATCATCAAGGATTAGCTTCGGGTTAGAGGAGGGTCAGGCAGAGACACTATGGGTCAAACTAAAAGGGGGGCGTGGCGAAAGGGACCTTACGGTGGGTGTCTACTACAGACCACCCAACCAGGGGGAAGAGCTAGACCAGGACTTCTCCACTCAGCTTATGGAGGTGGTTAGGTCAAGGGTTGTTGTTGTCACGGGTGACCTAAACTACCCAGACACTTGCTGGGAGGAGCAGACAGCCAGGTCTGACTGCTCGCGTAGGTTCCTGGCTGTATTACAGGACCTTCACCTTATCCAGGAAGTGCACAGCCCCACTAGGGGTAACGCCTTGCTGGACCTGGTCTTGGCCATGGGGGATGACCTGGTGAGGGGACTGCAGGTCCTTGACCACCTGGGCAATGGCGATCATCACCTGCTGGATTTCACTATCCAATGCAGGGTGTCAAGGGCTTACACTAAGGCTAAAACCCTTGACTTCAGAAGGGCCAACTTCAATGAGCTTAGGAGACTAGTGGGGGAGGCACTAAGGGCCCAGAAGGTAGAGGAGATGTGAGTCCATGAGGGATGGTCGTACCTTAAGGGGGCAATCCTCCAGGCCCAAAGAATAACAGTCCCTGAGAGAAGCAAGGAGGGTAAGAGTGCTCAGAAACCCTCTTGGCTCAGCAAGGGCATTCAGGAATGCCTGAGGACTAAAAGGGGGGCATACAACCAGTGGAAGGGAGGAGCTATCACCAAGGAGGAGTACTCCTCCTCGGCCCGGGCTAATAGGAAGGCTAATAGGAAGGCCAAGGCAGAGATGGAACTCAGGCTACCATCCAGGATTAAGGACAACAAAAAGTCCTTTTTCAAGTACATTGGGAGCAAGAAGAGGGCACCAGGCAATGTAGGGCCCCTGCAAGATACAAACAGGAATCTTGTGGCAATGCCAGACAAGAAAGCTGATATTTTTAACAGTTTCTTTGCCTCTGCTTTCCTGAACCAGGGACTGGGATATCCCACCTACCAGAGGTAGGGACAATCTTGGGGATAACTCTATCAAGCCTTCAGTCAGTGCAGATGTAGTTGGGGATCTTCTGGAAGGGCTAGACATTTTTAAATCTGCAGGTCCAGATGCCCTCCACCCAAGGGTGTTGAGGGAGCTGGCGGGGTCATCGCGGAGCCCTTGGCCCGGCTATATGAGCATTCATGGTCATCTGGCCAGGTGCCGGGGGATTGGAAACTGGCTAACATGGTCCCTATTTTCAAGAAGGGGAGGAAGGAGGACCCAAGTAACTATAGGCCTGTAAGCCTCACCTCGGTGCTTGGGAAGATCTTGGAGAGAATCATCAAGGAGCACATCTGTGGGGGGCCTGCAGGGGAGAACATGCTCAGGGGCAATCAGCGTGGGTTCATCAAAGGCAGATTCTGCCAGACCAACCTGATTGCCTTTTATGACCAAGTAACTAAATCCTTGGATGATGGTGTCGCCGTGGATGTAGTCTTTCTAGACTTTAAGAAGGCCTTTGACACTGTCTCTCATCCCATTCTCATTAATAAATTAAGTGACTGTGGCATTGATGCCTACACAGTTGGATGGGTAAAAAATTGGCTGATGAGGCGCACCCAGAGAGTAGTGGTGGATGGGTCGTACTCAACCTGGCGAGATGTGAGCAGTGGGGTACCCGAGGGCTCGGTCCTCAGGCCCGCACTGTTTAACATCTTCATCAGTGACTTGGACGAGGGGGTGGAAAGCACACTGTCCAAGTTTGCTGATGACACTAATATGTGGGGTGAGGTGGACACACTTGAAGGGAGAGAGAGGCTGCAATTAGATTTAGACAGACTACAAAAGTGGGCAGATGAGAATAGGATGGGGTTCAATGTAGAGAAATGCAGGGTGCTGCACCTTGGGAGAAGGAATCCACAGCATACATAGAGGCTGGGGAGTTCCCTTCTTGAAAGCACAGAGGTGGAAAGGGAGTCATTATTGACTCCAAGATGAACATGAGCTGCTAATGCCAGACCTCAGCCAGCAAGGCCAGCCATACTTTGTCATGCGTCGTAAGGTGCATCTCAAGCTGGTCCAGAGAAGTGATACTCCCCCTCTGTGCGACTTTGGTCAGGCTGCAGTTGGAGTACTGCGTCCAGTACTGGGTGCTGCATTTCAAAAGGGATGTGGCCAGCCTGGAGAGAGTTCAGAGGAGGGCCACGTGTTTGGTGAGAGGGCAGCAGGACAGGCCCTACGAGGAGAGACTGAAGGACCTAAACCTGTTCAGCCTCAGCAAGAGGAGGCTGAGGGAGGACCTGGTGGCTGCCTACAAGCTCATCAGGGGAGATCAACAGCAAATAGGCAGAGCCCTTTTCTCCCCCGTACCACCTGGGGTGACAAGGAACAATGGTAATAAGCTGATGGAGAATAGGTTTAGGTTAGAGATCAGGAGGCAATATTTTACAGTTAGGGTGGCCAAAATCTGGAACCAACTTCCCAGGGAAGTGGTCTTCGCCTCTACTTCGGGCAAATTCAAGAGGAGGTTGGATGATCACCTGTCTAGGGTCTTGTGAACCCAGCATTCATTCCTGCCTGTGGCAGGGGGTCAGGCTAGATGATCTGTTCAAGTCCCTCCTGACCCTAGCTACTATGAAACTTATGAATGTCCAAATTATGAATGTCCACTTCCTCAAGGTATTCCCCATCTGATCCACATTGATTTTAGGCCTGTCACCTGCTCCTGGTTGTTTTGTGCCGTTTCTGACAGTGCAGTCCTCCTGGGAGGGTGAAAAACCGGTGCAAAAAAGTCATTTAGGAGATTGGCCTTTTCTTGGGCATCAGAAGTCAGTTGCCTCATTAGATCTCTCAGGGGCCCAATGCTATCCTTGTTCGTTTTCCAGCTTCCCACGTATCTGAAGAAGGACTTTTTGTTGTCCTTGATTCCCGTAGTTAGCCTAAGTTCAGTTTGTGCCTGAGCTTTCCTCAACCGCTCTCTATACGTGCAGGTGAGTGCAGAATAATCCTCTTTGGTATTGCTTCCTGTTTTCTAGCTGGTATAGGCTGCTCTTTTGAGCTTAATAAGGTCCAAGAGTTCTTTATTCAGCCATGGGAGCTTCCTTGCCCATTGACTGCATTTCTTGTAAGATGGTATGGGTTTGCCCTGTGCAAATGACCAATCCTCATGTATTCCCTTTTCGGGGGGAGGGGGCGGGGGGAATGGCCTTTAATTGCCTGACTGACCAATTCTCTCTGTTAGCAAAAGTCAGCCTTCCCAAAGTTTAGGACTTCTGCTTTACTGCTGGGTTTGCCTGCTCTTTGGTGAACTAAGAAGGTGACCAATTCATGGTTACTTGTCACCAAGCTTCCCATCAATCCGCAGATCTCTCACTAGGTCCGCCCCATTGGCCAGGACCAGATCAAGCAATGCCTCTCCCCTAGTCAGCCCATAGACCTCCTAGGTTAGGTAGAGGTCATCAGTGCATGTCAGGAAGCTATGTGACCTGTCAGATTTGGCCGTGCACTCGTCCCAAGAGATGTTAGGGAAGTTGAAGTCCCCCATGGTGATCATGAATCAGGAGCACGCGGCCTTGACCAGTACCCTGTTGAATTCCCGATCTAGGTCTTCCTCTTGGTGGGGAGGTCTATAGTAGACTCCTGCAAGTAAGTCACCCTCCCCATGTTCTCCTCGTATCTTGACCCAGAGGGTCTCAGGATGCCCTTCCTGGTTTGGAAACTCATCTGCAGTGAGGTGAGATGATCCTCGATGTAGAGAGCTATACCCCCACCCCACTTCCTGACCCGGTTTCTCCTATACAGGTTATAACCCTCTATTGCCACTGACCAATCATAGGTGGAGTCCCACCAGGTCTCTGTAATTCCTACCAGGTCATAATCATTTTCACATAGAAGGGCGAGTACCTCATGCTTATTTTCCAAGCTCCTGGAGTTTGTGTACAGGCAATTAAGTCTTCCATGAGAAGCCCAATGTTTCCCTGAGGGATGAAGCGGGACCTTTCCTTGGTTTGCTCAAGTTATTGGGGCAGTGCAGTACAGGTGGACTGCACCTGCACTGCACTGCCTGGGTGAGCTCTTCTGCATATGCCCCCTGACCCTCCCCCCTCTCCCTGTACCCCTGGCCAGCTCCCAGGACCTAGTGTGCAGGCAGCTACAGCACATACATGTGTGCACCCCAAAACCCTACACATGCAGACTATTTTGAGCTATTATGCAATTGCCTCTATTTGCACTACTCAAAAACAAAACAGGACAAAATTTTTTTTTAAATAAAATTAAAATATGTTATAATAGATGTTTAATTTTTATTATCTGATTTGTTTTTTATCTGTGGCTTGTTAAAATGTGGGCCTCACACAAAACCTTTCAGAAGGTATCAACAGCTCACCAAAACTCATATAAGTGGGCCTTGAGCCAAAATAATTGCCCACCCCTGTAATAGAAGAAAGTATTTTGGGACGCTGCTTATTCGGAAGATGGTATGTAAAGTGTTACATTATAGTCTAAAGCCTATTTGATATACTTCATAGAATTTAGGGTGGTACCAGAAGAGATTATTTGGTAGGAAAGTCTCTGAAGTGTTGGGCAAGGTGTGTGGGATTTTTTATTTATTTATTTTTTTTGGTAGTCTTTTATTAGACCAGCTGTATAGTTGGGAGAGACATTAGACAAGTATTCAGGCATGAAGTGCCCTTCTTCAGGTCTTTGTGCCTGAAAGCTTGTCCAATGTCTCTCCCAACTATACAGTTGGTCTAGTAAAAGATATTGCCAAAAAAACCCTTACTTCTCACATTTTCTGCACCATTACATCTATAACACTATGTCAGCTCTACTAGTTTGAAGGGTTATGTACCTTTGTGAGGATGGCTTTTTGGAGTTCCGTGGGCACGTGAATTCATGAAAACAGTTGGTATTTTTCTACGTGAAATTCTAGGTGAATGGCATAACGCTTGTTTTCTTTCCTGTTTCTGGCAGGTATCACCCACGTGTTCTTTACATTGATATTGATATTCATCATGGAGATGGCGTTCAAGAGGCTTTCTACTTGACAGATCGTGTCATGACTGTGTCTTTCCACAAATATGGGAACTACTTTTTTCCTGGTACAGGTACAGAACCTCCACTGCCAGTGAAGAGCAGATGGCTGGGTCTCGTTTTGGTCTCTTTTGCAATCATTGCCTTCACATACTAGCATGAGATGCTGGGGTTCAGGACACGAGAGAATTGATGTGGGGGAGAAGCAGGTAATGCTGGAGTGATGGGGGAGTGGTTGGGTGATGGATATTAGGGCTGTGCGAAATGAGCCCTATTGGATTCGGATTTGGCCCAAATCAGGGACAGTGTTTCGGATCACTGCCCCGATTTCATTTGCCAAATCCGAATCTGATGATTCCATGCTGATTCAGAGAATCAGCAATTCGGACATGGACACAGCTTTAAAAGTTTTTTCTGTATACCTCAAGGTACCAGCGTGGCTCGTGATCGCTGCAGTGGTGGGGCGCATGGAGCATCCCACAGGAGCATGGGGGGGTCTCTCCAGTGTGCTTGGCAGTGAACCTGGAAGTGGACCGGAAGTAGTTCTGGTCCACTTCCAGGTCTTCTGGGGAGCGTGCAGGGGGACCCTGAGTGTTCTCCCAGACCCAGGAGACACCAGCTGCTGGGGTGGGGAGGGGAGGGGGACGGGGGCGCTCCCCTGTGGAGCAGGATGTGGATCGGAGGTGTTTCTGGTCCACTTCCAGGTTTGCTGCCGAGCGCACTGGGGAGCCCCCTGTGCTTCTGTGGGACTCTACATCTGCCCCAGCACTGCAGCATTCAGAGCCCCTGCTACCTAGAGGTATGTAGAGAAAACATTTAAAGCTGTATCTACGTCCGAATCGCTGAATCTCTCTGAATCAGTTTGGAGAGGTTAAACGGTCCTCTGATTTGATTCGGATTTGGAGATTCGGCCACTGAATTGGACCGAATCTCCGCTGAGCCAAAGCTTCTCGCAGCCCTAATGGATATCCTCCTGCAGTAGTTTGCAGTGATTTGGAAGAGATCTTTGTGTCATGGTTGCATCAGTAGGCTTAAATTTTAGTTTTCTGTTACCATGCCCATGATATGCTCAGTAGGTGTCATTCTGAGAGACAGCCAACATGGCTTTGTTATGGGTAGGTCATGCCTGACCAATCTCATCTCCTTCTATGACCAAGTGAGACATCACATGGACAGGGGAGGAGAGGTTGATGTCATTTACTTGGATTTCAAAAGAGCCTTTGACTTGGTTTCCCATGATGTCGTCATGACACAGTTGGGTAACTGCGGCCTTAACAACCTTACGTTCAAGTCTTCAGAATCTGGAATGGACTCCTTCCAGAAGTAGTGCCATCACCTACTCTGGACACATTCAAGAAGTGTTTGGATGATCATCTTGCTGGGGTCATCTGACCCCAGCTGACTTCCTGCTCTTTGGGCAGGGGGCTGGACCTAATAATCTCACAAGGTCCCTTCCAGCCCTAATGTCCATGAAGTCTGTGAAATCTATATTTCAGAGCTGATCTTTGTGTGCCATGACTCTTATAATGTTTTTTAAACTTGAAAGCTTGCTAAAAAAAATTTTTCTAAATAATTTAAGTTGGTCTAATAAAAGATATCAGATTAATCCAAAGAACCATGTCTGCCTATGTCCTTAGACGGCTACAACCTATACCCCTATGATTCTTCTTCCTTTCTCTGACCAGGTGACATGTATGAGGTTGGTGCAGAGAGTGGCCGATATTACTGCCTAAATGTGCCTCTGCGAGATGGCATTGATGACCAAAGTAAGTAAAAAAATATTCATTGTCATCTGCTGTCACTGTTGTCTGTTCTTTCCATTGATTCCATAGCCATGATGACAGCCTTTATTTTTCTCTAAAGGTTATAAGCACCTCTTCCAGCCAGTGATTAACCAGGTGGTAGACTTCTATCAGCCCACATGCATAGTGCTACAGGTAGGAAAGCAAGCTGTGTGCACAAGCATTTTCCTTGCTTAATATATGGATAATTGCATGTTGTCGAATATATGAATCTATGTTCCCTGAGGGATATGGATGGGTGGGTGGGTGGATGGGTGATGGCCAGCTGACCTTTTGCTGGCGGCTCTGGTGATTGGATGTAGCAGTGGGTGCTGCTGGTCTACTATGGTCTGCATCTGAGAGGGAGCGCTCTAACTGGAATTAAGCTGTGCTTCTTCTGTTCCATAGTGTGGTGCTGATTCTCTGGGTTGTGACCGCCTGGGCTGCTTTAATCTCAGTATAAGAGGACATGGGTAAGTTCAGTAGGGATGTGGAGAGGGCATTTAAAAATCCCTGCTTGTAGTCTGAAAAAATAAACGTCCTTCACTGGTGAGATTCAAGCTCTAATCCTGGTACCTCAGCATCAGCAAAAGACTATAGGAATCCTATCCCAGTTTTTGGGATAGGAAAATCTCTTCCAAACTAGGGAATATGATTCTGCAGAAGCAAGCTCTCCCAGTTATGACTGGGGTCTCACAATGCTTTCTCCAGCAGTACCGTGCCAGCGTGCGTGAGTGCGCAGATTGAATTCCTCTCAGTTCATGGAGCTGGTTTCCATTGAGGCAGGTTGTGGATTGCCTGGGTTAGAAGCCCTGAACTCTGAGGGTATCATATAGATAGGTATGTTATTGGGTTAAGACTGGTGCTGTTTATGGAATGCTCTGATGATTTGCACTGATTGTGCTGCTTTGTATTTCTAGAGAGTGTGTGGAATATGTAAAGAGTTTCAACATCCCCCTGCTTGTATTGGGAGGAGGAGGCTATACTGTTCGTAATGTGGCACGATGCTGGTGAGTCTTTTACATGCTTGCTTAGAAATGCCCTATTTGTTAGAAAAGGGGTTGAAGGGCCTACTCACTTGTAACTGATATGGGATTGAACTGGTTTGCCAGCAGCATGCAATGGGGTAGAAATCATTTTTTTTTCTGGATTGAGTAGCTTGTTTTGTATTTTAGGACTTATGAAACTTCACTGCTTGTGGATGAAGCAATTAGTGAGGAACTTCCGTACAGTGGTGAGTTGGGGTCCTCCTATTGCAGTGTCTTCATTCTTTCCATAAGCTTAGCCAACATATCTTGATGTATTAATGCATCAGAGACTTTGATGCTCAACATAATTAATGGTAACCACGGCTGGATGGAAGTGGTAGCCCTTTTAATCCTAGATCATTTGTTCTAGGTTTTTTTGCTTTCTGGTTCACATATCTTTAGGCTCTGGCAGGCCTTTCTGGAGAGGCATGTCCTTACTTGATATAGCATTCTAAATTCCCTCTACAACAAACTTTGTCTTCCTGTTGCTTTCCTCCGTGTCTGTATCTCATGGTGATGCAGTTGGTCTTGCTGTGCTCTTAAGGTGGAAACAGGTATCACCTGTCCTGACCTTTTTGCTGCCGTAAACATTTTATGGTGACATAAAGTGAAAGCAAATAGACATTGTCTTTTGCTGTTCCACAGATGCCCAAATTTATGGCCAGGACAGAAGATAGTAATAATTTGTACCACCTTATTGCAGTAGACATCTGTTTTATGGCAGGAGAGCATAGTCAGCCTGGAGCCTGATCCTGCACACCTTGGGAGTTCCTGTGCAGGATTGGGCTCCACAGGCCCTGGGAGTATCTGCCTAGCTTTCGCTAATTACTGAGATGTGTCCCTGGGATCTTTGAAGTGTGTTGGGTAAGCAGGGAAAGTTGGGATTTTCCTGTTGAGGGAAACGCCAACATTCCCTTTTTACCCAGATGCACCCCGGAGATCTTGGGCATGTGACTCAGTAGGTCGGGATAACCAAGCAGGCCCTCTCAGGGTTTGAGGGGCCCCATCCTGCTTAGGAATTCCCAGGGTGCACAGGTCCAACTCCTCAAGCCCTGAGAGAATGTCTCCCCCAATGTCCCACAGCATTAGTGGGCAACGTTCATTTTCCCCAAGCGAAGCAGATCAGCTGTGAGAGGATGTGTCCTAGCACAGCTTACCTGCTTCATTTGGGAATGTTTATTTCTAGTCTTAGTGGTACAGAAGGGGATACGCTATGCCTGTCTGCAGAACAGTGTTTTAGAAGCGTTGGTCACAGAATCCTCTCATCTTGTTCTTTAACTCTTTTTCTGGTTTCCTTGTAGAATATTTTGAATACTTTGCTCCAGACTTCACTCTTCACCCAGATGTCAGTACAAGAATTGAGAACCAGAACTCCAGACAGGTAAATGGCTCTGCCTGGTCTTGGATGCATGGTTTCACCTGGCCCAATGAAAAGATCTGTACTTGAAGCTGGTCCTCTAATAGCAGGTGAATTCCAATCCATAAGCTTACCTGGAAAAATCAAGGCAGGTCACTAGAGTCTGCCCTGCCTGGCTCAGTGCTTCAGCAACATTTTTTTTGTCTGGTAACTTCACAGCTGCTCTGCAGTGTAAGGAAGTTCCAATGGGTCCTTCCTGTATGGGAAAGTTTGAAGGCCCTCTTACAGTTACAGAGTTAAGGTCTGTAATGACTGCTTTGGCCTCTCTGCTACGGTTGAAAACCATGTGCGTTACCTAAATTGTGAGTGGTGCCAGCAGGTGTTAATGGGAGGAGTTTTGTCACTACAGACTCTTAGATCTGTTTCTGCTAATAGCTCTGTATTTTCTACCTAGTACTTGGATCAGATCAGACAGACAATATTTGAGAATTTGAAGATGCTGAACCATGCTCCCAGTGTCCAGATCCACGATGTTCCTTCTGACTTACTCAGTTATGACCGCACAGATGAGCCTGATCCAGAGGAGAGAGGCTCTGAAGAGAACTATAGCAGGTATTGGGTCTCCCTTTCTTGTTTTGGGAACATGAGCTTTCCTTCTACCCAACCCCTCCCCTTGTTACGCAAATGGCATAAATACCAGCTTTAGGGTAGGTAAATAACATGGAGATAGACTTTTGCCTATTGCCTTAATCTTGTGTATTATCTTGAGGCTTTTTTTTGGTGTATTTTCTTGAGTGTTGCACTGCCTTAAACTCCATTTTGTATTGCTCTGTAGCTTGACATAAGTGCTCAACCTTTCACTCCTTTGTATGCTGCATGTGTGAGGGAATGGGTGAGAGAGTGTGGCTGTGGAAAAGGAAAACACCAGTTGGTGACTGGCTGAAGAATGCAGACAGATAAAAGACCAAAACAAGAAGAATCCGCCCCAGAACAGTGAGAGAACAACATCAATCAGCCTTCAAGGAGGAACACAGTGTTGACACAGCGAAAGCTCAGAGGACTGAATGAATTGACAAGACTATAAAAGGTGGGGCAAGACCTATCAATTTTTGGGTCTTGTTCTGCATATCATTCTGGAGCATTGGTTCTCCTGATGAGACAGACAGACAGAAGCCCAGCTCCCACTCGTGATCAACTTAGCTGGCCACTAAGTTGACTCAAGCATTGATGAGACTGGTAATGTATACCAGCGCAGAACAGAAAGGGGGGGGGGATGTGTGTGTGTGCGTGTATATTTACTAAGCGCTTAATAAATGTGGCATCTTGCTTTGCCCCCTCTTGCAAAGGTCTAGCTCTTGATTTTGAGCTAATTGGTTAACATTTAAGTGGTGGAGAATTGCAAAAGTGAGGTACAGAGGAAGCTCTGTGTTTTGTTGTTGTTAAGGTGTGCACGCCCTCAGGCTGTAGAATACCCGGAGTCTTGGAGGGGCAGAGTTAGATCTCCCCTGCCGCACAGAGGGTGGACTTTTGTAACGGCAGCTATTATTTGTTGCAACAACTTGAGCTGTAGAATTCCCCAAGCGTATGGGAGAAGTTAGATTCTTGTCAATTAGGAGATTCAGAGATGTTTTTGTCTAGGAGAAAGGAGGAATCTAAGAACCAGAAACCTGGTGAGGAAGTTGTTGCACCAGTTTTTCTTTGTGTGCAGGAGAGGTTGTTTGTTACTGTTGACCAGGAGACTTTGTCTAGGTCAGGCAGAGTAGTGGACATGGTTACATGCTGTGGTCTGCTTGGGATTAACACCCCAACCTCTCTTCCCACCTTCTGCCTGCTAACCCCATCCCAATGAAGACAGATATAGTAGGCACCATTCATCTTCCAGTTTCTGGTTTCTGTCTGAGGGACTCTTTGCTAGTGCATAATTTTATCCCTTACAGAGCGTGCCCCCATGATTGTACCAGGTCAGGAGATGCTTCTCTCCCTCCTTGTGCTTCTAGTTTGTCTCATCTCTAGATCTAGGCTCACTCTTGTTCCAAACTACTGGACAAGGCTGCCTCCCCTGATGTCTATCTGTCTTTTTTTTCAGGCCTGAAGCTTCCAGCGAGTTCTATGATGGTGACCATGATAATGATAAGGAAAGTGACGTTGAGATCTGAGAGCCATCTTGTGGGACTTTTGGATGGTGGGAAGATCCCTAATTGGACACTGGTACTTGGTGGAGATAACAGGGACATGTGAGCCAGTAGAAAGTCTCTCCCTGGAGCTTCCCTTCATATTTGATGCATGTGGCAGCAGCATCACTGGGTTTGGCTGGCTATCTGGGGAGGCAAGTAGCAGTGGAATCTGGCCTTTATCTCTACAGTTCCTGAGGCCTCTGTCACCACTATGAAAAATGGAAATTCAAGTGGCATTTGGATTGATGCTGTAGTCTTTGTTCTGCTGCCATACAGCCCTCTTCAAAGCCTGGTCTTCAGTGGCTTTACCAAGTGGTCCTAGGCTAATGGAGGCTCCCGCCACAGGAATGGAAATCAGTACTGTGTTGCTTAGTACTTTCCTTCCCCTTCACAGCATAACCTGATGCATCCTAGTCTCTCTAACCCTCTGCTTAAATAACAGATGTGAAATTCTCTGAAACTTCTGAGGGTCACTTTGCCAGCCTTTCCAGACATTCCAAGTTCCTGCGCATAGACAAAAACCCAGTTGCAGACAAAGCAAAGCAAATTTTGTGATGGTGAATAAGACTGATGGAGAAAGGTGGAGGAGTGTAGTCTTTCTCTTTCTCCTGAATAGAATTGTTTTGTATCTGCCAACAAGAACATTTGATAAATATATGTCTAATATACTCTTTTTCCAAGAAGCTCAGATAGAAGCTCCAAGAATGCAGGAGTCTGGTTGCCGGAGTCCTGGGTGTGGTGTTGTGCACTTCCATCTCTCTTGTAACCTCTACATACCTTCCCCACTTCATGCCCTTTTTATGAATTGGTGAAGATTTGGGCTTGTCACATGCTCATAGTAGAAAGCCTGCCCTCACTGATGATGCCCAGATGACTTCATTGTGTTTGGTGCTGAAGGAAGTGGTTCCTCTCATGGTTCATCTTTCTCCCCTAACACAGTGGAGAGATCTCTCTCCTACATTGGCCTCTTGTTCTAAATGCTGCTCTTCCCTCTCCTTGATTGTCTGCTGGTGTCTGTCAGTATTTGGAGAGCTGTCTTAGCTGTGGTGATAGAGTGGGTGTCACTTTCCTGCTCTCTGTACTTTTGTTTTACTAATTTTTTTAAACATTAAACAAAAAGATGGGTTTTTTTGGCTTGATTTATTGTGTTTTGTCTATTTAGAAGCTCATGCTCAGTTTCCTTCTATTGATACCTGTCAGTAAGAGTACTTCTGTTACCAAAGCACACTTGCTGTAGGCTTTGTCTTCTGCTGTCCTGCCTGTGAAAAGATCCTTTTTGGTTTGTTTTTTTTTTAATACATCCTATTTGCCAGGTGCATTGAAAGCATTCAGCTCTCTTCTAAATGTTCTCTGCTGCAGTGTACAATGGTAAGTGTCAGCTGCTACAAAACTATATGCGATTCTCAAAAAGGGTAAACTCCCAAGGTTGGGGAATATAGCCTCCTATCCCTCTTCTTTTAATGAAACTAAATGTTAGAGGTGCACTGATACATTGGTCCAATATTGGACTGGTACCGATATAAAGAAAGTTGTCTGTGTTGACCTGATGGGGCTGATTTAATTTGGCTGATAAATGCCGGTGCTGCGCACAGCTGCAGCACAGTATGGAGCAGAAGCGGAGAGCTGCCTCTAGCTGGTAAATCAAACAAGTGTGGGGGCAGATCAATGCTTCCCCCATGGTGAGGGAGGGAGTAGGTGCTGCCGTGGGGGGCGGGGCATGGAACAGAGGCATGTCTCGTGGTGTGGGGGTGGCGCTCGCTGCTGCTTGCACCCCGGGTGGGTGGGGGAACATGTGCCCCCAAATCTGCACAGTGTAGGGCAGGCTGCAGCTGCAGGATGGAGCCACCACTGCATGGGGCTTTTCTTGCCGGGGGCTGGGCTGGGAGTGGGCTCCTGCAGCACTGGGAAGAGGCTACAGCTGCCCCAGATTTTGCCACAGCTCTGCTCGCAGCCCTGTGTTGTTGCCCAGCGCAGCCCTGGCTTTTCCTGGTGCTTGGGTGGAGGTGGGTCGTTCAGCTGGGGCTGTGGTGGGCCACCCCCCAGAACCACCAGAGCTTGCTCTGAGCCCAGCCCTTGGCAAGAAAAGCCCTGAGCGGCTTTGGCTCCACCCCACAGCTACAGCCTGCCCCATGCTGCACAGTTCCGGGGGCACATGCCCCCCTCCTGGGATGCAAATAGTGGCGGGAGCTGCCTCCACCCCACAAGCCGCACCTCTGTGTCTGTTTTCCGCCCCCTTTCTGCCCCACTGGGCAGCATCTGCTCCTGCCCCCTTTCTCACTGCAGGGGGGCATTAATCTGCCCCCACACGCCCCTTCTCTCCCCACCTCCCCTTCCACCACACTGGACTTACCACCTGATGGCAGCTGTATCGGATCGATATTGGTCAATATGCCTCCTTAAATATCAGCTATCGGCCCCCAAAATCTCTATCAGTGCACCTCTACTAAATACTGTCTGAAATTGCTTTGCTGTCCCCTTTCTGAGGAAATTAATTGACCACCAAGATTTTCAGGGAGCAGCAGGCTTTTGTGTTAAGGACATGCTTAGAAAAGTTGTTTCAAAGTAATGGTTCTTGCTAGCCACAAACCTCCTAAAATTTTTGCTACTTAGTTTGTGTCTCACCCATTTCTAACTGGCATCTGTGCTGGGTCTCTCTATTAGGTCTGTTACTCCTCCCTCATGATATCTGGAGTGTAACAAGACTTGGGTAGGCTCTTCTCATTGAGATCTGTTTGTTAGACCAGGTTTTTTCTTAACTTTTATTTGCCAGATGAGCTATAATAGTAGGAGAGCTCAAGTAGTAAATAATTCTGTAATGGAGATGTTGCTAGTTCAATGTGAAGTGATCTCATAGAAGCCAGAACTGTTGGGTGTTTCATCTGCTGTCTAGGAAGTCAACTCTGCCAGTAAAGCTTCCTGAGTCAAGTTACCATTTCTTTCTGCTGCTGTGTTTGTACTGACAGCATTGAAGGCAAATGGTGAAGGCCTGACAAGTGGCAAATTGATCTGATCTGTTAGGAAACAAGCATCCTAAAAAGAACATATGTGGCCAGGTAATGCAACTAGTAGCCTGCAGGTAAAGGATAATGGGATGGAATGCAGCAGCTAAATGCCAGGGAATCACAGCTGTGCACACAGTGGGCAGTAATGCTAAATGTGACAGGCACATGATGTCCAGAGAAATTACCTCTGCCCCTGACTATTTCAGTCTTACTTGTGTTTAGCCTCTCCCCTGTTCCTCTCTGCTTCATAAGAATGAACATACCAGATTAGCCCTTTTGGTATATCTAATGTAGCATTCTTTGGTTGAAAGGGCACTGCTTTACAAAATTAGCTACCTATCCCTGTTTTATAGGGGGAAGCAAGAAGTGAAATGCCACACCTGGAAGTACACTGAGGTCATCTTTACACATGCCCTGAGGGTCAGGAAGGACAGGGCACTTTAATTAGTGTGCTCTTGGGAGCCTGTCTAATTAAGGCGCCCACAGAATTTTATGTATCCAGTATCCTGTGCTTCAAAATGGTGGCAGGGACACTTTAACTAAAGATCATTTGGCGAGCTTAAGTTAAAGCACCCCTGCTGTCTTTTTGAAGCATGGAGATGCTGAATACTGTCGGGGCCAAGGGGCTGTGGCCAGCAGCCCGGGCACGTGGGCCGGGGAAGTCAGCACAGCGAACTAGAATTAGGCACTGACGCGTGGAGGTTGATTAAAGATTATTTTACTTACACTGTAGATGGTCGCGGTGCAGGCAGGAAAACTTGTTTGGTTACAGTTGCAGATAGAAGAAAAGAAGAAAAAAAGAGAACTCGAAAGATGAGAGCTCTTTAAACCAATACAAGAGTCCGTGCTGTGACTCTCAACGAGCGTGCAGGGCAGGGGTACATCAAGGATTGTCCGGTGACGGGGAGAGACTCTTGATGGGTGATCAAACCACCATTCGGTCCGAGATTTACGTAGAAGTCCACGAGATAATCGTGGACTGCTTGCTGGAATTCTCTCGGATTTCTCCCGGAATTCTCGGAATCAGGGTTCTCAGGATCCTCCTGACTTGGGCGGAAACTGCTCAAGCCTCTTATACGGCTAGCAAGCCAATCGCTAGCCACCACGTGGGAATAATTTAGAAACAGCCAATAGTGGGGAACAAATTTGCACGCGAGCCGCAGGAACTCCTTTGCACCGGGGTTTTTCTCTCTGCAGCTGAGAATTGCACCATGCAAAGAAAGCTCCATGTGGCGGGAAATAATTCTGCAGTGCTGAAGCACACGCACAATCATTGTGTGATGACAAATACAAGAGATGCTGAGACTGCTGGAGCAAGGTAATTAGCATGCCGCAGCAGACTTGATTAATTGAGTCTGCTCTGACACTAATTACAGCACATCAGAGCAGGCATCCTGCACGTTTTTACAGGCACTCTCAGTTAGCTGAGTTAGAAAAGAACCCAGATTTCTGATAGGCAGTACCATTCTGCTCTTCTAGGCTGTTTACAGACGTAGAAACT